>NW_026623423.1:441474-653839 GCF_030028575.1 Malurus melanocephalus
AGGCAATTTGGGTTGCCAAAGCTGAGGGAATGATGTTCACGTATCCCAAGATGCATGCAAAAACACTCTCCTTTTGTGGTTCACACGCCTCTGCGCATTGTAACAGAACTGCTTCAGGACGGATTAACAGTTACCAGGAGGTCAATCTCCTAAATCAATATCCATCACACCTGAGGTCCAGTGGTAGCAACAGCTGCAGGTAGCCATCTACCAAGGCACGTTTCAAGACCGGTTTATGTTTCTGTGCAGCTCTAGTGCCCGAGGATGCCCCGGGAGCGTTTGCACCGCCCTCCTCCCTCCCTCCCAGCTGCATTTGCTGATCCTCTCTGTGCTGCAGCTGCCTGGGGAGAATGTGGGGAGGATACTGCTTCCTACACCAGATCAGGCCAGGAACTCATGTAATTTTTGTTTCTGCTCAACTAACTCCTACCCAGAAACTTACTGAAAAGGGGGTAAGAAACAAATCCTCTTTATTCCCATCAGCAGAACGGAGATTTTGTAAGAGACTGAGTAACAGGTGTGATGGGGTGGTGAGGAGTTACTACCTGCATAAGATTATTTTTTCAACAGCTGTGTGCTTGTAGCATTGCTTGAAACAACTGAACATGCGTGTGAGCTCTGCCCACTGGGGCTCTCACTGGTTAATCCGCAGTACAGGGAGCCAGAGCACAGCTAAAGATTTGACTAACAACTTTAAGCCTTTCTTATTTGAAAAATAGAAACGATAACACAATTCACCTCAGGGATTATTATGCTACAGCTCTAGGAAATTTGAGGCCAGCAAACAGGCCTCCACAGTGAAAACCAGAACACCAGTTGTGCCCAGTGGGGGCTCAGAGGAAAGCTGCCAAGCTGAGGAGGAGCAAGCCTCCACAGAAACGCTTGTTGGTACTGCTGTTCCAGCTCTCCACTGCCCTCCTTTAGAGAATTCCCTTCCCAAGAAGAACCTGATTATGTTTGATGCATTCAGCAGCTTCTCGTGTCTCAAGCACCATCTCAGACACTGTGTTTGTGCAGATCCGCTGCCATTCTGCAACAGCCTGTGGTGAGAAACATGCTGGGCTAAGCTAGCCACAGGAATTAGTCTCCTGTTTGGCTGTAAAGCAAACCCAAATCCTTGGGACAAACACAYCAAGCAGGGAGGAGAAGGAAGCAGAAGATCTCGTTGGGAGTTTTTTCCCCGCCAGCCTGAGGAAAAGCCCTCCGGCAGGAGCTAGYTTCTAACAATGGAGAACCTGGTCATGGGCACCTGAGAGAGAAACATTGCTCTGCAATGTTAATCAGTATAATACTAAATATTATACCCCTCCTTCCTTTCCAGAGGAGCTGGACTGAGATGCAGTTCATGGAGGAAAGGTACCTGGCTCCCTCTGAGCTGCTCTGAAGAGACAGAGGCCTTACTCCGTGTCATCCAAAGCCCATCAGCTCCTTCTTGGTGTGTGGGGGGCTCCAAGAGCACAGCTCCAGTGCAGAGGCTGGCAGTGCCCTTTGGGGACTAGGCCAGTGGGGAGAGGCTCCCTTTCCTCACTCTGGAGCATTCGGAAGAAGAGAATTGACTCCCAGGCTTGTGAGGCTTCCTTTAGAAGATTTTCGTAGTGAGGGAGCTGGTTGCCTCACTTTCCTAGTTGTGTCATTTATGTGTGCTCTGTTTACCTGAGAGGAGTCTGGGCTGTGAAAGGGAAGGACAAGGACAGCAAAGCAGAGGATCCTAACAGGACACTGAGGAATGCAGTCAGGGCTGTCCAAGGACAACTTCCACAGAGCTGTGCATCTGAGCACCACAGCCTGGATCAGAAAAATCAACCAAACCTCTTCCTCATCCCACATGAGACTGACTGCAAATAAGAGGGTGAGGAGGAGTGCAGGGAASAAGGGAGAACTCAGGGCAGACTGAYCAAACATCCCAGACCCATTCCAGACATGCTGGCCTCAATATCTTCCTAGTATCAGCTAGCCTCCTAGGGTAATAGTCTTAAATTTCCATTTTCTCTCGTGGACATGTCTGCATGAGTGCACACATGCTTAACACCTCTTCACACACACATAATCCCTTGGCAGCTTCAAATACATCTGCAGGGAATGAAGAGAGACCTTTGYAGTGTCAGGCACTCTTTGGAGATCACTGGTTAGGTTGATCATGTCAAATGTTGCAATGACACAAAACCATTTCTCTCAGTTCTGACTTCAAACCGAAACTCTAAAAATAGAAGAAMAACAGTTGCTGTTATCAAACTCATCAGAAAAGCTGAAGCCCAGAAAGGAGGGATTTGCTTGCATTAACCAGGAACAGAGAGAGCAGATGACCAAAAGGAAACTTGGAGACAAAACCAACTGATGAGAGAGGAGAGTAGTTAAAGAGTCTGTGGTTCAAAATGCAAACTGAAGTGTGAGCAGCAGTAAGAACATCTTTAAGACAGACATGAAATGTTCCTATTTTCATACACAATTAGCCTCACTAGAGCTGTAAGAGCTGTCTCAAGTCTCCTTAATGTAATCATTGCTGGTGGAAAATTTCCTCTTGCATCTTTGTTACAGTTTCTCCCACAACATATCTCTCTGAATAGGTGATCATTTCAGTCAGAGTGTGAGGAAACATCTGGGCCCATCTGGCTCAATTAAAGTCCCTTGTTCCAAAAGCATAACCCATCATTTTCTGCTCATCTTGTTGTATTTTCACTTTTGTCTGAAATTAGGACACGCTCAGAAACGCTAATTATTTTATGAATCATCTAACATCAGACTCGATACATCTTTTTGTTGTTGTTGTCATGCAGCACTCTTACTTTCAATCCTTTTGTCCAGCGATACCGACGTAACGCTGTCTGGCTTATCTCATTTCGCAGGCGCTAAATAAAGAAAGCTTTCCTAGCTGTGGAGCCGGCCATGCGAACGKCAACGTGCTCTGCATTCCCGGCAGAGGAGGCTGTGCCCGGCCACATCAAGCCCAGCGTCAGGGCAGCCCCTCGGCAGAGGGTGGGAAGCTGTGAAAGGTGTCACTCCCTGCAGCTCAGCACGATTGTCACATGCAGGGCAGCAGCGGGGAAGCCTTTGGGATGTGCCTGTCCCTCGTGGTACCAGTGAAAGACCAGGCTGAGCAGCAGGGCCTCCTGTGCTGTTGTGTCACTCAGGGGTGTGCCTGTTGCAGAAGGGCATGCAAAACGGCTCAGAAGCACAAATTTGGAGCATAAGGAGAGTATGTGTCCCTTGCTTTTTATTAGGASTAGGGCCAGGCTTCCCCAAGACATTTGGGACAGGATTTACACAACAATAGGCAGGTTCCTCTGGTCTCCTGCCCAAGCATGAAGCAGGTCACGGGGGAACAGAAGCAGGGCTGGCCCAAGGCATCCAATTTCTTTAATTCAGTTCATTGTCCTGTGGCACAATCAGATACATTACCATGATAGCAGCCACTGGAGAGGGACACATCCCTTCTCTGATGCTGAGCTATTAGACCTGCATCTGCGTGGTCAGCTCTTCCAGTGCTTCAGGCTCACAACATCCCACACAGTAACTGTATCAATCCTTCCAGAAACCCCAGGATATGATAGTCCTGGAGCCAAAAGAGGCTCACACAAGGTAGGTGGATGTTGTTCAGGGTTCCTAGTYCAGTGTGCATATTCCCAGCTATCGTGTGCTTTGCTTCCAAAAGGTTTGCTCTGAAGTCAGAGTCCAAGTCACAGCAGCTCTGCCTAGCGAGGTATTTCTGCCTGACAGCAGTCCCCAGGCTGAGCAGCTGCACGCTGCTTATACAGAGCCTCAAGGATCTGTTGGCCAGCAGTGGCTCCCACTGCACAGAATTCTCCTAGTCCTGGTGGCTGTGCAAACTATGGTATTGCAAGCAGAGAGRTAGGAAAAAGCTTATGCCATCTCATCCCCCATGTCCCTGGGGCTGGAAAGTCCATATTGAAAGCAGGAAAGATTCTATGTGCATGTGTTATTTGCTAGAGATCAATTACAGATCAGTGTAAACAGCTGATCTCCCACAAAATTCACTTCTTTATTATACAATTTATTGGAGGATTATTCAGACAGCTCAGCTGGACCYTACTAGTGCATCAATATTTATTCTGCCCTTTAGCAAAAAGCAGAACTGCAAAGCATAATTTTCTTACTAAACTCTCCAGCTGGGAAAGCTGTATCTTGTTAATGCCACAGAAATCCTCTCTCTCCTCCATTAAGGTTTGCAGCCCCATGCAGACCCACTCCTGGACCTGGCTTGGGAGCACAGCCCAGGTGGCACAGGCAGCACAGTGTCCATGTGTCACCAAAGAGACACATCTGCCCAAGCCAGGGACCCCACAGCACTGGCCAGCCACTGCCRTGGAAACCTGAATTGTAGCTAAAAAGTTAAGTGAAGGCATGACTGCAGTTGTACCTAGTGCCAGGGGAAACACTTCAGATTTCATAAAATGCCATTGTGAGAAAGGTCRACAAATCACAACTGTTTCAGATGACTCTGACTCTGGAGTTGCAGAGATCGATAAGGAGATAATCCTGCAAAAGCCACATATGTGAAAATAAGGCTCTGCTTAAGCACCTATTTGCCTAGGGCACTGGGCTGCTTTCCTGTTCATGCTCATTGCTCMAAAAATAAATTGCTTCAGCACCAATAACTGGATGTGTAAAACAAGGGAAAAAATTACTTCYGACACAATCAAACATGAGGAAATACTAAAGGTACTAAAATCTAAAAAGTTAGATTCTTTGGAAGCTGCCCAATTTATCAGAAGTATTGACCTCCCATCACGAAGTCCATGGTACTGTACATTGTTCTAAGGACTTCATTCCTTGTAACTATTGGAAATTCCTTACTGGGGAAAGGGAATTACTGTCCACTAATGTATCACTGAAAACAGGATTTCTGACATTTCATGTCATAAGACATCTTGGACTTGCCTTTTCTACCTAGAAATTGTAGCTTTGTAGCTCAGCCATATTYACAACAGACCTTGAGCTTCATAATATTGCTTTACCAGACCTCAAGCTGTCAGTTTAATTTTTRCTTGATTTGAGCCATCTCTGCACAATCTGTTAAGATGCATCACCTGAAATTTACCTTAGACACTTTTTGTCTAGCTTGTCTTAACTGCAACAGTGAAATTGTCTGATGGCCAATGCCTGCTCTCGCCCTGTGGCGTTGAGCTTTCTTTTTTTTTGAGCTACTGCCTCAAATGTCTTTTTGTGAAAGTTTTGTTCAACTTGAGCAATTGTGTTGTTCTTCCTCCCTAAGAAATAGTGTCTTTTACAGAGCACAGTAAACCTGAATAATCATGGTATAATTAACCCTGTGGACCTACAGGAGACAAGAAATATAACCTAATTGCATGTGCAAGTTCACACAAAGATCTTCCTAAACATACCCAAGAACAATAAGAAAAATATTAGACATTATCAACAAAGCATTTGCCTGGAGAAAGGCTGTGAAATGCCAATGAACAATGTACAGAAAGGGATWAGGAAAGATACTGATGAAGTAACTAGTGAAGGGGTAAAACATTGTACCTTTTAGGACAAACTTTTTGCTCTTTTCCTTTTCTTACGTTGGAGAAGTCAGCTCAGGAGCAAAGCTGTGCCCAAGATGAAGCCAGGACATGAAAACTCCTGCCCCCTGTCCTGTCACTACCTAGTCTTTCCAAAAGTCCCTCTTTCTCCTTTCTGCAAGCTCCCTTTAGGTGCTGAAAGGCCACAATGAGCTCACCTCAGAGACYTCTTTTCATGCTGAACAAACCCAGCTCTTCATAGGAGAGCTGCTTCCACCCTCTGATCATCTCTGTGSCCTCCTTGGAACTCACTCCAACAAATCAATATCTTATGCTGGGGGCTGCAGAGACAGGGGCTCAGGTGGCRTCTCACGAGAGCAAAGTAGACAGGGAAAATTCCAAAGACTCAAGCCATTTCTGAGTTAAAGGTAAGGAAAAAATTGCTTGGCTTTCTTTGCCTTGAACTCTAGTGACTTGGACACTCTAGTGATCTGGAAGAAAATGCACGCTGGATCTGGCAGGAGRACACAGTTGGCACACTGGGTGGATGTGCATCTTCTGTGAAATTTCCTGTGGGGWTCATTAAAGCTGGTACTACCTTTGTCCTGTTAAGGGACACAAAGTTACACAGTGCTCTGCAGAACCAGAGCTTCATTTCACAGTTCACAAGCAGGGTAAGTGCATGGTCTTCTAACATCTTCTCCTTGCATGCTTTTGTAGAAATTGCAAATATTGCTAGGAGAAATGCCTTGGGAAAATGTATTTTCATATCAGTCTATCTATGGAAAAGGATGTGAAGTATTAAATGTCACCATGGATCACAGCAACAAGAATTCCAGCCTATGCTAAAAATCCGCTGAAAAATTCAGCAGATTCTGATCTTCAAGCATCAGAAGTAATCTTYTAATAGTATTTGCATAGCACTGAAATTAAAGAACTGCATTTATCATTTCTCAGTTGAAGCAGATGCATTAGACTTGACAGCAATGGAATTAAAAGTTGAAGCTCATCTGATTTTATTTACCCTACACAAGATGCTTGATCATATTGAAAASGTAGTTTCCAATCATTCATGCAGGTAAAGCGAAAACTTTGCTTTTAAGGTCTAGTTGGTACCAAAGTCTTGTGAATTTCTGTTATTTAAGCTGAATTTTGTACCATCCTGCACAAGGATTAAGAAATTCACATCAATTTTCTTTTGAAGCTGTGGACATTTTTTTTTTCCAGACAGGAAACTTTCCAGGACAGAGCTTGATTCAGAACCTGAGTTTACGTATTCAACGTGCTGACCAGATGAATTTTGTGGCATTCATGGTGGGGCACAGGAACCCTGGTGAGAGATGGGCCTTGTCTGGAAACAGGAGAAGCTGCACAGCTCCTTCTGCAGCAGCGCTTGGGTGGAGGAGCTGGCTGCCTCTGCTGCTCTGCCAGCTCCAAGAGCTGTCAACTCTGCCTCAGGCGTTGTCAGCCTGAGAATTCAGACATCCAAAAGCAGCTCTTTTTTGCAACATCCAAACACAAACTGCACAAACACATTCACAATGCTCAGTATCAACAAAAACTAGGTGGTTCGAGTCTGAAATGGTGACAAACCTGTCATTCTGCCAGCAGATGGCAATCAAAACAAAGAAACATGATTACTGCTGCTAACTAATTCCACATGAAGTCAGGTGCATTTTATTCAGGAGACTAATGCAGTTGCCATCCACCACGAGAGGATACACGGCAGAGAGGTGGTGAGCTGAGCACAGGCCAAGGAACTGCCTGCATTAGGAAAAGCAGAGTACAGAATGACATCCCTTCTGCCTCTCCCTCTTGGATGAATTCCTGTTAAGACTTTATCAGAAAGCCCCAAACATCCTCTCTTACATCTGGAGATTGTAAGCAGCTGCCGTTCAACTCTACATAGGAGATGTGGTTCTCATGATCTCCCACACACAAGAGAAGAAATAAAGAGGTCTGACAGAGGCTTGTACCTTGCACATGTGAGGCAGCATCAAGAGCAGGTGCACAGCAGCAGGTGAGGAATTACGTGCTCCTGGTGGTACGAGCAGCAGAAACAYTTAGTGAAAAGTGAGTGGGAGAAGAAAGAGGGAGGGCAGCTTCCATAGTGAAGACAGATGAGAAAAAAAAACTGTTGGTAATAAAATTAAAATTTTATAACCCCTGCATTCACCCCTGATTTCAYGATGAGTCAGTAAAGGCACAAGAGGCGAGTAAAAACATCTCAGTGTGAAATKACATAGAATACACACAGAGTTCAACAGCCCTAATTCAATTCATTGAAAAAAACACACAGAAATGCAGTTCCTGTGGTTCATACATCCATAGAACAGAACCTGGTGCCTTATTTGCCTCCAAGGTGAGCCGCAGCTAGGATGTGGACAGAGCAGGTGCACTGCAAGAAAGGAAGAGCTATGAGGCATCACAGCAGCTAACTGCTGTAGGTTGACTGTTTCTTGTTCTGCTTCACTGAAKGTCATTTTCCACGTGAAGTCCAGTGAATCCATTGCTTTAGAAACTCGAGGCCCAGGGAAAGACAAAACCTTGGAAYGATGACAAGAAGGAAGTCTTTGGGTCAAACACTCCACTGGCAGYGTCTAGGAATGCTGTCAGCACCATTTTTGAGCTCCCTCATGAGGCTGACAGGACTAGGCTAGCAGTGATAAGGAAAGGAGCAGACCCAGTGGGAGCACCAAACTCAAACTACACTATGGAACACTCAGTGCTTCACAGCACACACAGCAGCACGCTGCAGTGGCAAACCAAGGCTTGTAATTTAAWTTAGCTTCCTGAGCAAGCTGGATGAGCTGTTTCTTCAGGTCTCATCATGCACATGAGAAGCGTGCTGAACACACTGCATATTGTCAGGGAGGCAGCACGCTCACAGTACCATCTCCTGCAGAGTTCGTGTGCAGTCCTGCTGCCCACCACAGCACAGAGAGGCTAGCACTGCAGTTCCCCAGTTCATAATGGCCTTATCAAATGTAACCCCCCCCCCCAAACACTGGCACACAGATAACTGTTAAATTCTTGGGTCTGCCAGCAGCATTACACACCAGAAAACCTCTCAGGCATTATTCTGTGTGTGCCCTGAGCTTTGATTAGGACCAGGAGTCACTTTGAGAGAACAGCTGTCAGCTTTACAGATYAAAAGAGATGAGGAGTTCCTCATAAGTTTGTACTAACAGGGATCCATCTAGTTCAAGTCTTCACCTAGCTACATGTTCCATTTTCCCTCCTTCAGTGTTTTATACCAAAAAAATCTGCCAGAAGTTCTTCTYACCCTCCTAAGAGAGGCAGGGCTGAGGCAGGGCAAATCAGAGCCTCTACAATGCTACAGTAACCAGATCAGCTGTCCACAAGTACAGACTTGGAAAACTTTGATTGCTAGAAGTTKCTCTGCACACCACAGCAGTGTTTCTGCTGCCTTTTAAAATCCTCCACTGTTTTGTTTACTCTACTTAATACTGAATTTAGGCCATGCTATTACTTTGTAATGCATTTCGCCTAGCCGGTGTAATTACTGATGCCTGCTAGCTTGACTCTTCAGGATTTCTATCTGCTGTGTTCTCCCAAGTCTTTCTAAATACATATTAGAGTAGCCAGAAACCTGCATATGGCAAAGGAAGATACACTTGACTAACACCATCTTTCTTTGCTGCAGTGGTGAAGGACCAGAAGTAGGTATCATTACATTTTTTTCCACATCTTTCCMGGTTAGTAATAAACCAATTAGCAGCAAAACTGGTAGTATGTTCTTTATGTGAAGAAAGGTCTTTMGCATCTTGTCACTGAATAATCTATCATAAGTTCTTGGAAACCCATCAAATTATCCAAAGTAATAAGCAGAATATGAAAAATAGCCCACTGTCCAGTAGCAATGACCTTTCCATAAGACAATTGGTTTGCTTGCTGGTCCTAATCTTTCTTGACACATGCATTTTCACCCATCCTTCTTTGGTCATGCCTGTCCATTCTTTCATCTCCTCCCTGTTTTTCACCCTTCTCCTTGGGGATCCCCAATGGTAAGCCTATAGTTCTGTGCTTTTATCTTCAAAATAAACTTTCTCTATGTCACCGAAGAGGCTTGTTCCCACCTATGGAAGATCCTTCTTGCCCATTCTCGTGTTGAGCATGGAGTCCAAAGATGCCTCTGGGCACCTTGCCAGTACGCTCCCAGCAGCAGCTCACCCTTTGCCAAGCCACATTCCCTCAGATTACTGCCACCAGCAGTCCTTCATTGATGGATGTGCCTCTCCACCATTCCTACAGACTGCCCATTCCTCTCTCACGCCTCAATCATGTGTGTCCATGTCCTCCTGCTCTCTTCCCTTTGACTACTGCCCTGCTCTTGGGCCAGAAATTCCATTGGGCAGTGGAAGAGCACTGCACCAGATCCTGTGCAAGAACCTCCACAATCCAATACAGGCACTTAAAAAATGCAGCTCCCAAACCTCAAGGCACACTGCAGCGATGTCTCTCTGACAGGAGAGACACTTCTAAAGAGCCACTTACATCCTAAAAGATTCAGTCAACCTGAAAATACCAATGAGAACCAATTCTCTAACATTTACGTATTGTTCTGGAAGAGGCAGTGGAAATGCTTTGGGTGTTCAGACTGCTTCTCCCGTGGTAAAGAAGGAAACATACAAAGTTATTTTKTTTGCTTTAATTGATCACTGGTTAAATTGTAATACATTTCAAAGCAAAATATTATGTTCAAGGACATTGTACCAAACATTAAATCTACTTTTAAACAAGGCTTAATTTGACAGTTTTACCTTATATACATACAGGTACAAGTTTCATTTCACCAGTAGCAAAATTACACAGTACATTGCATTTCCTGAAAGATGGCAAAAACAGGACTTGAGTGTCTGCTCTGTCCTTACACACACTCCAAATCAGAAAAAAAACCCCACAGGTATTGAAAGTACAATCACAACTACAGGTAAATACAATAAGGACCTCAGAGCAAGCCAAGACCTTATGAGAGATGACAATCACTTCTAGAAATCTACATTGCAAATATACAGTACATTCCACTAAAGAGTTTTGGGAGTTCTCACGATGCCTCTTAATCCCCTTTTGGTAATAAAAGCTTCTGTGACAACACGTATCCTTCATAAAAATTATTGAATTCGTATTTTTGGAGCATATGTTGGAAGCCTAACGCAGTCAAAACTGCAGTCCACGATAAGCTCACCCAAAGAGAGAGTAAGCAAGCACTGCAAGATGGATCAAGTTCAGAACCAGAGCTCAGCTCCTTGCCTTTGGGCTTCTGGGTGCAAGAGCTGCTCTGCACCAGGGACAGGCTCAAAGGGTGAGAAATGTACATTCCTTTTACTGCTGTCGCAGGTCAATCACCTGCAAAATCTTAACAGAAAACATCAACTGACTCATACAAGATTAAATTGAACTTATTTACAAAGCAGCTGTGACACTGCAATTGTTAGACAATTAAGGACACAGCTGAGGAGCCACAAGGTTTCCACAATTATGCTATCCCTGAAACGCTGTGAGCAGCAGAGAATGCGGCGGCCAGCAAGCATACAAACACACTGCCACTGCTGGGGAAACTGCAGCCTGGCCTCAGGAGGTGGAATGGTGCATGGAACCCAGCAGCCTCAAAGGCCCGATGAGATTTCTGTCACACTCAAACTCTGCTTTGGTTTGTGCAAAATATTAATCTTGTGCACATAGCTTTCACAAACGAACTGTTGCTCTATGCTTGGCCAGACAAAATGGGAGGAACTGTCCAGAATTATCAAGAAAATGGAGGTAAACAAGGCATTTTTCATGAGCACTTGTTGCCATCAACTACAACACCAAGGACTCTGCCACTGTTGCAAAAAAAATGTACTTACTTCATCAGCACTGTTGGAGGTTTTTCTGTTCTGTACTTGCTGGAGAAGCTACCACTGATTAGCAAAATACTTGAACATGACCCAAATAACAAGGAACTTTTCCTTCTAGGCTTTATGGCTAACTAACAACTAACATCTTTCCTGCTCCTAAGGAACTCTGACAGGACTAGGAAACATCAAACAGGCATGCCTGAGGTTGAAGACATTTCCTCCAACACCCTTCAAATACATCACTTGTCTCTATTAGGCAGACTCCAGCCACACACAATCTGAACACCAATTCTTCTTCACAGATCTCTGTTTTAAAAGTTATGTTGCTGGACTCCCCAGATCTAAAAGCAACGTAACACAAGCAATTTAACTAAAATAACTAATGGAAACCTGCCCAATTATTTCATAAACCTGCTTTATAGAAACTTCTGGGGGAAAAAAAAAAAAAGCTAAGGACTTTATACTCCCACCTGCTACAGTCAGTCAGCAGCATTGTAAAACGGTTGGAAAAGCAGGCTGCAAACCAGGTTGTCCCTGCTAGTCTTGACCTGTTTTTAGCAGAGGTAGGTAGCAATAGGTCAGTGAAAGAGAAATAGAAAACAGTATTTCAGACACTTTAGAGCCCTGGTGTACTTCTCTACTCTTCCTTTAATCTATCTTGTGCTGTTACCCTTTGTTCTTGCAATAACCATGCCAGCTGACACACTTGTGGAAAGTGAGCCCTGGTAGGTTGCAAACACTGCATGACATTAGTCAGGTGCTGTTTTCAGACAAGAACAACCAACATGGGCCACCAGGCACCATGATTTGCTGCAAGAGTCAAGGAGGTGCTTCACAAGAGAACCTCAAGTGCCACATGCAAAGCCTGTTGCCTGCTGTCAACAACCCAGCTACCTCAGCTTCAAGCTTCATAGCCAGCAGAAGCAGATATGAAGTCCAGTTTTCAGGGCATGGCTTCAACATGTCAAAATTTAACTGTACAAGGAACAATTACCAGAAAATACACATTTTAAGCAAAGAGAGAATCCAGCCAAGTCTCTGATTAATAATTTTTTCTGAAGCTGGTTCTAAAAGCTTTTCAGTTTGTGAACACTAAGAATGCAGCTATAGTGAAATGTATGTTTCATCATTTGCACTCCTAGCCCATAAAGCAGACAGATAAACAACCAAGTAAAAAGCATACAAAAGGTTGAAAAGCCCTCACTCCCAAATTTTCTACCACTTTTAATCACTGTTTTAAGATTAATCCATACAGAATGGCTGGACTGTTTCCAAACGACCCTCCTTTATAAAAGTTGCATTAAGACTCAATACAAGCTTTTATTAAACATACTTTAACTTCCTTCTTCCCAGGTTCTTGTAATTAATATATACCTTGCACTAAGAAACACCTTTAATGGTCCTCATGCTCCTTTGCGTTCCACAGAAAAYAAAACTTCAGTTTATTATGTTCATATTCACCACTTGACCTTTTTTAATATCCAAATCACAGTTTGCTTACAGAATCTTAGTGAAATCCCCATTGTTTGCACATTCTTGTATGTAACACAGATGAATAGCACAGTTAAAGAAAATAAACCCAAAACACTCTACCTGAAATAGCTTCATTGCCAAGATTCAATGATTTACCAAACCAAGCCTCTCCCAGATTCGTAGCAGCAAAATTCAATAATGTAGAAAGGAGTAGGATAGAGAAATGATTCAGTTCCCCCACTGAGAACCAGAGCTGACTAAGCCATAAAATAAGCTGAGCACAGTTCTGTCTGAAGACACAGTAATTGTCTACTGGCTCTTGGAAGAATCCATAGCCAAACCTCTTGATTTTCCATAATTTTAAAAAAGAACAAGCCAATTTCAAGAGATCTTCAGTTCCAGGTAAAGTATTTGCACTCATGTTTTCCCTGCCTACTTAAAATCACATCTAAGGTTCTTCTCTGATGTTTCAAAAAAATTTTGCAAGCAAGAGTACAGAAATTAAAAAAATATTAACATAGACATCATCCAGAAAATGCTACCAAATGTACAAAGCAGAGGAAGATGYTTTCCACCCAATTTTCATGTTTGAATTTTTGAAACATGTATTYCAAGAAAAGATAAATTAAAAATGTATGCCTCAAAATTAACTTGTCTGTATATGGATGAATGTGGTTTTTTAAAGCATTCCTTCTGTACTTGAAGCAACTCCCTCAGAAATGCTTTATCTCTTAAATGTATATAGGACTGCAGTCTGTCCTTTTAAACCTGTTACTATAGCATTTGCCATTTGCCCTAGAACTGTAAAGAGCCACGCCAGTCTCCCACAAACCTATCCTATCAGCAAAAGCCTTTAATTTCCATGGATGCAAAACACATACACAGATTTAATGAAGTGTCCAAAGGAAAAAAGACCAACTACTACTTTAAATCAGACAGCAAGTTACATACTTTCATGAAGAMATCTACTGAGATTTAAGATTGCTTCAAAGCAGTAACTGAAATACAACGGCAGCTATGAATAATACATAACCTTCCTGATCCATAACTGATCTTAGCTTCATCTTTAAAAAAAAAAAAAAATCACAGCAGCTGAATATATATGCAAATATACACAAACAAAACCTTTGATCAGAGATTAGTAAGTAACTGTGTTGTATCAGAGCTGGAGACTAGACATTGCAAGTGTTCAGCAGCCTCTAACCCATCAGCTTTCAGGCTGGTGCATCAGTGGAAAATCTCATCCAACACGGATGGTTCAGGTGGCATTAGAATCTCGTGTTTCCTGTTCCGATGTTGCTCAGCTGAACAGTTACCTCTGCTAATAATACAGTTTCCCTCTCAGTTAAGCATGCAAAATGTACAAAAAGGCAAGTGATCAAAATATCCCCTTGAATGCCCAACTGTACTGTATCAAGAGACTGCTGCTGAACATTTAATATCCCAGCACTAATTGTCAATGTTTTCAAACTTGATATGAAAATTGCATTTTGTTATTACACATAGTATAACAGTCATTGGTCATGTGCATCATCCACCCCAGCACTAGTGAAAAAGTGCCTCCTGAACAGGCATGAGAAAACATGGCATGTTTTGTCACCAAGTTGTGTCTCTACTCAGAAATTCAACAGTCCACCAAAACACACCATGTTTTCACATACTCTGATGCCACGCGTATGTCAAAAATATAGACGTTCAAACATGCAGCAAAATGTGTTAAAGCACTTTAAATGCTCTCCATATGATAATGAGTGATTTAATACTCAGACAAATCAAAGCACAATAAAAGGTTTGTGCTTATGTTTCAAGTTTCAGAGTAACTTTGTTTCTATCAGAGTATCTGAAGTGCAATGAAAAGGAATGTTCCACTGAAATCAGAAGCAAGAGACTTTCAAAGAACTAGGAAAATAAGCACAGGTCAGAGTATTTCCAAATATTAATAATAAATAACAAAATATCAGGAACATGCAGACTTTAAAGACATAATTTCTTTTTAGAATCATGATATGTAAAAAAAAAAAAACCAGGAACAACTCTTTCTGACTTTCTCACATGTTGTGTCTTTTTTTGGCCAAACAACTGTTACTGTCTTGTAAGGAACATAGATATTACCAGAAAACATTATTTACAGAATGATTATCTGATTGGTTATATAAAATACAGATGAAAATATACACCCTTAGGTTTGAGATAAGCCAAGCAAAATCACTGCTGCTAACTAAAGCACTTTGAAGAAGGCGACAAGCATCAGATATCAAAACTGAATCACAAAACTACTCAAAGTAACAGACAAATTTGGGAAGGTAGAGGTACAGCAAAGATCAATTAAGTTGGAATGATTGATAACTAATACTAGCCTATCAGGAATTATTTAGCTTCATTAAAATTCTATTTTTCTTTTACAAAACTGAAGAGAAACCTTTACTCCCAGACTGTGATTTCTACAGGTACTCAGCAGCTTTTTTCTTAATACATCTATGTAATGCTTTGTACTCTACATCTTACAAAATACATCCCCACATTTAAGTGCATGACTAGAAACTGTGCTGAAATCATGGAAAAGCGCTTCATAAATCTTAGGCGCAATAAAGTCATAATGCTCAGCTCCAGTTTCTGGAAGCAGTTCTGTGAAAGGTGAAGTTTCARAAAAGGGACTTTGATCCCTGGTTTTCAAACTCTGACCATGCATCATTCAATTCCATGAAGATCATTTTGGCATATTGCTCGTAAGGTTGTCCTGTGGCCTGGAAACAAAGAGAATGAACCATAAGCATAAAAATATTAAGAATTAGGTCACTTAGGAAAGATACTACCCCTTTTATATTTGTTGTCTTATTCAACAGCTATAGACTACTTTGTGAAAATAACCTTACATACACAGAATTCTCTCCAGCCTTATCCAAACCTTGCCATGAGTATTTTAAACAAATCCAAATCCTTGATCTCCTTACACTACCTTCAAGCTTTCCGTATAGTTCACAAATAATTGCAACTAAGTTAAAAACAGTTTTCAAAGCTGTTCTTTCCATAGATAGCTTYAGTTATTATTTAATAATCAAATTAAGTCATTTTTGGAATTGCTTCCTGAAACACCTTGCAGTAGTGCATATAGATAAAATCTGAATCCTATTTAAGACAACTTCTTTTGGATGGGATTCCCTGAAGAAAAATCTTTTGCTGGCTGTAAATCATTTTAAGTTTCAACATGACTGACACAGAACCTCCTGTGTGTTTTTGCTTCCAAACTCAAAGACAGGACACTCCTAATTCCCTGCCTGTTTCACAGCAGCCCTGACTCTGGGCCAACACAACCCAACCCAACCCTCATGGTTAATAAAGTCCCAACACATAGTTTTTTCCAACAAAAAAGAGAAGCCCCAGAGCCCTCCAGTATTCTTCCCTTTCTCCTGCTGCCTAGTTTTTGCCAGATTTGGTACTTTATTGACATTTTTAGAGAGTGCTTTAACAGGTAAGTGGCGGAATAAAAAAAAACAAGGAAGATGAGTATGTCTTAAAGAGCTGCATTCCGAAACTGATGCATTAAGGGGCTTACAGAAAACACCTAAGAAAACCACCACAAAGATGGAAGAAGTCATATGGCCAAGAACACTGAAGGACAGGAGGGATCAAAAATAAACCAAAGATTGACTTGTTTTTTTCTGTATGGGCACAAAACAACATAGGGTTTAGATTATGGCTCACCAAAACATTATGGAATGCAAACCTGAGAATTTAGACCCAGTACATCCTATCAATGCCTATCTTTATATGTAATTCAATGGCTCAGAGTAAGAAGCTAGCTTGATACATTGGGATGCATTAAATATTTTTAAAAAAACAACTGTAATGCAATACTCATTAAATACTTTTCATCTGATAATTTGTTTATTCTAGCAAGTTTACTTTTACAAGTAAAAATGGTTTGGTAAATGAGGTTCAGCAGGCTTTTCCTACCAGTTCTGCTGTGACAGTCTCTGAGTCGGCATCTTAGTTCCAAAGGACTAATTCACAGAAATGAAACATTCCACTAATCAGCATTAAATCTATCAGCTGTTAGTCAGAACCTAGCATGACTTTGGTACTCAGTACAACCTTAATGGGATCTTTCCTTTGTTAAAACTTGTCTGTTGAATTCTGTGCTGTGTCAGGATGACAATAATCCTGTATTACCTGTATTACACAGTAGGACATTACATGGAGAAGACAATAAAAGCAAACTAAAGAGCATCTAGAGTGTTGATTGAGAAGCAAGGCATTTGCCAGTGACCAGCATGGTATGGTAAAAGTAGTTTGTATTTCTTCTGAAATAAAGAGGAACACGCTTACCTTATCAGGATGAACCACAAGCACTGCTCTCCTGTAGTACTTCTTTACTTGTTCAGGAGTCACTAAATCTGCCATGCTGACTGGTTTCCACTTATTTTCCCCTTCCCAAAGTACTGTATGAAGAGTGGATATTAATGCTCTAATATTTCTCTCTTTTCCTTCAATCCATTCAAGAATCTGGAAAAATCAGAATACATAGAACTGAATGCAGCACTATATGCATTCTCAGCCTCTGCAAACAATCTTCACTCTTTGCAAGACCATATGATAAAGACTCAAGTACAATTGTCCTACTGCACTCACTCCCCAAATTCAATCGTCCTAGCCACCCAAAAAGTGGTATTTTGCATCTACCACTAGGGAATAGATCACTATGACGAGTTTATTGCAGAAATTCAGTCATTGCAAGAGAATTACTGATATGGTTAAACATTACAAACCCATGTAAAAGTAATGGCAAGAGAATTGACAGGAATAATTAAAAATACCTGTTAGATATTACATTAATCTGGTCCCTGTCAGGACACAGCCACTGAAATTATTACTTTATTTGAACAGAAGTGTAAATATATTTTAAAACTTCTTTTGTACAAGCTTTTTATAAAAGATCATGTCTGTTAATATTTACTGTTTACTTAAGAAACTTGCAGAGGTGCATATATCTTTGAGATATGCCCACAGTCAATTAGAGTAACTTTGCAGACTTTAACAGCAATGTTCAAGCCATGATATAAGGAGGATACAGTGTCTTCATTGATAGTTACACAGTATGAAAATCTCTGCCCTATATCGCCAGTGAGGGTGGCTTCTAATTATCTACTTTTTTCTATTTGTGGCAATATGTGTTAAAAGGCACCCAACATGCAAGCAATGCATGCTCTCTTCAGCCAGGACACCCCACAGAAACAAGTTCCAGCATCCCTCTAAAGTCCTTTCACAAACTTTACTAAAGCACCATAAAGACTACAAACCTAAAAGTATATTAATACGTGAAGTTACGAATGACTAATGTGTCACAAAAATATACAAGAACAGCAAAAATAGCAAGAAYACCTCCTAAACTAGTTATATAGCCTAAGTCCAGAAAGAAGTGCACCCTCTAGTAACTTCTTACAACAGCAGCAGCACTTATTAACCAGTAAATGAAAGTACATGGTCACACTAAAGACAGCTAKTCTCATATGACTCATTTTTAAAGCATATTTTTGTATCATCAGCTAAACCATTAGTTTCTCTGTTAGTCATTATATCCTTCTGCTCTGGTATCAGCAATTCTAAGCATAAAATCAGATTTTCACTTAMATCAAAATCACTGTTAAACCAACCTTGAGTTTTAAGGGGTCCATGTCTTTAGACATCTCTTGTTTTCTCATCTCAGCAATTGTCTTTGGTCCCTTTTTATCAGATTTTGCTGAAAATCCTTGATTAGATAAGAGATCCTCAAAATCATTTTCTGAAACTTTTGGCTTTTGACCTGTGAAAGGAGAAAAAAATATTAAATGAAAAGTTAYACAGGAGAATACATTAACAGGGGAAATATATTACACTTACATACCCTCCAGGTATATCTATCACTACCATGATAAATATTCTTCAGTGACAACAAATGCCACAAGACTACGCATAGAAATAAAAGGGATCACGAAAAAATTTTCAGTCCAGCAGAGCAGACCACCTCACATGCTAACCTCTGACTAAATATCTGTATGTCCTTTTTAAAAATGTTTAGTAGATTTGAGGCATCACACATCTATCCATGATTTTGGAAATCATTCCATTCTTCCATTTTAAGTTAGTTCTAAGTGCTGTGCAGGAGTTTTTCAAGTAACCATACACTCAGTTGAATATAACCAATACTCTAGTTGAAAACATGTAGTCAACATCTAAGTATGTTAAAACTTATACATAATAATGAAGGGATAAAATAGCCAACATAATTATTCATTACAGAACCAACAAACTTCAGACAACTGTAGAATAACTGAGCCCTGAAGAGGCCTCTGGATGTTACCTAGTCCAATTCCCACTCGACACAAGGACAACTAGGTACTTTTGTTAGGTCCTTGTACAGCTGAGGTCCATCTGTTTTCAACAGAGAGGAATTACAACATACTGTTGCAGCATTTCGTCTTGCCAATTGATTTTTTGCCTTGTTCTACAGACTCTGCCATGCTGCAACCTATGATCACTGCCTTTCATCCTGACACCTTTTTCCAAATATGGACCARCAGAAGAATTTCAACTTAAAGAAGTACCTGCTGTTCACTTATATGCCAGTTTAAGGCAGGCAGATTCTCAACATGAAAACACCAGAAAATAATTTTTTCCAAGAAAGGTCATACAGGAGAAGCCAACCCTATTTCTTTAATTCAAGGTTTGCCTATTCAGTGGGAATATCTGAAAGGACTGTATGATTTCACCTTTTCCTGTCCCCATATCACTTTCAAACACAAGAATTTTTAGTTATTTTAACCTTGATCTTTCTCAAGACTAGCTACTCTTCTTCAGCTAGGAAAAACACTGCATCCCTTTACCTGTGTATCACAAACACACAAACATGAAGCAACAATATCAACCATCTCTGCCCAGATGGATCAAATTTATGTTTCTAAACTCAGTGATACAAAATCAGTACCCATGTGGGTCAGTGGATGAGTGGCCTCGAGACTTTATGACCAAACTCACATATACTTGTGCCACTGTCAATTTATCTGTTATGTACTGGGATAGCTTTGGAAAAGCAGAATACCAGACTTGCCAAGTCTTTTTCTGTTTTTTACTAGAGACAACCTAAACATAAATAAAATTATGAAGGTGGAAGAGCTTCTGTAGGTAACAGCAGAAGTAGAGACCTTACTTTTATTCACATGGAACATTGGAAGTAATTCAGAAAGCTCATTCAGAAAACTTACCAAAACTTGGAGCTCTAACTCCTCTTTCTTCTCGTCCTCCGATAACACTCAAGTTCACTGTGTAGTTGGGCTTAGGTGCTGTGCTGGACTTAGTCTGGGATGGCCATGGAGTTGTTTGTGGTTTGTGGGATTTCTGCCATTGATTTCCCGGCTTCTGAGATGGTGCAGTCTTCTGATTAAATCCACTACCCAAGAGTCCACCAGTGGATGAACCTAACAATAAATACTAAGTTAGTTGATCAGGTCAGTGCCTGCTACCTGTTCAATACAAGGACAATTTGGTCTTGATATATAACCACATAGCTCACAGAATACCACCATACAAGAGAAAATGTAACAGGAAAGTGCGGGTATAGTGAATTTAAGAGTCTCATTAAAACATAACTTGAAGAGCAGGAACTGGAGGCATGAAAGTCTTCTTTTACAACTCAACGTCTCAACTGTCAGTTGAGCAAAAACATGCACTCTTATCTGAAGGGTCAGGCATGTGTCAGGCCAGGAGATAATAAAGTAACAGTAGTTCTACCTCCCACTTCAGTACACCTCTGCTAATGTGCAGTGCACAAATATTTACTTACAAACTAAGGTCACAGAACGAGAATATTTTCAGCTGAATGCTTTCAAGGTCTCTAGTGACTCCTTGTACTACTGTTTAAGCAAGATGAGAAGATTATTCTACAATACACATTTTCAGCATTCACAGGAAATATGGCACACAAGAAAAGCATTGCAGCTTGCAGGAGATACTGTGACCACCCCACTGTGAATAGGCCAAGCTCGTCTGGGTATACACAGCAATGTAAACTTGGTTTGCTCTTTGAAAAATGGCTCCTCACACTTCAGCTCTCCTGCTACCTCTTTTTCACAGCAGCTGCTCATAGTTCTAACCTGCACAAGATGATATCTCCCCGGGGCCATATATAAGGTCCTACACACTATCTTGAAATACCACACCTGATAAAATCTAGTATTGCAATACAACACCTAATAAATTCCAGGAATGCACTGTTTTTTTCATGAAATCACTCAATTGCAGTCAACTCAGTCTTCAGTCCTTGACAACTTGTGAAATTCACAGAAAAAAAATTGTTACTAGTCAGASTAAATAACTCCCCACACTGAAAAATTCTCTCTCCTACTCCTTCAAAGCATTCTACTTTCCTTATGCCAGTTTTCAAGGCCAACAAATTTTTCCTGTAGGACAAGTCACRGCCTCACTGTTCACAAGACACTTTTCAACACCACATTCCTACTTTCTGATACAAGACCAATCCTAAAGAGTGTTAACCAACCAGCACAGAACACTGCTGGCATCCTAATACTATCCCAACACACCTCTATTAACTACTTCTAGTTACTGTTTCATTTACACTTATATAGCATTCTTATTTAAGCAACTTGCATTGTCATGCATTTTCTTCCAGAACAATCTCTTGCACATGGAAGCCAAAAAACTCCTATGAAAAACACAACAGTCTGAATTCCAGTTCTTGTGATGCCTTGAAAATTCATTTCAAGTCTGAAAATGTTAACTAGGACAATGACATCCAGCTACATTTTAATGCAGTCATTTTTCGCATTGAAAGCGAACTGACAGTGTAATGAATTGACCTAAGTCCTGCAAAAATTAGTTCCATTTCTTTCACTGCATTCACTGTATGCTATATATGCATCTTGAAATCAAAGATAAATTGACTTTTTTACTGTCACACTATCTGTAGATTTAAGAATCTGTATTAACCTGAACTATTAAATTACAAAATTTCAGAGAATTGTTTACTGCAAAGCAGCTTCAACACCAGAATTTTGCAGTGATTATGCACAAGCAACATCAAGAAGTCAAACACTGCATGTTACCTAGTGTTTCTAAAAGAATTCCACTGGTACTCAATTCAATACACAATGCTAACTGCCAAGGCAACAGGGTAAAACTTCCATCAGCTCCAAGTTAAGGGAAAAACATGTTTCTGCAATTCAGCAATACTACATTGTTCTGAACCGTTCCTTGTACTCTAGGCAGCTGGTCACATTTGTTATGGCAGTGTGGGCYCTGAAATGCAAAGACCTCAGCTCTTTTCACTGCTCTTCATTTTTCCAACTCTTTTGAGAATGCTACAGGGCTAATTCCTGAATTTCAGGCCAATAGAACACCCTGGAATATGTGTTACTCCGCACATGTCTTATCTTCCATAACTCCTTATGCCCACCACTGTAAATCGACAGTTGTTCACAATGCTTTTGGTTCTCCTGTACATATATTGGCTTTGTTTGTGTTCACTGTACAAATATAGTAGATGTGAATAGCAGAGCGATGAAGGTCTTCTGAATTCAATGGAAAGTATGAAATTAACAGGAAAACAACTGTTACTTTGGAACTAACAAATCTAACTAATTTAATCCAGTTTTCATTTTTAATCCTTCAAAAATAGTATTAATCAATGCTAGGCAAGAAACCTTACACTTAGTTACTGAATCAGCAACTCCTGGTCTCTCTTACCATCTCAACTAGATTCTGAAGCATTATYTTTATTGGTTCTATATCACAGCTGTGATTATCTTCTGAAATATTATTCTGAATGTTTCACACAATATCTGTACAATTAAATMTTTTGTTAATCACCAGTTCTCAGCAAATATCTCCAGCTGGTTGTTAACAATTAAAAGGAAACACCTTCCTTTATAGGCTAGTAATATTTATTGGTACAAGAAGCAAATCAAACAGTAGAGGTACCAGGTATAGTCTATCAAAATTAAGATCTTACCTGGAAGACCAGATCCCAGATTGGCCAGATCAGCAAAAGGATCGAAGTTCTGAGATTTCACCTGGCTGAAAGACAGACCTGAAGACATACTGGACTGGCTGACAGTGGTAAAAGCTTGGCCTGTATAATAAACAGACACATCACATAYCTGGTCTATTTGGAAATTGAAAGACAGAATAAAAATAAGACCTCTACTTCATGCAAACCTCCCTAGCATTCTGCTTCACAACATCTTTTACCATGACAAGAATCACCATTACTACAGAGAATTGAAACCATTCAATTCCTTGTACCTAAATCTGAAAAACTACACAAGTGCCTTACTAAAGCATTTAGGCAACAAAGCAAAAATGCATAAAGACATGTTCAGCAGTTTCAGGTGATTAAACTGACAAAGTCTGGAGTATTCCTCAGACAAAAAAATTTAATTTCATTATACCTTCAGAAATAGGCTTCAGCTGTGGTGACGCCACACTGCTGGCTGTTGAGGAATCTGCCCAAGAATCCCATCCACTTAAGAGATCTGGATGGCTWGTAGAAGATGATATTTTAGGTGGCTCTGGAGTTAGGCCGCCTACAGCAGAACAAAGAAACGTTTTTATGCTTTAGAAAACCATCRTAATAACATATATTTTGCTAATACCAACAGAACACGCACCACATTGTCAGCCACAYAGCTTACTTACATTTCTTGGTAACACTAGTGCAGTCTTGAACAGGACTCAGAAGGGTTTTACCACTGGAATTCCTCCACTTCTATTTTAAGACAACCCATACACTTCCTAGATAAGTTATTTTCAGGCACAGGCAATGCTATGAATTTAACAGCTTAGGCCCCCTGACCAAAASGACCAGCTCAGGTATGGATCTAGGGCATGCCCTCACAACATAGCAGGTAGGCAGAAAGCAGCAGTGCTCCATGAATGATGCTCTTTATCACTCAGCAGYCTGGGTTCTACACGGGTGAAGCCAGGTCAAACTGAAAGTTTGCCTAAACCAGGGCTCTTGTGACAAACGGGTCTCTTGGCCAACTAATACACCCCTTTAGCTGTAACACACAAACTGAGGAGCAGTACACGGGAAGAGTCATTTTTTCTTGGAAAAGGTTAAGAAATTCTAGCTCCATGGATAAAAGCCACTTTTCTATATGAAAAACAAAATCATCATGCCATCTATATGAATAAGTCATATTTAAAAGCATACAAGGGTGCTTCCACTAACTGATGGAAAATGTCACATCCCACCCAAAGGTATAACTGCCATCCCTGACACTTGCAAATGATTCTGCACTTACTCACACSAACTACGAGGTGAGCCATCCTCAGAATGAGATATTCTATGTATGGAACCCTCAAAGCTGCATGCCAGCTCTGAGCACTCTCCTCTWGCACAGCTTGTGCAGACTCACAGTGCAGCAAGACAGCTTTTGAATGTAACTCCTTCTTTAATGCTATGACAAGTCAGTGCTACAGAGAGAGGTGGTCTTTCAGTAAAACCAATACATTTAGTGGTGCTCTAAGACATTTCATAAACATAGGGTTTAGAAAGTTAACCAGCTGTTTTTACAAAAGCAGTGACATTTTGACGCTTTCAGTGTTTCGASTACTAAACCTCAGCCTTTCATTTCTCTCAGCTTCTCAACATTCTGAATATTGACATCAAATCCTCTTAATTGAGGAAATAATTAGAAGCAAATTAAAAACCCCTCTAGTATCTCAGTCTAGTAATACTATTTATAATTAGATCTTAGCGCTGCAGTGAAGCACATCAAATACTGTGCAACAAATATCTGCTGAATGCCTGTATTCCAGCAGTATTCGTCACAGCATGTGAAGGAAAACATCAGAATAAAATGTAGGAAGTATGCACAATTTCCAGCCCTTGCTCCAGACTTAAGCTTCATCTTTCTGCCTCTGAAGCCATGGGAGAACAGCATATACCTGCCTCAATACTCAGGATTCCAGCTGTCTGCTACACAGCAGTGTCACTGGCTATAAACCAGCACCTATTCRTCAGTTTATAACTTCACTCTATCACATACCACTCCCAAAAGTTAATCAGGAATTGAATTCATATTAATTTTAGTATTAATACTGATTTTTTGACTAGAAATTATTTTGTCCTACAATCTGCTATTAAAATTCTTTTTACAGGGGCATAAGAAAATTAACAACATAGGAAATTAGCTATTATGAAAATAAGTGGAGAGAAATAAGAAAATTACAGTTGAATACATTTGAAGGATTGAGAAGATACTGTGGGAATCAGCTGTTTTGTAATAGCTGGCTTAAGAGCAGTCAAGTTCAYTGCCTCACCCACCCTTAACTAAGCAGGAAGTAGCCTACTGCTATGTACAGCAGTAAATTCACTATTAAAAGCTCATACACATCCACTACACATAGCAGAAAAATCTGAAATAACGCAATGTACAATACACCAAACAGATAACCTATTCCTCCTAAAACTATTTATTCTTATGTCATCTGCTTTTTAGCTCTACAACCTGGGCATTATGTGAGATTTTAACATCAAGAAATAGTGTTATCAACACAATACTGTGACTTCTACATATTTTGAAGAGGTATGATGAAACTACATACCAAATACCTACTTTTGTAACTGACACATTGGAATTCATGCAGACACATTAAGACACAGGGGCAGAATACAACAACAAATGGTAAAACATAGCTCAATATTCCAAAAATGGAAGCAATTAACATAACGGGCATGCAGATCCATAAATAGCTGTCTCTTTAAGTTTTTTAATACACACATTGATAAACCTTAGACATACAGCAGTAAACCATAGGAGACCAGGGCAAAAAATTCTGTTCTTTACTAACACTGCTCAAATCAAGCTAAGATGCAAGAAAAAAATGATGGTAATCAGATCACACTTTCCAGTTTCCCAGAATAAGAGAACTGCATTTTACTATATTCTATACACAATAAGGTTTTCTTTATTTAACTTGTCATGTCCACAGGAAATCCTTTAATCACACACGACAACAGGATTTTCTTTGAACCAAGAGGCTGGTTTAGTATGATGCAAGGTTCTTTTAACCTTGCCTAAAGCCTGCCTGAGAATACAAATTCACAGAAACTAATTTCTACTCAGGACAAAACTAATTTGATCACCCAGGTTTTCTTTGATCACCTTCTAAATCTCTTTCCTGCTGTCTTTTCAGGAAATACATTTCTGACTCAGCCTGCATTAAAGATAATCTGCTACTTGAAAAATCCAAAAGAAAATTAAGTTACCTTGTTAATACACAGCTGTTTAGCAGCAACAGTACATTTTCCTATTGCAGGACAGAATGTGTTAAGAGACCAGATATTACATAAGAACAGTCATTTAAAAACTCGTATGATTTTGAATTTCAAGCCAACATTTGAGAAATACAAGTTTAAAATTCTAAGTCTTGAACTTGTGTTCACTGGAACAACTTTACTCCTGGTATCTATAGCAGTTTAGTAATCATTTATTATTAACTACAAACAACGCTTATCCATCACTAGAATTTGACTCTAGATGCTTATTACTGTTCCAACAGTAGATTCATCAAATCTCACTACTGCAACTCATTTTGAATAGTCACTGACATTACTACTAATTTATTTTTAGTTTAAATTTCTTTTCCTCACTTTTCCTCATGACTTCATGTTTGCACCTTCTTCTGCTCACTTGACACAATTTTCCAAATATGTCATTTGAGAATTATTCATCCTTTCTTCTCCGGGTCCCAGTGATCCTATTTCTTCAGGACTCACAAATTCACATTAAAAGCAATRTAAGTATTAATACTCCTAGTTTTCTTGATAAAATTGATACCTGTAACTGGATATAATGCTAAAGACTCAAATACATACACAGCTAAATACAGATTAAAAGCTCTAATTTGAAAGACAAATGTAAAGGAGCATGAAATGTTACCCCAGTTACTCCTCTTCCATACAGTTTTTAAAGACTATTGTATGCTACTGCATAGCAATGGAGAAATACTATGAAATCACTGTTAAACAACAGGCTGAAGAGAAAATGGGTACATTTCAAGTAACTTTTCCTATGTGGGCAGAAAGCTCCAGAAATTGCGTTAAAATAGAAGGTATCCCAATGCTCTTGCCAAGGTGCAAGCTATCAAGCAAAATCAGAAGGAGGAAGCATAAATAATAATAATAATAAAAATTATAACCTATTAAGCATAACAAGCATTGAAGTCAGATGGAAGAACATTCCTTTTTATTCTTGTTCAAATGTTCCTAACAGCTGAACATTGATGGCGATCTCCTTAAGGTTGTAGTTAAACGTTTAGTGAAGAGAAATACATGTTTTTTATTTTTCCAACTTAAATTTAATACATAAAAGTGTTTTCTATCTCATCTCTGATATGAGGATTCTTTAACTTGGAGAAAAGAACTGGAAACCATCTTAAAAATGTGTAAAAATACTTAATGTTAAGAGACTGAAAAAAAGACTGAGACATACTTTTCTATGTTGCCTAGTGGAAGGACAARARGAAATGGGCACAAAGTGAATAACACAGGCAACTCCATTAAAAAAATACTTTTTTAACTCTCCAACACTGGCACAGGTTGCCCAGCTGTAAAGTCTGTATCTCTGTAAATAGTAAAAACCAGCAAGGATGTGTCCTGAACAGCCTGCTTTACTTGACCCTTTGACATGCTTTCAGCACATCAGCTGGAATATCTCCAGAGGTCCGTGCCTCAAGTTAGATTCTAGCTGAGATAACAAAATATGCTGAGTTGCAAGGGAGCTACAAGGATTATGGAGTCTGGCTCCTGGCTTTGCACAGAAYAGCTCCAARAATCATACCATATGCCTGAGTGTTTTCCAAATGCTTCTGGAAGTCTCATCAGGCTGGAGCTCCAACCACTTCCCACTGTTCCAGTGCCCAACCGGACTCTAGGAGAGGAACCTTTCCTGATATCCAACCTAAACATASCCTTAACTGCTTCAGACCATTACGTTAGGTCATGTCACTGGTCACCACAGAGAAAAGATCAGTGCCTGCTCCTCCTCCTCACAAGGATGCTGCAAACTGCCATGAGGCTTCCCCTCAGTCTCATTCAGGCTGAACAGAGATCAAGAGACCTCAGCCACCCCTCATATGGCTTCTCCTCAAGGCTCTTCATCATCGTCATGGCCCTTCTTTAGATACTTTCTAACAGCTCAATGTCTTTTTTGTATTGTGGCACTCCAAAACTGTCCCCAGCACTTGAGGTGAAGTCACCCCAGTGTAGAGCAGAGCAGGACAATCCCCTCCCTTGCCCGGCTGGCAAAGCTGTGCCTGATATCCTCCAAGACATGCTTGGCTCTCATGGCTGCCAGGGCACTGCTGGCTCAAATTCAACTTGCCATTGACCAAGACTCCCAGGTATCTTYCCGTGAAGGCTGCTCTCCAGCCTCTTGTCTGCCTATACATCCAGCGTTGCCCCATCCCAGGTGCAGAATCTGGTGGAGATAATGCTCCACAGATCAGATGATTTGATCAGATTGATCAAATCTATTGTGCAAAAAATTTATCATGCTTGGTAACCTCATGGCAGTGATGGCAATAGTGGCATAAAACTAGCAGCCCTACAAGTATACAACTGAAACTTASAGCTGTTACTATCTACAGGACAGAGCAAAAATACGGCAACAGAGGCAGTTAAGTGGAATCTTCTCAGCAGAATTAACCACAGCTGGAATATAATGATTAACCATATGGTAGAAAGGGCAATCATGGGTAGCCTTTTATTTCAGAGAGGAAGACCTCCTCTAATCAGACAGCCACAGATAAACTGCAGAGAAAAGAATACACTAACACCCAGGCTGCATCACTCAGAGGCAGAGTCAACTAGAGAAAGGATGTAAACAAGGAGGGGGAAGACAAAGCTGCCTGCAATAAGCTCTGGGAAGAAATCACTCTGGGTTCAGGATAAGGTGCATGACACCACCAATCCTAGCTACCTGCATATTGTAAGGAGTCTGTCTGAGGAGAGGCCTGGGCTTCTGTGTTGGACAGAGCCAGCTCCAACAGATTCACCACAAGCTACGGCTAAGCCTTCCAAACTAGATGGTGGCCTCTTTGSGAAAAAAGAGAAGGCAAAAAATGCTGCACAGCAGCTGTAAGAAAAGGGAGAGAAGCATRACAGAAACAGCCCTGCAGACATCAAGGTCAGTGGAGAAGGAATGTGAGGAGGTGCTCCAGATAGCACAGATTCCCTGGCAACACATGGGAAAGACCACAGTAGAACCAATATTCTCACTGCAGTCCTGTGGAGGACCCTACATAGGGGTGTGGATCAAGCCACAGCCCAGGGAGAGCAGCAGGTTCCTGGCAGGAGCTGCAGCACTAGGGAGAATCATGTCCATGCAGCAATCTCTTCCTAAAGGACAGCACCCTACAGAGACCCATGTTCTTAAAGGACTCTATCTTGTGGGTAGAATCTATGCAGAAAGCAGGGAACAAGAGAGCAGCAGAGAGGAACTTTATGACTGACCACAGTTCATATTCCTGGGAAAGAATCCACACTTAGTGTGGGGAATGTTGTTGAGGAATGGCTGCTGAGTAAAGGAGGACATGATGAGATTCAGCTAGTTGAGCTAGAATTAAGTTAGAGGGGACTTCAAGGACTGTGTCTTTGGAGCCTGCTGTTACACAATAGCAAGAGGCAAATGAGGATGTAAGAAGGATAAAATTATCAAGGGAAAGAGGAACTGTAACCGCAAGTGGGCACATAGGGGTGGGATTGACCAGTAYTGCATTGTCCAATGATGAGCTATGCTTTTGCAATATGTATGAGCTTATTATCTTGATTATAAAAATGCGGAGKWCTCGAAATAAAATGGAGACTTGCYGATCATCATYGGATGTGCTTGTCTTCCTTCAGCTCTTCCAACACCTTTCCTTTCAAAGTCAGATTTTAAAAAAAGCTCTAACAGTCATAACTCTACCATTCCACCATTTTTACAAATGCCTATTTCTCTTTAAACAATGATGGAAGACTGAACATATCACAAAGTTTTTCATCTAAAGATCAATAGATTTTAAAATAAATGCATGAGGAAAAGGCTTCGCCAAGAATATATCAGAGAAATGAAACAAATAAGATTAGAGGATTACATAACATACTTTCTAAGTATATTACCAGAATGCMTTCAGGTCAAGAAGGTGCAAGCTAGCCTCAGTTTGCACTTTAAGAACAGGSTATATTATAACTTGACTTGCTCATTTCTCTTCCAAGTTTCCAGAATATCTTTAAATATGAATGCAGTCAACATAGCATACTATCATTTATAAAGTAAGTYTGAAGATGTTTGTGTATCCTCAGTTATAATATCATTGAGAGGAAACACCATCACCTAATATATGGTCACCAATACTAGAAATTTTCTCATATAATACATAATAACATGACATTATACAGGAAACACTTGCTTCTTGGTGCATTTGCATCTGCATTTACAGAATACAGAGCTAATTAAAACAGTAAACACAACAAGAGGATATATTAAGACACTAATCCACCTTGACTAAACTGAAAGACAAACACACAGAGGAGAAGAAACTGTTGAGAAACAGATATCAGAAGCACACTCACCTAAATTTAAGAAATCTGAGCTGGAAGAAGGTGGAAGTGAACTTTGTGTGGAAGGAACTGTATTAGCTGTAGATGTTGAAGTTGGACTAAGGAAGTCCCCAAAGAGATCTGGACCAGACAGGGCTTGATTCTCCGAACTTGACATTGTGAATGGGTCAAATGGATCGGCTAAAAAAGAAACAGAAAACAACATTATCTTACAACAAATTGTAGAACAAATGAGGCTGAAAAAGCCTTACTCTAGAGGTACAGACAAAAAGCAAAGTTCATGTTAGTAATTCCAACAGTCTTCTGCAAWTTTTTTTGTGGCAGAGTATCCACTCACCTTCCTCTAGACTAACAAACTTTTACATTGGTACAAAAAGGTTCTGAGCTGTAGATAAAATGAACAAGCCACAGTCTTCAAATGCAAATCCCTAGCAAGACTGCATACAATTCAATAACAATGTTAATTTCATTCATTTAAGACATACCTTAAATTTGAGTGACCATCTGCATACACRCAGAAGAATTACATTTGTTAAATATTCTATAATTCCAAAATTACAACAAATTTGATAAAAATGGACTATTACTCTACTAAAAGGAATATCAAGTGAAACATTCATACTACCATTTAGACTTGAAGGCATTGGCGATTCTGGGGCAGAAAGCACGTAAACTCAAGAATGAAAAGCAATAGAAGTGAGACTTCAGCAGGTCTCTGGTGATCCCAGTGAAGAAAAAACTAACTGGAAGAGTATTTATAGTCAGCATGGAGTAACATGTGACAGTCAGCTGGAMTCACAGCCCTAGATCTTTCTGTTTCTGCTGCCCTCTAGGGTCAAAAACCCTCAAGAGTCCAGGSAGTCCTGCCAGATTCATTCAGAAGTTGAAGAGAAGGAATAATCCTGCTATAATACCCCTGCACATCCTCAGGTAATGACCACATTGTACTCAGTAACATTCCAAGCAAACTAACTGTAGCATCACACACAGAACCTCAAATATAAGCCTGTCGTGCAAGACAAAATATAACAGTGGCCAAATATTCTCACTCCTGTAATTATCTTTCTCTTAATACAACTCAATGAAATACATTGAATAAGAATGAGGTACACAACTACTACTCAGAAGTTTCATGCAGAAGACATGGTTAAAAAAAAAAWAAGTAATAAAGGTCCCCTTTCTTAGAATTCTAGATTCTTCACTGACCACAGTAACAAAGTTCAGTGAGTTGTCTTCAAAAAGGCACGTATTTTAAATCATCTAAATGTCCCATTAAAAATACTTTTCAGTTGTCTGTAGGTGAAAGCTTTTAGTCCCTATGAATTATTTTTGCACAGACAAAACTTTATAATAGTTTCCAGGTYATGCAACTAATATTCTCAGAAATCTTACCATTAACTTCAGACTGAGAATCGTTATTGTCACATAACTAAATTTTTGGGAAAGAGCTCAGTACCCAATGCTCAGAGGAACAGAACCTCTAAACTAAGACACCTTGTTAAAATACCAAATAGCACTACGCAGCATTCTCTTTAAGGGTATTGACCTGTCAAAAACATCAGTAAAACCAGCAAGAAAACATCTTTTAACAGTGTCATTATCCTAGTGGTTTGAACAATAATCTACAGGATTTACAGTTGCTCAGAAGTCTTATGTGATTAACACTTAAAAATCCCACGCAGACATTTGACCTCAGCAGCACAGCTCAGTACATATAATGCCACTGCTTTACGTAAAGTTAAAGAAAGCAGTAAATTATGACAATTCTATGCCTTAGCAAGAAAAGTTATGGATACAGAGAAAGATCTAGCATGTAACATTCACATGGGCAACATAAGAGTTCTTCAAGTTACTGAATTACCTTTAAATTCAAAATTTGATACTTTTCTGTTAACAAAGTTTAAAGTTAATAGGATCTGGCAACAAAACACAATGCCAGGATAACTTACCGGACTTTGTTTCCTACATGCAGAAGTAATACCTATTGTATCCAYAGTCTTGCTACAGACTGATGCCTTCAACACACTGTTGAAATACAGCATTCATTTTCTAAGCAAAATAAAAGCAGTAGGTTTTATGAKTTGCCCAGGTGATGAGTGTTGATGTTTAACTCACATACCTGAAGACATGACTGCTGCCGAAGACGTACCCTGAGTAGCAGCTGGACACTGACTGCTGAAAAATAAATCAGTTCCTTGTCCCAGAAGATCTCCAGCAGGCTCATCTGAAACCTGTGACACACTACTCAYGAACAGATTGTTCAACAAGTCTGCATTACTTGGTGAAGAATTTATTTCTGAGATAGGTTGTTTCTTTTCTGCTGAAATATCAGAGTCTAGTCCCAGCAAGTCTACATTCTCTTCAGGGACAGATTTTTGTAACGGTGCAGATGGAGCTTCAAAACTGGCTTCAAAAAGCAACTCTCCTTCTGGAGTAGAGTCTTTTTCATCAACAATTACCGCACTTCCTTCATCTGGAAATGTAGGAAACTCTTCATCTGACGGATCACTCTCTTCCCTGTCATCAGATAGCTGAATACGATCATTTTTAGATGAACTGTCCTCTATTCCACTTTCTGGAGTTTTTCCTTCTTTGAGAGAAAAAAAAAAAATCAAAACTCACATAAGAACCAATGAAAAAGGAACTAAGTTGCCTGCCAGCTCTGTACAGGGCAGACAAAGCAGCAGCTGACTACCACATTTGCCACCCCACAATGGTAGGCATTAGGAACTTTTTCAAAATGAGACTGACTTGGCCATTAACCTCAGATTATTGTGCCACTTAGAGCTTATAAGATTTCTCAGTAACTGCTGCTCCACTCAATGAAAACATAAACAGCTGCTGACATTTTTGCCAACAAAGCAGCGCCCGGAAAGGGAGTTACACATGTGCTATAAAATTACATTTTCTTAGTCCTACTTACTGATCTGGACCCCACTGGCTAGTCTACTTTGTTTCCTCTGTTCCTCAGCCAAAGTGGGGCTGTGGGAGTGCAAAGCTTCCTTGCAGACCTTTAAGGTTAAGATTTTTACAGAAAAAGAAAAATTTAGCTCAGCATTTAAKTTATACTCAACACCAAACCCCCTTACTTGGTGTTTATCCAAAAGAAGCAGAATAACGTCTTGTTATTCTGAAGATCTCACTCTTTAAATAGCTTTTCCTCATGGTTAGTGAATTAGAGACTTTTGCTGCATAAGAAGGCTTAAGCATTCACTGGAAGRCATACAAGACAAACATAAACCAAGAAGTTATTTCAGAAGAAAATCTGTACCTTTCCAGTCCAGAGAGTGAAAGAAGTTATTTGCATCGGTACTACTGCTGTGTGGGGATTCTGTATCAGTAGGTACACTTTCTGAAGACTGCTCCAGCTGGGATGCCTCTGCTTCATATTGTGCAGTTGAACCTGGCTGTCTAGGCAATTCTGGTTTCCCTGTAAGACAGAATATAAACCAAACTCTTACAGAGAAACCTCTCAATCCCCCACACAGCAGCTGACACTTGCCTTTCAGACTGACTGCTATAGGAAGGCAACTGTCTCCAACTGCAATGAGAGACAGAAAAACAGAAAAAAAAGCAAATGCAGCTGTAGAAAAACCCAGAGTATACAAAGCCAGTGAATAAAATGAAGTGATTATGAAGGGGTTATGTTGCTATTAACAGCTTATTACATTTCTTCTTTTACTGAAATCAGTATTACGTGACTTGTGTAAGGATGAGTGGAGCAAAGTTACATTCTACTGTATCATCTCTCAAAACAAAGTTTTCTTAAGGCAAATTAAGACAACTTCCTAAATTAGTCAGTACTCATCCACTGTTTGAAAAAATRGATGTATGCCTGGGAGAAACCTATTTGTCTAAATTTAAATACACAACTGGTAGAGCAATTTTCACTCTCCTTCCACATTCTCAGTTTTAGCTTAGAGATGCTGAAAAAATAGTCTGTCCCAGACAACATATTATAGAAAGATCATGACTAATGCAAGAGTAAATTCAATTTTAATAGCAAGTTTTAAAAATCATTTCACAGTTGTCCTACTCCCTTMCCACCAATCTTAATACTTTCAGTGTAATCTGAAACCATTACATTTCAAGTAACAATCAGAAAAAGGGAAATGACTTAAGAAAAAATGTAACTTTCACAGATCCTCACCATCAATGAAACACCTTAGCTTTAGAGAGCTGAGAGTTGTGTTCACAGTAGGATTAAGCTAACTTAAATAGAAAATGGCCTAASTGAGAATACAAACAACACTCACAAGGAAAAGAGGCCAGCAGCAACCATCTTACATYGAAAGAAATGTACTTGAGATGTATGTGTATTAATAGCATAGGGTGAGATCTCATGTATCACTAAAATCACCATAGTAATCTTCATTACGCTTCTTATCCTCAAAACACAGAGAAGGTTTAAGAGCCTGAATGAAAATGTCAAAGCTAATTACTGACACCAGGAGAAGAAGAAAGATACTGAATAGCATTAACTGGAATTAATGAAGGCATCTACAGATGAAGCACTGAATATGTAGGATTAAACAAAAAAAATCTGCTGGAAAGTCATCCTAGGAAAAGGTTGAGGATATTAATTACAGCATTGCATGGATATGCATAATAATGTTGATAAAAACACTCTTCCCTAAAACTATTTGTAAGGAATKCTCACATAATTTTAAGTGAAATGATACTGGTGCCAGTTTAGCCAAATCAGGACACTGCCTACAAATACTGGCTGTTACAATTCCAATTGCTGAAAGTCCCTCCCTGTAAATAGCATATTCCTAGCTTTAACGCAAGCACATATAAGTACAATGAAAAGTAAGACAAGGATAATTATAATGAATTACTGGGGGATAACTTAATATACTCCTACATAGAATGAATATTTTTAACTGGTACTTACAAAAAAACACCTTTTTACATTTCTTTAAATTAATGGAATATCAAAAATAAAACAGAAGCCTCAAACACTAAGGACATTGAAAACTTTTTCACATTCTCTAGTCTACATTCTCAACTTTTTCAAGGGATTCCTTACCAAATTTTGATAAAATCTCTTGTTGTTCCTCTCGAGTGGAAAAGAGGATCTTGGGATTCAGCCCCTTTATATTCATGTTATCCCAAGGTGGCTGTTCACAGCTGGGCCTATCTCTGGGCTCCACCTCTACTTCCAGATTGACTTGAAATAAATCAGGGTACTTTTCTTGAATGTCACAGGCATCCAGATCATACCTGTAAAGACAGAGAGAAGTMGATTCTTGATACTGATGGCTAACTGGATTAGACCTACTGCTGTCCAAAACAAAACTTCAAAGCAACTAGTATAAGACACAAAAAAAGCTGTATGTGTTTAATTTTCCCATTTTAAACAGGTGGTATTGTTATACCTAGCTTTTCTGGTATCATGAACAAAACATTTTGTTTCCCTAAGGTGAGTCAATAAAACACTCATATTGCAATCAAAGGCATCTGCTTCCTACACACACTGTATTTCCTCCCCCTGGCAGGTTAAGCAGTTTCAAAGAAAACTTCTTCCAGTCTGGTACAAAGAGGTGTCAACATACTTCGCAAATTTCACTGTAGTGGCATTTCGGGGCACAAAACCTGTATGGAACTGAATCTGAAACATCTTCATTGAAGCCATCTGTTAAAAACAAGAAATTCAGGAAACTGCATAAATCCACATGAACAGTGTGCACAGTGTTGTGACTTTCACATAATGCAAAGTACTATCAGCATTAAAATATTTTAAAGCATTTGCTTTGCTACAATTTCCATTTATTTGCAAGTATACTCTATCTTGAAAGATTTAAATGCAGACAGAACATAAATAGATCTATTACTGACACTAAAAAAACAAAAGACCTTGAGTCAGGTGTTTCATCACCAACAAACAAACAAAAACTATCAGAATCTTACTAAACTGCACAGCTATAATTTCTCTTCTAAATAACATACAGTCAGAAAAATAAATTGTGCAATGGACTAGCCAAGAAATATACATCACATATAAAGGAGTCCATTTAAAACAGTTTTAAAAGTAATACATTTAAAAGGACACTTCAGAAGGCATGCAAAGACGGTGCTTTTTTGTGCAACTTCAAGTCAGCCATCCATTCCAGACAGAATTTTAGGGCTTTTCTGAACTGACTATTTTAATCATTCAACTGCTGATAGAAAAACTACTTTCCCATTCCTGATGGGAAYACGAAAGTCCAGAGAATGCTACTAAAGAAGATGCATGAAGCTCCTGCTCTTGCACAAATCCAAATGACAGCTCACTGATAAAGGTAGCCTGTATTTGTTTCCTAGCCTTAGTTACAGTATCGGTGAAAAAGTCTTGCCAGTGCTTATGAAGTCATACAGAAATACGAAAAAAATACAATAAAATGAAACTGAATTATGAAATCTTTCCTTGTAAATGAGCATTTACTGAACATCATAGCCAGAAATCAAGTAATACAAAAAGTTTTGCCACAGGTGATCCTTCCCCTGTATTGGGCACCAGTGAAGCCCCACCTGTAATTTTGTGTCCAGTGCTGGGCTCCTTAGGACAAGAAATATGGTCATACTGGAGAGAGTTTCCCTGATTCTTCCATCCCTCCCATTCCTTTCCTAGAAGATAAACTAAACCCGCTCTCAAATTAGCTGTGAGCGGAAGACATTCACAATGCCCAGCTCTAAACAGAGAACCGTTTCAAGGAGAAATCTTGAAACGTGGTAGATGATCTATGTAAAATTTCTGCAGTGAACTTCAGGGGGCAATTAACAGCACATACTAAGGGCACATTGAATATCTTTCCATCAAACCTCCTAACCCAGAACACCACAAACACTGTTGATGCATCACATTTTAGCTGACAAATGAAAAAATTCTAGTCTTTTCTGATCAGTGAATAAATGGCAGAGCAGCCACAACAAARAAACTCTATCATGAAAAAAAGTGATATTGTACAAGGAGTATAACCTAAGCTTGGTTAAATTTTGTCAGTTTTATGCCTTTTTCCAGAGGACATTGAACCATACAGTAGTTATTTTTTGTGCATTAAGGGATCACTCCATTGAGTTTTTCGTTTTAAGGTGTTCTGGAAGGTCTTGTTGAACCTTACAAAGTGACAAGATTTGATGCTCACCCTCCTACTCACAAAGTAAAAAAGAACATRAGGGAAAGCAATTTCAGTAACAGTAACGATGTATGAACACACATGTATGTCCCACATGTACAGAAACTGGTTGAAGAACTGTCTGGATCAATTTCCACAAAGCTTCAAGTTATTCTGTACTTTGCACTAYCCCTCCTTATGTTTTACATGGATTTCCAAGTTTAATTTGGATTTATTATCTGGAGAAAAAAGAACATGGCTCTCTTTAAAAAAATTTGAAGACAGGCTTCATTAACAAGTTTTAGTGATCTTGCAATGCATTTGCATCCGCAGGTGAATTAAAAAAGGAAATATGCCTTCTCCTTAGTTGAACAAAGACAAGTAAAAAAATGAGCTACAAAAACTGAACCTGACTTTAGAAAAAGGGAATAAAACTACATGGATTTTTTCTAGTTTGTTTTGTACAGGCAGTCTCTGGAATCCCACTTTTCTGTTGAGTGGTATTTTTCCTTTGTTTCCAGTTTATCTATACAGAATTAACAAAGTCTGGCTTGTGCAATTTAACAGATAATAACTGCTGCCTCAAAAAAACTGGCTAGGAGCTTTCCTCACAAATAAGATAATTACCAACACTGAAGTATTTYCCAGAAACGCTTTCCAAAGCATCTACATGTACAACGTTAGAAGTGGACATACTCAGAAGGCTTGAAAAAGTGGAATTCATAAGTGAACGAAAACCTCAAACACTTGTCTGAACAAAGAACAGTAAATAAAGCACAGTACTTAGCAGATAACCAGTACGATATAGAACTGTAACAAAAAAAAAAAAAAAAAACAAATCCTCCATTTAGGCTCTTAAATTTATCATTACCTTGGCTTGCAGTCGTCCTCCTAGAGTTGATCTGGCATGATAGATCACAATGAGAACATCTCCTTGGACTGTTATACCCAGTGGAATTACTGCTTTCCCATCTTCAATTTTAAACTCCCTAAAGAAAAAAAAAAATAACCACACTTAATTTAGTTTAAAAAGAGATAAAACAGTGTATTTCTTTGATTTAGTCTGCTTTCTCCAGGGYCTTTAGAAGCTAGAAAGCTAGAAGGACTTCAGTATTCTCTCATTTTTCYTGTCTGTGATCATCCACACCTTGTACCATTTGCAATTCTTGTGCAGACACAAGAGCTGTACAGGGGCTAATAAGCAGTCACTTTGCAGCTGCTGTGCCTGGGGGATCACTACCGTTTCCATGACTGAGACACGATGCTCTGCTCAGCACAAGTACATCAGATATCAATGTTCCCAGTCCTGCATCACATGAAGTGAGAAGAGGGCCTTGCTCACTGCTGCACAGTGTCCCCACTGCTACCCCATCATCATCCCCACTGTTCTGCAAGATCAGATTCAAGCTGCTGTAACAACCACATTCTCTTCCCCCATGATTCACCTTTCAAGATCAGCCAAAAGGGGACAGAGAAATCTAGGAAAAAAAGTAACCACTAGAATCTAGAAAAACGTAACTTGCTGTTTCAGAGCAAGTCATACTCCGTACTTACTTCATTTTGTCATATTCCTGAGAAGTGGTGGTTACTCTTTCATCTCCCACATAAACCTCACAAAAAGGCCTGCAGCCATTACGCTGCTTACTGAAAAGCGGAACGGGAGTCATGACAATTGATCTGACCAGGATGGGCTTGCTGTGAGGAATAATGGGTTCTTCAGCCATCATGTCACACATGTATTCAATGTATCTGCCAAAATCAGAACATACTCATTTAGTCAGACAACAGAATTCTGAGAAATGGGTAAAYAAATAAACAAGTTACTTCTGTTCTTTTTCCGTCACTAAGCATTGATGAGTGTTAGCAGTAAAACACTGGRAACACTTAATGCCACCTCCAGCAAATAGATTTTCAAATCTGACAGAATGACAAAAGGGTCTGTAGCCTTACATATATTGACTTATAAAATAAACTAGCCCCTAGTTCAAAAGGCCCTAAAACACTAAACTAGAACTATTTATTTYGTATCTTACACATAATGATAATCAATCAAATATTCCTAAAGGCTTTAAATTTGTCCTGAATAATATATATAATTTTACGGAGAACCCTTAAGTATACTCAAAGTAAATGTGTACAAAAACAATCTGTCACACTAACTAGTACTTCACTTCTCACCCCTCAAAATCTAATCCTTTTTGTATATATACCCTTACTACCAGTGTCACTTGCTATTCAGACTTGATTTAATTTGATAGATCTTATGACCATAATCAGTTTAAAACTTTTGTCAAAGTATAAGCAAGCCACCTCTGCACACACTTCTTCAAAAAGCACTAGGTGTTTTTTTCTCAATTGACAAAAATGATTTCTTGTATTCCCACAGAAMATGGAGTGTTTTGACACAATAAAACCCACTATAATAAACTAGGAAACATGAAATAWGTCTTACAATGTGGAAGAGGAATTTATAATAAAGAAAGCATTCAAAAACTCTGCATACCCTTGTTTTCATTCTTAACACTTGCTCACTACAGATCATACTTCACCCAGTTCTGATGGGTACTTATAGGCTCAGAAAATTCAGAACTACTTTCTATTCATGATGCAGCAAGACACTTGGAAAAACAGATGGTTGAACACAGAYGTATTGAAATAATTTAACTTTCTTAGATCATCCAGTTACAATCACATCCTAATACAATACTCAGAACTGAATAGCTACTTGCTACTACAGTACCTTACAGTACCTTTTATGAGAAGGCCAAATGCCAGGTGGACAGCGTTTCATACTGAACATATAAACAGCAGCTTCAGCAGTAGTGAAGAGACGGCAGAAACACAGAAAAGAACAAACTACAACAGCAGATGCTGCTCTTCCATCCTAGTAAACAATTAAAAAGTAGCTTTGTTAGTAAACCTAGTAGAAAAAACATTATCCAAGTTACTAAAGAGCATCCTATTATGTATCCTATATCCTATCATTATTTAAGGTCATGATGTTCAAGGTTTAGTGCCATTATTTGAAGTTTGTATTTGAAAGAGAAAGGTCTTCTTTTAATTTCCACACAATACAAAAGATAGCATATATTACCTTCTTGCTCAAATGTGAATAATTAYTGTAACTTAACACTATTTGAAATTGTCAACTGATTTTCTTTACCTTACTGTCACWAATGCCCATTTTCTAGGTTTGTTTCCTGGCTGCTATCTGTAACCCCATATCAGTGCTATTTTTGACTGACAGACATGGACTTCCACTAAAAGAGAAGTACAAAGATTCTGAAGAATTAAACCAGACTAAACTCTCTAGACTTCTGTCTAAAACAATTAACAGCTTGCCAAGAGGATATTAAAACACTGACTCTCTTTCTGTAGAGAGAGTCTTTCCTCTTTCTGTAGGAATCCTAAATACATACATATTCCAGATATATCCCTATATTGTAAAAAGCAGAAGATTCAGAAGAGSTAATGGTTGACAGAACAGGACTTCCCCAGGTTTGTTTGCTAGCAACATGGAACAGAATTTTTATCATTTGCTTCTAGTAATTCTGGTRTACACTTTTCTACACCACATCTGGCACACAGCCACGTTTATGGCTTAAAGTTTCCYTCACATGAGAGGAAAAGGAATGAGTTAGGTACCTAGAACAAAACACTTCAAGGGAAAGATGTAACAAAAACTGGTGCTAATTCATCACATTATCTTCTTGCCTACTTGACCAGTCATCATGTGCAATGAGATACCAGAAGTATCACATTAATATAGAATTTGATGCCTAAACTCATAGCAGCACTGAAATTATACTGGTTTTCAGGAGCTGACATTAAGTGATTTTTATTTGCAAAATGCTGTGTAACTCACAGTATGATTTGTCAGATTAACTCACAGTATGATTTGTCAGATTAAGATATAAAAATCCTCTTTTTTATACTCTGATAGCAATATTCCCTATTGACTGCTATACCAGATCAACAGACAGGTTTTGAATGCTTTCCTGCATAATTGTCACAGAGTCACGTTTCTCTTTTTACTCTGTAGTAAAGTAAGAATATAAAAATTTCACTTGCAATTTTTCTAAACATAAGAATGACCTCATTTTCAAATCTTAAGCAGAGTAACTGCTCTCAAAGTTGATTCCACCCCTCCACCATGTTTGACATGAGGTAGCTCAGAGAATAGCATCAGTTACAGAGCAATCTGCAGCCAGTAAAAGCAAGTAAACCAGAAGTCTCATAGTTAGTCTCAGTTAGTGAGACTTCTGTGGCTACGGATTACGGATTCTAAATGGACAGTAGTGGGATATGCAGGGTACACCCAGGAATCACACAAAATGGAGCAAATGGTGAAGCAATAGAGCAGAATTTTTTTTCTCCCAAAGGCTAGTTTGTCATAATAGCATGTGTGCACTGCCTTCCACTTTAAATGTAAGTAAGCAAGGGCTACATTACCCTATTAATTTCCCTAATGAGAAAATTGATGCAAGTAGTGCCCCTAGAAACACAGCAGGAAGGAATTGGCCCAGGGCTCCCAGTAAAGAAAGATAGTAACAGTCACAAATTGAATGGATACTTGAACACTTATTCACAATTTAAAGCTCTATTGAACAAAGWGCTTCAGACTGAAATTTCTTACAAGGCAATGAACAATGCAAACGTTTTTCTGGTCTTGTTTCAGCCATAAATGCATGTTCTTGCATATGCTATAGAGATTCTGAAGATTTGGCGCTCGTCTCGCTGGCCAGCCACATTCAGAAACCTGCAGTGAGAGATAAGAGAGAGCAGATATGAGAAGCAGTGTTATATAGTCACATATAAATAACTTAGGTTATGCAAATGTTTAAGATGTAATTTTACATTTTAATGGCACCTTCAGGTTGAAATTAAGCAAGATGTTCAAGAAAAGTAGTCTTACACAGTGTAAACTCCACCTTTAGAATGAAGTGCTATAAATAAAACTTCAGTCCTGTCGACAAATCTACTACTAGAAGTATCAACAACTCAGTTACCATCTGAAATATTCTTAAAGCAATGAATAAAGTAAAACAGCCTTCAACTTACTTTTGTGCACATATACTTAAGTAAGAAAACAAAATCAAAAACCAAACAACAAAAAGCCCAATAGCAGAAAGATTAGGCTTCTTTTAATATTTGTCCTTTCTACAAAGAGCTTGAATGGTTCAGTGTGTTTGAACCACAATTAGTGGTTMAAAAAAATCAGCTTCACTGTTAAGAGTCTGTCTCCTTAAAAATCAATGGTTCAGTAAAGATGTAGTATATGAAACTTGATTACTGGGGCACTTGAAACGCCTGAAGAGTAGATGACAAAAAAAAACAAAGACAAAAATCAAGCTTTTTCTATTAATTTTTATTCCCAAATGCAATTGCCAGATGTGGAAGACCAAGTTTTCCTTATCCTCCTATACAGACAAAGAGTTCAGAGGTTACTCAGATTTATTACCTGAACTGATTACCACCAAAAATTATGTTTGTGCCAAGCACAAGAGAAAAGGCTGAAATAAACAGTCTGACAAAGTCTCCTACAACTTTTTGTTGTATTCTAGTATTTTAATTAAAATATAAGGCCATTTCAGAAACCATCACTTTGCGAGAGATTTAAATTGTACCTTCCTCTGTTAGTGAAAGCTTATGTAAAGTCACCAGTAAACAAAGAAAAGCTAAAGCAAAAAGTCCTTTATATTCCCGTTCACTACAGGATGCAATGAGGGCTTCAGTAAATGTCAAACATTACAATAATAGCATGTGCTGGTTTCAGTTGGAGTAATCTTCTCCATAGTATTTAAAAGAGGCTGTGTCTTGTACTTGTCAGGAAAACAGTGCTGATAGCACAGGGATGTTTTTTTCATTGACAARCAGAGCTTACACAGAGTCAAAATCTTTTCTGCCTCTCACATTGCCTCACAAGACAGGAGATTTAGGGTGCACAAAAAGCTAGGAGAAAACACAGCCAGGACAGGTGACCTCAGCTGACCAAAGGAATGTTCCATACCACAGGACATCATGGGTTGAGCATGAAGGTGTGGCAAAAAGAAGGGAAGGGGAAACATTCAGAGCAATGGCATTCTTCTTTACAAGAAATCATTACACATGATGGAGACCTGCATTCCTGGAGATCACTGTATATCTGCCTGCCCATGGGAAAATGTGAATGAATTCCTTGTGTTGCTTTGCCTCTATCTCAACACACAAGTTCTCACATTTATCTTCTGATTCTCTCCCCAGTCCTATCAGGGAGAACTAAGCAAGCAGATGTGTGGGGCTTGGTTGCTGGCTGGAGTTAAATCACAACATTGCAAAAGAATCATATTGAAGCACTGCAGCTTCAGACCAGAGTGCAGCCTAGGAAAACATGTGCATTCAGAAAAGCAAAAAGTACTGAGTTTTTTCCTTTTAATTTACTTAAACACTAGTTTTCTTACAAGACACAACAAAAACATCATCACTTTCTGTTTCTTTTGCTGTTTTAAGCTCAAAGTGCCCTGATAATTAGCAGAATGATGCATAGTGCACAAACTTAGAGAAACCTATTCCAAGCAGAATTTAAAAGACMGAGACGACTTCAAAACTACCATTAATTTTAACCAAGATTAAACAAATAGAAGTTCCATACAGATACCAAAGAGCAGAAAACCAATAACACATGATTTCATAAATATCTTCTAAGCAAAGTGTCAAAATTTAGAATTTTAGAAGCTGTTCTCTGATCAAATTTAAGGCTTGCCATAATCATCTCTTGCAGGTACTCAGGAAAACTAAGCTTCTTTAGGTTCCTGCTCTCAGCCAGCACCGAACAATGAGGTTAGTTAGTATTGCTGGATATCTYGATTTCAATAATAGGCAGGTAAGAGTTCCCAAATACAAGAGTTTGCTTCCAAGTAAAATAGCTGCCTTCCTAMATACTCCTAGACAATAAAAGGGTCRTGAACCRATAACRTTTCCACAAGTTATAACCTAATATGACCTCCCAGAAAAACCAAGATCCTATTACCAATTCTTGGTACCAACATATCAGACATATCAGGTGTATAGACATCTCAAACTTGCATAATCAAAAAAACATTTCCTGCGTAAGTAAATTCCCAGACACGGAATTTCGTTCCATAAACAGACTGATCACTTCGTAGGACAAGGAATAAATCAGTTCACTACATCAGTCTCAACAGGCTTTCCAGCAATCTGGGGCTAAAAAGAATTGCTGAACATTTTGCTTTGAGGAACCTGCTACAAATAATGATGCAGGCAGTTTCCTGCATAATTAAGCTTTTTTGCCTTCCATCTTGAGTAGTCTGTCTGAACCTCATACTGAACCAGACACAGATAAGAAAGATGACTTCATCCAACCAACAATGCAGTAATGATTTCTTTCAGGTGTGACAATGCTTTATCTTGTTTACAAGGAAACAGATGTGATAGCACTAGAAAGAATACATTAAACACAGCTCAGTCTGACATGTTAAGTCAACTGATAAGCRAAGCAATACTAAGGATGGCTCTGCATAATAAGGCCCAAAAGGCCTTATTATTCTGTTACAAATAATGTTTCTAGACTCTCTCCTTGGCAGACACCATTGTGTGGAAGGGGCATAATCACTACAGACTCACAAGGTGAGATCTCTGTGGCCAGTGCTGGACAACTCACAACACAGTAAGTCTCCACTGTTGAGCCTCTTACAGGACAGTAGAGGTTTATTTATGTTAGACTCTGAAGACCAATATCTCAGCACCTAACAAGATGTCCTCAGTACCTTGGTCCTGAAATAGGCAAATGCCTTCCTGTCAGTATCAGAGATATTGCCAGAAAGGGTAATGGAGGCTCAGCTACACTACAACAATACTGAAGATGGTGGCAACAATCAGTCAGCTATGGCTGAGCCATATGGGAGTCAAATGATATGTAGTGGGACAAGGAGAAACTCCAGTGAACAGGTTATGCAAATCAGTCACCATGCCCTTGAGAAAGAAAGATAGTAGAATATAAGAGAGATTGAAATTTTAGTAAGACCTAAATTACTTTAAGTATTCTCCACTTAAATTTGAAACACRTAAGGTACGTGGACCTGTTTTCAAAGATAACATTATCCCAGAAAAACAAATTTTAGTCAGTAAGATTAAAGATTAGTCACTTACCAGTTAGGTTTGAATTTAAAGCAAAGATAAGCAGAAAATAGCTTACTCTTTGAACTTGTGTTTATATCCATTTTTGGTAATCTTTTTTAATAACCTACTTTAACCTAATCTATAATAAAAAGCTGAAGGTAAAATGAAAACATTGTGTTGCAAGGCTTTTTAGAGAAAAACACAAAAACTACACACACCCTGTTATGGAATCTTGAAGGCCTGTATGTTCTTGGCGAGAGATTGTACACAGCATAATGGCCAGGATGTTTAGAGTCAAGACACAACCGCACATCTTCTATGTTATTTTTGATGGCAGATTCTACACCTTCAGCTGGAAAGGACATCACTGAAGATAGAACAAACAGCAGGTGAAATGTTTTATATACTAACAACAATGAGAAATTATGTTTAAGAAAGATACAGTTAACATACCAGCAATTCTGGAAGTGATGTATGATATATCCAAGTCTCCTTTTGCRTAACTGAAACAGAACACATTGGTGTTAATACTGAGAGACATAGCTATTCAACCGTAAGTGTAAAAGCCGGATCTCTCAGATTGCACCCACCACCACAAATACTGTATCATTTCTTCCATCTAAAGCTTTTTACCTCAGATGTCAAGATTTCAGAACAGACACTGTGTTTAAGCAGTTACTCATTYCAATCAGTTGAACCAAAACCATCTGTTGGATTTTGTACGTATGCCTTTAATCTTTAACTCCTAGGCCCTGCTTTTATTGATAAAAATTCACTGCAGAGGGTCAGTTTGAAAGCCTAATGAGGATACATTTACATGTTTAATAGAGGATATCTCAATGCTTAAAAGAAAGACTACTAGTTTAAACATCAAAGTTTAAATTATGCAACTCTGGCRTGTTACTATCTGGCACAGATGGTCATGCTGCCCAATATCCAAATTCCATATGGAAAAAGTGTTAGGAACACTTYCCTGTCTGGCCATTCAGAAAGGACTCTGGCAGTCAACTCCACCAGACTTGTCACCGCCAGGACTGAAGCCCCTTTGCAGCTGGTGAGCCAATGGGAGCCCTGCTTGACAACCTACACTCCCCCMATTCACATGGTCAGACCAGACTTCCTCACCAGTTGGACCCCAGGTTTCCCACAGCAGAGTCTCCTATCTCTGGTTGCTTTAAGTGCTTTAATCCTGGTGCAGCAACAGTAACAGTTGCAGCTGCTGCCTCCCAGGAAGGACTCCTGAATAAAGGAATCMRTGGGCTTCCATACCCTCACAGTCCATGCCTCCCCAAGTCTGGGGTCTTCCTGCTGAGTCTTCAGCTCCTGCTGTGTCTCAGYTTCCAGTTGCCTGGTAGGATCACAAGTCATGTGCTCTCAGCAGTTCCTGACCTCTTGCCTCAGGCTCCCACTCAGAGCTCAACCTGCAGCACTCACTGCAGCTGCACCCCAAGCTACCTGCACTCAACACAGAGGGTACCTCAATCTGTTTCCTCATTTAAATCATTCTTCCAAAAATTCACTTTCAGAACTCTCATAGTGAGCAAGGCATTAATCATTACTCATCTCTCATACAACTGTGCACAGTTTAGAAGAGCAGCCTTTTCAAGAAATAATCTCCCCCCCATAACTGTTAAATTTTTTCTAGGCCTACTCCCTGCACATTTACCTAATAATCCACTTTATGTCAATAATTTACTAATTTAAGATCACTACTATTTTTTTGTTTCTAGAGTATCTATGTAGCAGAATGAAAAAGCAAGGGAAAAAAACTGAAGAGATCCAGTGCAGGCCAATAGCCTTGCATGTTACTACATAGGTCTGCGCTCTTGGATTAGTAAAATAAGAATAAATCCACCAACAGAATTTGATTTAGATATCCCTAACTTAAATATCTCAGTAGCATCTTAATTCCAGAATACCAAAATGTCATCAAAACACTATAATACGTCTTTAATGAATTCAGAGGCACTAACAAAACTTTTATAACCTAACAAGTTTCAAGATATTACTTAAAGAGCAGACCATGGATATTGCACTCAAATTTTGAAACGCCAAGAAATAACATTAAGTTTTGATTCTTTACTGCTTGCTAGTAATCACGGAAGTTAGAGGGATTGATTAAAAGACAACTGAATATAGGATAGCCAGGAGGATTTTAGATTAGGGGGAAAAAATCTTCTGAATGCAAGGCCATTAGAYAGTATTTATGCAGAATGGCATAATCAGTGCCCTAACAATAATAATGCCTCTGTCTCAAATTGAAACCACAAGACAGTTTGAATCTCACTAGCAAAACATTCAAAAAACCCCTTACCCTTGAGAAACCTTGCATAAGGAAGCAAGGTTCCTGCATAAGACAAGGCCTCAAATTTCAAACTTTTTTGCACATTTGGAAGGATACACTTCATTGTGTAAGCTCAGGTGGTAATACTGTTGCAGACAAACTAATAAAGGCAGAAATTTACATTCAGAACTAATAACGATTGCTTATGAAAATTGGTGATGATCATAGTAGATTTATACGATGGAGAAGCATCAAATGTTATTTGTTGTTTATATTCAACAGCTTCAAGCAAGAAAACATGCAGTCATTCTAATATCATTATTTTGTGGTATCAAGATAAAAGACCAACTAATAAAACAGCCCGAGAACACAGAACCATTATCTCTTCAATGCTGTAACACCAAGGTTAAGCAGCAACTTGTAACATAGGCACAGAACTAGAAAATGCAAAAAACCAGCAGTACTCACACCCATTCCCTCGGGAAGACTTTCAGACATTGACTTCTTACTAGCAACACCACTCAATTCAGCTTTGAGTTATTACATTTGTCTAAATTAAAAAGCAATATCAGRAGCACAGTTCTCACCATACCCATATTGATGCAAAAGTGCAGTTAAGTATGTCAACAACAAAGCTCAACTCAGCCAACTCAATCTTTATATTTYGCAGGAAAAATTCCAAGCAGGTGTCTATTACACTGAAAAAGCTTCAGAATGTTTGCAGTTTTAATTAAAATAAATCTTCTTAACAGCAAAATCAATGCAAGTCACCTGAACATGTCCCCATGTCCTTGAGTTAATACTCATTGAAYTTTATTCTGAGATTTCACAGCTATTTCAGTAGTAAGACCTGAACAGAAGGTACTCTGTTTTCAGGGGAGTGTTTTACATCAGAATGGTAACTGAGATTTCTTTAAATGGTAAGAAAGTGAAAAAAATGTGTATTATTCACATTGATAAGCACTCCTATGCATTTCAAGATAAAACTAAAAATCACAAGTGAGATATATACCTTTCATATCCTTAACAGCAGAAATGTCAATTACATAGCAGTTTTGCTGGCAGATGATAAGAGAAGAAAAGCATGCAAACATAGACATACTTTTTCAGGCCTGAAACCCTCTATGTATGACATGACACCAACATTTAGTCACTTTTCTGATGATACAAGGCTACCTCAAAGCTGGGACTACTTCACAGTGAGATTGGACAAGATTAGTGTAGTCTGTTTATGGAAGCATGCGTTTTTGTTCCTTGCAGTATCTAAWGGGGGCCTACAAGAAAGCTGGAGAGGGACTTTTTAGAAAGGCATATAATGGTAAGATACACAGAAACAGCTTTAAACTGAAAGAGGGCAKATTTATATTAGTCTAGTTTAGCTGAAGGTATCCTTGCCCCTGTCTTCTGCCATTAGAACTGAATGCTGCTTCCAGTCCAAACCACCGTATGATTCTATGAAATGTAGCAAATAAGACACAAATTCTCATTTTGCAATAAATATCAAAACAAAAATAGGCAGTTTTAACTACACGGTAAAAACTTCTCACTGTGTAAATAGTTGGCATTATCATTCTTGCCAGAGAGCAGCTGCTTCCAGCAAATTAAAAACAATGTAACTAAAATTCACAATTCAATTCATAAAATAAACTAGTAAACATACAGAACAAAATTCTACAACAGTGCATAGTTATGTTGTGTTTACTAACAACTGAAAATGAGAAAGAACAAAGAACAAGAGACTAACCAGCATGGCTACAATGTGAGCATATAAACCATCATCTTAAGTTAAATACTATCCTAACACTAAGTATTCTTCCTCCAGACATCTCTGCACTTACAGGATTAGAAAAAAGATCTATTTGTTAGTTTTTTTCAGTTTATTTTTTAAAAGCCAGGAAGAAAAACTTTACTAAAATTCAAATCAATCTGTTCCCATTTAGTTCTGCTTCACAAAACYGAATTAATCATTCAACTACCTAGTGAAACGCAAAGATCCATGAAATAAAATGCAGCAGTAAACAAGAAGCAAAATTACCTCAAAAGCAAAGAAGGCAAGCATAAAAGGCAGCTAATTGTTCCCTGATTACTTATAATCTCTTGTGCAAAAGAAATTGCTCTGMCAAGGCAAAGGAAGACTGACCACAAGTTTTGCCTGCTGCTTTCAAATACCAGTGAAGATCAAACACTTAAAACATTTTCTGGTAGGGCATCTATAAACTGTATGGATGCAGGCCTCAAAAAGCATAAAAGCTGGTCAAGAAGTTCCACAAGTGAGAAACTGATGAGCTTAACAGAAATATGCCTAGTCTGCACAGCTGCAGGTTGAGCTTTCAGGCACACATGGCCATGTCTGCTGGATTCAAGCTCCTGCCTGTGCAGATGGTGCCCCTTCATAAAGTAGTGCATATCTTCTCCATCTCCATCATGATACTTGCTTTTAGGTCACTTTGTGACAAGACAGTTGGACCTCTGTTCCCTCTCAKGTTACTATAAGCTGCTGCTTCACTGACCTGAATCTGGAACAGASGTTATGACACCTGCAACTGAGGTGGCCTGGGGAATAATGAGGACTGCCTTCTTCAGTCTCCTGTTCCTAGTAGCCAGCAATGGATGTCTTAGTTTTCAAATTTTATCATTTATTAGGATTAACAAGTGACCAAAATCAGAATCATGCTAAAGGCTGCGCTGCAGTAGCTACAGAAACGAAAAAATTTACTTTTTTTGTTCATAACTRCAAAATACTTAAATCTAACACTGCAGTTTGGATCCAGTGAGAGAGAAGTCTGTCTACAGTTAAAGGAGGTAACGCCATAATTCAGAAAAGCAATGATAAGTAAGAAGGAGAGCTCCTACCTAATGAAATGATAGACTCCAACATGAAAAGTGTTTAGTTGGGATGAGGAAAATGCATGACAAAGAAGAGACATTTTAATTTTTCCAGAATGTCTGCTTCTCATGTTGGTTGAGGTGCTTTGGAAAGGCAGTCAAGGATGCAACAGCAGAAGAGCTRTTCTCACATCACCGATTGTATCAGCTGTATCCACAACACAGATTGGTGAAGGCAGAGAACGAACATGACAGAAACAGAYATGCCCTATAGTAGATGCAAACAAAGAATTAACAATTCAGCTTGACTAAAACACAGTTTTAAGAATGCCCAAGCCCAGTGGTGTAACTCTCAGCAGCACAATGAATGTTAAATGCTGACAATGTTAAACACTAGAGGACCTGTGCCTACCTTAGGTCAAACAAAACAGTAAACACTGGTCATCTTAATGTTTTGCCATTTCACTGAACTGTTAAACACAGTAAGGATTCAAAATAAAAGGCAATATAAAGAATGAAAACCACACAAYTCAGGGCTTTTTAATAATATTGGTAAATTACAAGTGGAGAGAGTTTCTCTTTCAGTCACTGGGAAATAAGTATTAAAGTAACTGATTCTCTATAGCAGAACTTCATGCTTGGTGCATTCCCTTCTCTTTTTTTCTTCCACTGCTCAGCCCAATGACTAAATTCACCAGATAACACATAAAAACAAAACCACAATTGTATGGAGACAGAAAGTGCTCCACAACATGAAGACTGGGTTATGTTAGTGGAGAACTTAAAGTTTGACAGTTTCACATGTTGAGTCAACGATTATGTTCAAGAGTAACCTAAACACAAACCCTTATTTAACCAATCGCCTCCAAAATATCTGAGACAGACTGATCTCCTTATGACAAATCTCAGGACACAGCATACACTGTCTGACAATCCTCTGTCAATCCACCACAGTCCATGCAAATGTGTATCTCTCATTAGTTTGAAAAGGTTCAGCTAATTGATCTTTTTTGGGACAATATACCCACCCATTAAAACAAACAAATTAGGAGGTCAAACAGTTACATTTTCAAGAGAGTCAATTCTAGTAAACATCTACATGTGACTTTCTGTAATTCAAACAAATAAGAGGTAGTAGTGAGTTTTCCTTTGACTAATATTTAGGAAATTCCACAAGCCATGCACTAAGCTGTTGTGCTCAGCCACACAGAACACTAAATAACAACTGAGAAGAGGCATACTAGTTTGGGCAGTCACCATAATCTAAACAAACAACTRCCACAAGAGCATGAAAACTGAACAGAACCTTTTCAGACAGCAAGTACTCACTATCTAGTACTTCAGAAGTTGCTAGATGAGCTCTGCAGATGTGGTTGGATGTACAGCTACTGTTTTATTCCTTGCCCACTACACTTACTATGGAAGCAAAGGAAACCACACAAAGCAAAAAGCTACACACATCTGTAAAGAGAAATAAAAATAAGGTATAGGCACAGCACAAGCCTTTCCATATTAAAAAGACAATTTTAGACAGTCCTAAAGCACTACCAGGAAAGGGGGAAAAGGCACAAGATCAATTTCAAAAAAGCAATTAAACTTCCAGTGGTCTTTAAGGAAGAAACCACTTGCAAGAGAAGGAAGAGGAAACTGCTTCAAACATAACTAAGTGATGCAGGCATACCCAGAACACCATGTGAGGACAAGCAAATAAGAAAGTGAAGCACAGGAGTACTTCAGATGCATGTAGTGTAYAACAAGAACATATTAAGATCTAATACACAGCCACGGGAAAGTAGGAACTGTAACTTCATTAAAACTGCTTTGCATCATGCAATAGTTTGTGCCCCTTGCACACTCCCTGTCCTGTGTCTGTGTGGTTTGCCCCGTAAGAAAAGTTTGATGCCACTGTCCCAGTTACTTCTATAGACAGCTTAAAGACAAACCAAAGCTGTGCAGTTTTTGCAGCCTTTAAAAAACAGAGGACCTCACCTTTCTTAACCATACAAAGGAAGTTTAAACAGACTAATTGTAAGAGCAAACAGCTAAAAATACACTTGAGGTGCCTACAGAGGTGCAATACCCACAAATATAATTTACCAGAATACTATAAACACTTTAGAGCAGGACTATGCACAAGTCAAACAAATTCTGAAAAAACCTATGCAGGAAGTAGACTTCACTTTAAGACTATTCCAATTAAAGGGACATAAAGCCTACAATAAGAAATAGGGTTCAGTATTCTTTCGGAGGCTCTAGTTCAGACATGGTATTCAGTAGTGACTTACTTGCTCTTATTAGAGCTAAGAAAACCCTTTAACACGGCACAGAATTTTATTATGAGATGAAAATGTATAARTTGTACAGACTGCTTAATATTGATAAGGAAGTATTAGAAACATTTGAAATGGGACTGACAACTTGATTAGAAAAAAATAATCTCACAAATCTGAAAACATATACATCTAAATGTGAGAGTAATCATCCATGCAACGCAGGGTAAAGGAGACAAACAGTCCAGATCCTTCTCACACYATCTTGAAGGCATAGGATTCCACCTGAAGACCTTATTTTCCGGCAGTTTTTCCCGCCTCACATACATTCCCTTGATCTGTAGTTTTCACCACTCCATCTTTTGAATTCAACCCTTATACATGAAGGTCCTACCTAATAATTCAATTCTCCATGCTGCTCCAGCCCCCATCCGCTCATCTCTCAAAAGTTTTTAATACTTAAAATACAGAGCAAACAGTACTTATGAACAGGTTTTTGCCGCAACATTCTCAGTTCCAGTATATGACTGCTGAAGTAACTTTTGTATTAATATCATTCACAAAATCTCAGGTTAGCTACCAGCTATTACAGCTCAAACTTGGAAAAATATGCTCAATTTACCATTTCTGGAGTAAAGTCCTGAGCCTTCATTTAAAACTCTTACCAGCACAACTTTCAATTTTTATTTTTTGTTTTACTCACTTGGCCACAGACTGGATAACTTTAGAAGATGTATCCTTAATATTAGTGAAAAATCGCTCTGTTCCACCCCTCAGAATATCAAAGAACCCTCCATAAGTCTGGTCACATTCCGCAACGGCCAGGCCTAGAGTAGTTGAATAAAAATAATTGTACTTTATTATGGAGCCCATTCCAGGATATGACATAAAGTATGTTGCCTATAAAGCTGGAAGTGAATGCACATACAGGGTACATCTTGCTGTAAGGCTCACAGTTCTAAACCTCTCCTTAACTTTGACCTATTGAAAAAATAGTAATTCCTGCAGTCAGGAGGTACTAGTGTTCTACTTAACACGTTGTTTAATCTGCTGTCTGTATTAATRAAAAAAGAATTTAAAAGATCTGGAAGTAAGGCATATGTTTCATACAGTCAATGCAGCAAAAGACTACCTTTCTTTAGTATCAGTTTCTTAAAGTGCAGCTTATCACTGGCAAACCTACTTAATCACCTCCAGCAGACAAACTTTAATGCAGGGCTTCAAAAGCAGCTGGCATAGTTAAGGCTAAATTTTAAACACAACATTCCAGAGAGCACAACATCACGGCACAGTATTGATATTAATATGATTGCATACAAGTAGGCATTCTGGCACAAAACAAGATGATCAGACAGACTTTTGATTATAATTACATTACAAAGCTGGATTTTTCCACAGAAATTGGTATACACATAATATTAGTGCAATAAATATTACCCAATTTAAACATTTCTCCATGAGAATTAGTATCTCTTGTCTCACTGACAGCTCATCATAATTAATATCAAGCAAGAAATATCAAGCTGGAAGAAAAACTGAATACAATATGAAATAGTCCCTAGGTATCTTCTTCATTAATTGAAGCACTCCATATTCACATACAATAGTCAACATTGGTGCAGAAACAATAAGAAAAAATCTAGATGTAAATAAACCTATCACGTTTCTTATTTTCTTTACTATATTAAGTATTTTCAACTGAATGCATTCTGGAATCTCCGTTTCTACAGAGTAAGTGTCAGCTTTTAATTGCRTCATTTTGGAGACATGCTTTGATTGATTTCATTCAGTTTTGCTAGTCCAGTCTCTATTTTTCCCAGGTGGAACCCCAACTCCTCCTCCTCACCACTCATGTCCTATGGTGCAACCATCTCCTGAAGGCCAGCCTGCACAATGTAGTTGGGCTCAAGGCAGTACAAGCTATAGCTGCATCTGAAAGTGCTGACTGTGGAATCACTAGACCAAATTTAGACTACTGCCTTCTCCTGTTGAGGCTGTCAGACATGGATCTTTTGGAACTGAAAAACKAATAACTTTAGACTACAATCACTGTCAGATGCACTTCAAAATATCAGGGGGGGTGGGAGGAGCGCACCAAAAGTCTTTTTGGTGGGAAAGAAAAGGRAAGAGAGGTGGACCCAAATGTTTATGGAAGTATTTCTTCCTCATACAGGCTTTTCGTAGTCTAAAATGAACACATATGAGGTCACAACTTCCTAGCATTACTGAACTACTACGGTCCACAGTCAAAATCCATACAATTGCTTCTGCATTTATTTATTGATCTCTCTCATCTGTCACTCATGAAGGCTATTTTAGTACAAAGTAATACCAATATGCCACAAACAGCCACTATCTTTTTATGCTATAACCCATCTGATATTAAATAGCTCTTCTTAAAAAGCAAAGGCTAGTCTCACTTTTTTACCTCAGAGACCCAGTGTTGAACACAAACTCAGGACGTGCTCTGATTTTAGTACCTTCTGTCACAAGGTAACAATGTTTCAACTAAAACAGAGCACCACAATATTATTAACAGTTTAAATTGAAACACCTCTTACATGCTACTCCTTAGACAATGCACTTCCAAATACTGCTGCCTCATTGAATTAAAAAAATTCAGGGTTTAAAATAAGCTATGTTCACCTGTTTGTCGTGAAGACTCTCTCTCCAGCTTTTTATTCTTTAGAACATCATTACATCTCATATTCACACTTCCATCAAGTTTTAGTTCACTTATGTCAACACTCCTGCCTCTATAAGTCAATAGGGCACTTTAAATAATTTTCCACAGGAAACGTAACTTTTATGTTGCACAGCAATGAATTTGAGAAATTCTTATTTGCATGTATCAACATAAAATCACACCATACAAAAAAAATAATGTAAGGTTAGAAGCAAAGATATAAACACCAAATAGCTAGTACTAGTGCAAAGTATCTAAAATCCCCAAATGATTTTTTTTCTCCCACAGAAGACATGCCATTGTCTTTACACTAAAATGACATCTCTTTTTGAACATACCTGCATTGTACAAATTGTTGAGCTGCCCTGAAGGCTTGGAGCTCTGTGAAACAGAGGTCACAGATGTCCGAGGCTGAGCATTGTTTCCATAGCCTCCATTTTGTTCCAGAAGCTGAGGAGARTAACACTCATGATAAGCATCTTCTTGCTACTTCAGTCATCTTGCTATGCTTGGCAAATTACTGCTACTTGGTGAGAACAAGCAAACTGAACCTCAGGACAAAGCCAGGAAATTAAGATACACTGACTCACCTGCAGTGCAAATTAAGCATAGAACAGGAGATGCCTAACTGGCTTTCGAGTTAATGTAGGCAGAGCCTTCACATACGAAATATTTCTGTGCAAGTTAATTATGATAAAGCACAGCATGTGAAACAGAGTGCCAGCATACTAAAGAATAAACCAAGAGGATGAAAAGATTTTCAAGAAGTAGTATGAAAGACTAAATTTCCTTTAATGTCTCTGTCCTTTAACAGGCATATTTTCAAAGATCCTACAAATGATACTGATCAATTCAATTGAACTTCAAAATAAGTTAGTGCAAATTTTTCAAAATCTGAACCTACTCTGAAATCTGTTACTAAATGTACACACACTGCAGAGGATAGAAAGGAGGCCTTATCAATAATACTCTTTATGAGACATTTTTACCTCTGTGATAGGTGATTTAGGGTTGACATTCCTAGCTGCTGCAATCTCCTGTAGCTGGTTCACAAGTTCAGTGATTGACAGCCTCTCCTCTGGGTTCACCTTCAAAGTGGAGCCTAAAAAATGAGATTCACAAAACATAACAAAACCTGCAGATCTTTTCTCCTAACTGATAATATCTCCAATACACTCCAATGTAATAAGCAAACACATGAACAGAGGGAAGAAATTGCTAAATCAATATTTAAATACAACTCTCATATTGGTATCCATCAAAAAAAAACAACACTACTTGGGGTCAGCAATATTTCAAAGACTGCACTTGAGGATGATTTAATAGAGAACATCAGAGGTAACCCTGTCTAACACTGTTGGATACATTTCTGGAACAGTAATTMCTATTTCCCATAATCTATTTCAAACCTGAAGAAAATAGAATTTTTTAAGCAAGTTCAAAGAAACCAAATCAAAACACTAATTGTGCCAATGGACTAATTCAGATACTAAGCAAGACAGGTAACAGAACTACAAAAACAACTTTCACATAAAATTTCATATTTTTTTTTTTATAATGGATTAAGATTGTTAATAAAATGAGAAGTTGCTGCAGTTTACCTTTTTCACCACCACATGTCAGTAACATTCAACTACCAGCRAAACAACTATGAATAACAACATGTATCCATACAGACACCAAATTAAATAGCACTGTGAACTTACGAATGAGATCATGAAACACCAAATAACGGGTGTCATTTTGTGGGATGACATATTTCCCATTGACTATGCGAAGTTTAGCTCCATCTTCAAATGGGTGTTGTCTAAAGCACAGCAGGTACAGGATACAGCCCAGCGCCTACAGACATAAACAGACATACTGCATAGAATCAGGGAGTCATTCAGGCTGGAAAAGATCTTTACCATCCTCAACTCAAATGTTAATTCAGCATGGCCAAGCCCACCACTAAACCATGTCTCTCAGTACTACATCTTTTAAATACCTCTACTGCCCTCGACTCTCTTCCAAAATCCAAAAWCCTGCTGTTCTAAGACAGACATTACTTTCTTTGTTTTTAAGCTCACACAGTGACAAGCACAGACACATGAGTGTTAATCACTCTACCTGCTTTCTTTGGAAAAGTGCTTTGTTTATCCTAATCACAAACAACAAATCATTTATGCTTCCAGAGGCAGGGCCRTATTCTACTGTCAAATACTTTGCATATTTTTATTGAACACAAAGCATAAACAAAAAGATGTGGAACAACATGTTCCAATCCAAGCACAGTAAATCAAATAGATGTTCCCATCACCCTGTTAATGCTAATATATACAGAGTTATTTGAAACAAAAAGTATACTGCAATTGCCCTTTTGAGTGAGGCTTTTATTAAACACATTCCTAATTCTGTGTTTAACTAGATGTAATCCTGGCTCAGTATTTCATGCCTGTGAAGTGATCAAGTGGTCAGAAAAATGTGTTTTACTTGGTGTTTCTTCACAAGCCRTAAGAACATCACCAACAGCTGTAGAAGATGAACAAGGGTGTCCACAGTATCTTGTAACGACTTTAATAAACTGAACAGAGTTCCAACATTCCATATAAAAACTTTTAAAGCATCAGCACTATATTTTCTAAATTTGTCTTTGACACACTGCCCATACAGGTAAGAAATGAACAGCTTGACACCTGCCTCTGCAAAAAGCATCCCATAAACTAAGTCCCTGAYGCTACACTACTGGGGAGCACCTCTGTACTGCAATATTATGCAACTGGAACAGGTTCAACTGAGGATTTAATGTTCACCTTTAATTCTCATTACAGATCTTTTAGTGAACGTGAACAGCTTATCATCCTTTCTATATAAAGCATTAATGATATCTGTATTGTTCTCATCCTTGCTATCTGACACTGTTTTAACTACAGCATACCTCAACACTTTGAACTCAGCAATAGGCAGCCCCCAGATAATCTGCATGGCAGAGCATGAAAGGCAAGAATTTCAATTTAAGGACTCCAAGTATTCTGGATTTATGGTTGCAAGCACCAACCAAGCAACAGTTGTACTGAATGTTAGAGAAGTTCAGGTCACCTCTCAAACAGAAGTCAAGCTTGACCTGGGAGAAAACTTAAACCATATCTCTTCCTTTTAACACAGAGATACAGAGCCTCTACTATTTAAGTTTAATTTGATATAAGATAGCATCCTACATTTATTTCAGTGTTTTAATTATTGAATCAACAAACTATGAGAAGTCTGCAAAATCAGTTTCACTGTTACATGAGCAACTATCATGCAGCAAGGAAAAAAAACAAACCACCTTTCTTACCCAAATGTCCTGCTTTTCACCAATGGGAAAATTAGAATACAGGTCTATCATTTCTGGTGTCCTGTACATTGGTGTTGTATTCCTTGTGATCTGGAGAAGACAGAATTTAATGAAACAATTTTGAAGAATGAGATCTAATGGCATTCAGCCAAGGAAACAGCTCTCCATGTAGAATGAATAGTACTCTCATTTTTAAAATAATTTCAGACACACCAGTCAAGGAGAAAGCAATCAATTTAATCCTGCTATAGTCACAACAGCTTTTACATAAGGTCAGATGAAGACAGTAGAAATCAGATAACACTGTGATAGTCAAGAGTCCTCCCAGACAGTAAAGTGACTGTTCTACATGAGGCAAAAATGGAGAGAAACACTAATACCAAAAATTAACAATAAGCCAATAAGTGAATTCACACTTCAATATGTCTCTCTCCCTTTCTCAGCACAGTTGATGACAGTGCAGATACATACAAAGAGAAACTTTATGGGCATAAGGATCCCTGAAGAGACCTTTTCTAACATCTTTTTGCACAGAATATACATGACAGTGATACCAATCAAAATTTCACCAGCAATTAGTGGAGTGTTTTCCAAGAATGCCAGATTGCAGAAACAGAGGAAGCTTAGAGAGACTTGTGATGTCAAGAAGTTGCACCAACTAAATTAAGCGTATTTCCTCTACTGATGTACCACATTAGATTTACCAGCAGCACTCTCAACTCTAAACCAAGAACAAATGCACTTGGCAAAAGCACACTGCACACTAGACATGGCCACTGCAGTCCAAGTCACTGCAATACTGCCCATTCCTATTCTGCTGAGCAGACTTGCCTCTATCTAGCATTCAACTCAGAAAAACAGATCAGAACATGGGAATCAGTCCAGCAATTTCTGACTGCTTGTCAAGAGTTCAATTAGAAGATGATCTAGTAATCACTTCTATTTTCACACCAGATTGCAGAATGGATAGTGACCATGCTGAAGCAGTGTTTCTATATGTAGCTACAGACTACAAGTCATGATTGTAACTGCATTAGCTTTTGAACTTTGGCCAACAAATACAAAACCAAAACTTTATAAATAACACTGTAACTGAAACAACTTTCAGTTGCCTTAGAAGTCTCATGAATTAATACCAGATTAATAGTAACAATTAAATGAATCCACTGTTGATATTAAGATGGTATCACTTTTAAATAGTCTCACCTCTTCTTCAACCAATGCTCTCTTCTGTGCAGACCAGTTGTAGTCAGGATAGTAAGCTATAGTTGTAGCACTACCGAAGTCACAAAGTTTAATCGTTCCCTGGTTACTAATAAGCAAGTTTTCTACCTTCAAAAAAAATAGAATAATAGATCAAAAACATTTGGTTTTTTTTTGTCCTGTACACTAACACACATGCTTTTACACATCATCTTACTTGTGCATATATTTAAAAACTAATCAATTTAACCCAAAATATTGTTTACAGCAGCACAAAGGTTTCAGACAGTACTGTCTATATGGTAGCAACATAGCCAAGTTTTAAAAGGAAGCACCAAACACGCCATGAGCAGGAAACATTCAGGACAGCAAGAAACAAACTCAAGGGGAAGAAAACTCATTAGAGCCTAAGAAAAGATAGTTTTTTAGRTAAGAACTTGCAGAAGCAGTCTTAGAATCCAAATGTTTTCAGATGTAAAACTGAACGCTGTTAGCTTAACTGCARWGGAGTGGAGGTTAGGACTGTTACAGACACTAAACAGGAAGGTACTAGTAGACAAAAAGGCTACAAGTAGACACCTAYAAAGAGGGAGCTGTGACCCTGTGCAGAGACAGAAAACAGCTATTTGAGAACCACGTGCTGCCTTTACAGTTAATTATCCCTSCCTTTTTTTACTTCATAAACTCCAGCTTTCCTAATGTTAATTGAAATGTGGAAGAAACTTAAGGAAATAATAAAAGTACAGGGCAGATGTACTTGGAGTCACAATCACAAAAGGGCTGAGAAATAAAATCTGTATCTCTGCATGAAGTTAGGAAAACATGTACAAGTTAACTGGCTCAAAATTTTTCACTTGTAATTTTCTATGCTGCTGACCTTGGTTTAGCCTGCTAAAAAGGGCAGCATAGATAAATGGGCCCTATTTGGTTCTTGGCTGTAGAAAGGCCTCTGCCTCTTGTAGCACAACAATCATTTAATCTTGCTTTGCAGCCTCTGCAACATGAGACCAACACAAAACCAAATTCCTGTTCTTCCCCCATGTYTTATCTGTCAGGAACATACATTCCTTGAGAAGAAAAAACAGTTCTTGAATTACAGTATTAGCAGAACAACTATSAAGCTGGCTATGAAAGAAATTGTATTTGTAAATAGGCTTTTTTACTTTTTTTATTTTTCAGAAGAGAGGTGCATCTTTTCTACTAGCTAGGGGCTGGTGTATAGAAATTTCAGTAAGAAACGGTTAACATGTCTCTGATACAATCTAAATGCCTGTTCAATGTTACTAAGCAAAAAAAAAAAAATTAAAAAGTCAAAAAAGGGGAAAAAATATAGCTTTGTCACCAAAACTAGGTTTATATTTATAGGCTATACTAACGGCTAACATCAAAGCCTTCATAAGAGCATTGAAAACACTTAGCACATTTACTTCTAAAGAGTGGTCATATTTTCCTGCCCCAAAGTAATTCAGTACAAGCTTACTTATGGAGGAAGAAATTTTCCTATTTTTATATTCAAATGAAATCACATCAGGCTGGATACAGACACGTGAAATTCAGACACTGTTCCAGAAACAAGAATCTTCTCTCTCATTTTTTATGCTTATGAAAATTCAAATATATTTGTAGTACAGCAGAATCTCACCAATGATTAGTGTTTCTTCATCTAAGGTATAATGAACGCATAAAGGTACCCTGTCTTCAAAATACAAAATTAAGATTCAGGTAAATCTCCAAAGCTCTTAAGGGTAGAACACCTGAACACCTTCTACACCATAACCCTRTAGCCTTCAGGTAAAGGCTAATAAAACAAAGAGAAAAGCCCTAAGAAACAAAATCTAACATGAACTATGCCTACCAAATTTTATAATTCAAATTAAAAACAAGTACTGAAGGGCAATGCAAGTTATCTGTTCTAAAAGTAACAGCTTACTACACAATAGCAAGGTAATCCAGATAATTCAGCTTTCTTCTCCTTCAAAGCTTTATCCCTTTTATTTAGACACCTGCTTATCCCAGAACTGCAATTCACAAGTTGTAACTGGCTATTTTATCAAAACCAAAATACTTAGGCTAATTTAATCAGCAAAACATGATRCACAACTTTTCTGTTGGCTAGTTTCAGATAGAATACAAGTAGTTCATAACTGCAAGCAGAAGGAAAAGATGTTGTCTGAAGAGATGCAAGTATACCAGTGATGGCCTTCCCTAATACTCASCAGCTGTGGCAAGGCAACAGACCTAAGCACTACGCTCAAGAGTAGTTTTTAACACTCATGCAGCCCAACAGGATCATTTGCTGGTTTAGAAGTTCAGCCTTTATTTAAACATTGTAACACACCTTTAAGTCTCTGTGGATAATAGGAGGCTTCTGCTTATGCATATGCTGCACTGCTCTGCAGGTCTGATAAAAGATCTTCAAAACTGTGTCACAAGAGATAGGTCCTTTGGATTCTACTTTCTTTAAGAACTCCACCAGCTGTCCTGCAGGAAATCAAGAGAAATGCACGTAAGTATAGAGAGAACACCACAAATTCTGAAAGCTTGACACAAATAGACCTTTGTCAAGAAAGGTTTACAGTCTTGAGTTGCATTAAGTAGATATTCTCAAAATGGCAAATTCACACTGACTGCAGTGCCAAAAGAAAGAGTGCTCTAACGAACCACTACTACTCTCCTTTCCTCTGGTCTCAAACAAAATATACTTAATGATTACCTCATATTTAAGACAAGGTTAACCTGTAGTCTAAAAACTATGATCTTTATCCTATAAAAGATAAGGTTGAACTCTAGCTCCACTGAACCATGCTATCTTCTACAGTCATTCAAAGCTTATAAGTTAACAAGCAACCTGTGCAAAGCAGCTGCCAGAAGCAATGTGCACTTCTGGGAAAAGAAATAAAGTTTACCTTTACACAGCTCYGTAAGCAGAAGAAACTCTCCTTGTCCTGTGTCTGATTCTTCTTTTCCTATAGAAGCTGCAGAGCAAAACTGGACAATGTTGGGATGACCTGAAAGTTTTTTCTGGAGATAACACATTGAAGGAAGATGACTGCCAAGTTCATTGATACTAGTGCAACCAGTAGTTAATTTGAAATGTTAGCTTAAAACCACAGGAAGCATAAAAGCTGAAATCAATACCCTAAGCAAAACAGGGAAATCCAGCTGTAAAAATTCAGCTGTAAAAAAATCTGAGAAACTAACCTAAGGTAAAGTAATCAAAAGTCAAAACAAAATATTAAAAATTCCTTGTGATWAAGGCTCTGAGAAAACTGGACTCAGTTACAGGTCTAGTACTGTCTGTCTTTTGACAATGACTACCAGAGACTAGCATGAGTAGCAGAGATATCTTCTAAGTATCAACTGCTTCTCTAGAAGGCTGATCAAGAAAGGGCTATTGTCTCCTCACCTATCTYTCCTAAGGAAGTAATAAGCATGCCATACTTCAATTTTAGGTAATTAAAATAAAGTTCAAAACAACTAGAGGTCTAAAAGGGCAAGGAATTTATCCTTCCAGCATTAGTAATAATTTTTCATTCTAAAACCTTTATCATGTTTCATGTCCAGTTCAAAAACTCAAGGTATCATTTTTGAATTATATAAAGTGGAGTATAGTATAAGTGATCTCAGCTCCTGCCAGTGGAAGTTATCTTGCATTATGCCTGTCTGTGCATACGCTGAGATTCATTCCTGTAAGACAAACTGTTTACATGATTCATTMACCAAGTCTGAAGAGAAAAAAGCAAAGACATTTTAAGTAGAACAGAAYCACTTAAAAATGGCAAGTTGGATCCACAAAAATTGCATAAATCTGATCTTACACATCTCCTTACAACTTCCTATTTAGAGCTGCAGGAATTAATAGCATTTCAGTKTTATCTCAGAAAGTTAGCAACAGTTAACCCTTGGTCATGTTGTATRCATACTTTAAGGACTCTGAGCTGTGAAAGACATTCAAAGAACATTGAGTTCTTTACTCTTGGCAAATAAAGACAGAACAGATAGAAAATGTATAGTGCTATGGAATTCAGTTCTTAGAAGTGCAGTCCTAGTAAGTAGTCATTAGGCTAAGGTTTTGCCAAATATATCAGCAATCATAAAAGGAAATGTTTGAGTAGCAGGTGGSTTTGCCTGCTAAATGTTCAAAGCAGAAAACATGAGCATACCACAGCTACTCACTGACACTTCAAACAAACTGAGGGACTAAGAGGAGACATACCAGGCATTGAATTTACTAAAATCAAAGCCTGAAAATACTTTAAGATTACATTATACCCTATTATCTGACATCACTGCAGAAAAAAAAAGGACAGCAAGGACACTGAGAAACATGTGCTTCTTGATTCTTAGTCTACCGAAATTACTTCCTTAATGTTCAGCATTACTTCTTAAAGCCATATGCATCCAAAGCAGAAATTAATGAACATTGAGARTAAAAGTGAAGAGCAATAAATCTAGTGCATGTGAGGGAATTCTATTTAAGATCTAGGTATCATGTGAATAGTCAAAAGGTCTCGACTACATTCATAGGACTGAAAACAAGCTCAAATAAGCATTTCACTTGCAAGAAGTACATAGCAAAGTCTACACKAGTTACAAAAGTTATTTGCATACATTGTATTACAGCAATTTTTGAAGAACTGAATTTTCTGGATGTTGGTACTAGATTTATAACAAACCATGATCCCTAGAATGTCAGTCCTCTTAGGCATGAGAAGAACAGAATCTGTACAGCAGTCCTTTGTTTCCCAGAAATATCAGACAGTAAAATATATTACAGAAAAGGATACCATAAAACAAACTTCCTGAATGATGGCTTTGTTCTTTTCCTCTTCATTAGACAACAATCGCTGTTCAAAAAAACAAAATAATTGAGAAGATAGAGTTACTAAAACTTACAGAATAACAATAGTCCATAGATTTTTTTTTCACAGAATATAAAGGATAAGCTATAGTCAAAAACCTAGGGAAGGGAACTGTAATGGGGCAGTAAACACAGCTGGCTTATTGAACATTCTGCTATAAACAATACCCAGTTTTCCGGTTACCTGAGCAATTCAGGTTTAATGATTATTGAACAGTTACAACTTTTGACACTCTTAAACTTAACAACTCTGACAGTTTTGGTATATAAAATGCTGAAGTATCCTGGCTGCAATTGYGTGGGCTTAACAAGGAAAGGTTCACCTTCTGCCTGAAATATTCAGTAATAACCTTCAACTCACTCTAGACAGAACTCCTCCAAACTGTGTAGCCCAGCTTTTTCAATGGTACTTGTGTAATCAGTAGCAAAATCAAGCATTACTGTTTCTAGTATTGCCTGGATTTGTAATCAACATTTGCCTACAATCAGCCTGAGCATTTGCTACAAAAGTACCAAAACAGAGGAAGTAATGGTTCACCTTTTACCAGTTAGTTTTTAACGGTTTTCCTTCTAGAGGACCTTTAGAACACTTACAGTATATGGCTTTGGCCACATATTTTGTTACTGTAAGGATATGGCATGAAATGCAAAAAAACAGACAAAGTTATTACTGGTAGTATAATACCATCTTATCTCTCCCACTCCTCATACAGCTACCCTGTTTACAGCTGATTACCAGAAGCCTCCAGAAAACAAGAATCCAGAGAAATGCCTCTAAAAAGCACCAGGCTGAAGGTTTAAACAAGGAGTCAAAGTGTGGAGCATTATTTTTAGTAATGAAATAAGGGAACTTAAAGTAAGACGGTAGCTAAACCTTCTTCTGACAAGTGACAAATATTCTTGTACTCCATTTCAGGTAACTATGAAAAATATTCCTTTTACCCATGCAACAGAATGCTTTGGACTGGGTAATGAATTTCCAGACCAAATAAAAAAATAAAGACCAGTGGCACCTAAAAGACCAATTCCCATGTTTGTCATCTAATTATGAAGTATAGAGTTTTAAGTGGAATAACCATTCTAAATAATGTACTACAAACATCACTACCATTCTCAATCTTTCCAAGTTACTTGTTCAGTGGCATACATCAAGGATTAACTGTCATGTCAAAATATCAAGCTAAATGTCTGCTRAAAGACAAACCCTATAAACCTACAGTGAAGCAAATCAGTATTACCTTCAAAGCATAATCTTTGCCACTTCCAAGATCTTGAGCTTCATAGACAAAAGCAAAACCCCCTACAAGAAGAAGGTACACAAAGTCCATTTTAATACCAAAATTCAGGTACATTGGTTTTTTTTTTTAGCACAACAGAATCAATACATGAATTTAGATACATTTCTGAACATAAAAAGCATAAGTATTTTTCGGCATCTTGTCAAGAGTGATGGTTACCTACATAGAAGAGTTCACATATTCTATTCCTTTCTTGTATATATGCCAAGAGCACACTGACTTTGTTACTTGCCTGCATTTTGTCAAGTCTGCATAAGCAGATTTCTTATAAAGCAATTTTTTAAAAGGTCCTTATAAAACCAAAATTCAGAACAATCAATATTACCTGGTAATTTCAATTAAACTTTTTGGTATTGCACTGCTAACACATCCTATAAAAAAACAGCAATAATCAAGAAGGATAAGTGTTAAATATACCCCTCCTATTTTTAAGATAATTGTCATGATTCAGGCTCTRTATTAAAATGAGAAAGCATTTTCAAGCACTGAAGCACACATTCTAGTAACAGTAATGTTGTTACTAAATTGCACTTTGATATTCCATTAAATATTTGCCTTCCAAATCCTTTTGTCAAACTATCTATTTTCTCAAACATCTCCTTTTGCTCAAGAATACTGTGCAAACTTCATTGAGACAGTAGAAATTTGAGAGTATATAACTAGCTTAAAATATGCATTTTTACTTCAGTGATTGCACCTTCTTATCAAGAACTGCTAAAAAGAATAAAATTCATTAAACTTTGCATATATCCAGAGAAAAAGCCAGTGGTATCATGTCTGGTTAATTCCTACTTCATTGCACCTGCTTTATAGAGAATCTGACTGTAATGGCCTACAGGCTCACCCTTTACAACGCTGTCCTTCTCAAAGCATCAGCTTCTGGTAAGTTTCCCATTCTGTCATTTCATTCTTTCACATTCTGTCATTTCATCATTCTTTCACATTCTGTCATTTCATTCTCTCACCTGAACACAATTCAGTTCCATACAACACAGCTCATTCCATGCAGTGCTTGGCTCACTACCACTGCAGCACTACAGAAGATACCATATTTAAATCCATGGATTTTCTGGGATACGAAAGGAGTTAAGAGCACATTGTGAAGGCACTTTTTTAAAAATCTTTTTTAAACTATTTGCTATTGGTGAAAACAATTCTTACACAAAAGGCAAAACTAGTCCTATTGCTTCACTCTTAAGAGCAGTTTCATTTACTGTTTGATGCTGGCTTCCTTAAAGAAGTAATCTATTAGAGCTGTTTTAATATACCCTCACTAGGGACAAGTTTACTGGAAAAACTTCACTGCCATGAGTTTACTCCAAGCCCTCTGACCAATACATTCCACAAAAATTCAGAAAAAAATAATTTTAAACAGCACTTCCAACAACTCTATACAAACAAATACCTGTACAAAAGACGTAACCAAGGCAAATGGTAAAATGGAAGTTAAGAGTAGAACAGCTCCTAAAGAATGTAATTACATTTGGGATGTTTTCACTCATTTTTTCCACTTAYGTACATGCTTGATGATTGTTTTAATACAGTTTTCTGAAGCTTTCTATATAAGCAAAATCATCTTGGTATGCCCTCATACAGATCACCAGTGTAGAGATGTGTACATACCCATCCCAGCTATTGCCCAGACAGACGCAGGTTGTCCTACTGAGGCACCTCAGAGCCCCATTCTCAGAATACAGCCCAAAAGTCGTTAAAATTCATCTCATGTAGTATTTTATGCCACAGAATTAACAGCAGAAGAAAACCTGGTTTATTTCTCCTCTGTAGACACAAGCTCTTACACATCAAGGCTCACTACCCTCAAGAGCACCATTCCACCCCTTGAAAATCAGGAACTAGCCCCATCTCATTCGTTTTACTAGTGGTGCCCTGCACTCATCTTCATATCCCCACAGCCTTCAGGCAGAGCTCTTGTCAGTACTTCATGATTGTCTTACAAAGATTTAAAGACCCTTGCTTTTCCAACCAAGGGATTTGGATTCTCCCTCAAATCAAATCTAGGCATCACATAATACTGAATAACTTCAATGCACTTTCAATCAAGTTGGATTTTAAGCTGCTCTTTTTTATCCTGTCCCTGATTTTCACATCTTTACAGATTATTTTTACAGACAAGCCACTTCAGTAAAATGGCTAGAGAAGCACCATAATGGGGACATCAATCACAACATAATAYTACTTGCCATTGTAATTGTCTCACTGTTTCATTACATACTTAACTAGTTGTGAGAAAGCAAGGGTGTGAGTAGCTTCCTGTTTGTAACTATTTGATATGACTTGTCTATTCCCCTCACAAACCCTGAATGAATTTGTTTCCATATCCATTTTCAGTGGTTTAAGTTTCAATATAACCTGATTGAAACAATATCATTCTAGCCTGCATTGTAAGTTTCAGTGGATCTTACCTGAAAGCTTTTCTAYCAGGGTATCAAAACAGAAATTAAGCTCTGTTATTGTTGCCAAGCATTGATTCAYAAGCCTATTTTTTGAAGTCCAGTCATGCATTTTTGTCTATTGCAAAGTCCTAGCAACAAGATGAAACTGCCTCAAAAATGACAGATGGCCCAAACTTGAACTGTACATTTTCCYATACCCTTGAGAAGCAGAGAGGTAGATTATCTTGAAACTTTCAGAGCTCCCCTGCAAGCAGGAACAGCTGCAGCCAAAAACAACTTTTAAAACAATATTTAAAAAACAGAAATGTTCTGCTTATTATTGAAAACATTGTCTACATTTATAGCAGAGAGAATGAAAACTRGAAAGCTGCTAGGTCGGTTACTTTACTTGTTCTTTAGGAAACGTAATTTTTTTCCCCCCTATCTGTCAGCAAATAGAACAAACCATGTTCACAGAAACTTGACATTAAGCATTCATTGTGCCTCTGCTGCTGGAGTTTTACAAATTAAATCCACCCCAAAACCTGTACTTAATTAGGTTATCATTATCCTATAAATCCAGTAGTTGCACAATCCATAAAACTGTTCCTATAAGCTTGGCAAACTGTAATACTGCCTCTTCACACCCAAAATACTGAGGAAGCCTTGAAGTCTAAAGTACAAAAAAAAAAAAAAAAAAAAAAAAAAAAAAAAAAAAAAAAAAAAAAAAAAAAAAAAAAAAAAAAGCTGCTTTAATTGCAGAAGTTTCACCTTGCCAGAAAGCAGCTTGTAACAAGTCACCTATCTGGCTTTAAGACATGACATCCTTTTTTAAACTCAAAAAAAATCTGTAGCCTATTGCTATCTTTCTGACTAAGAAATGATTTTTTCATTATGATAGAAGTTTTAGATTCAGATTAAACAGCTGGAATAATGCATTCTTTTTTTCACCATGTTACTCTTTTTGTGTGCCCTGTTGTCAAGTGTTTGTTGCTCAAAGAAAGCGTAAGAAACCATTACACATGAAGAATGATTGTTAAACGTGTGCTACAGAACTTGCTTGTTCCATGTACTTTACACAACCAAACACCTAGTTTATTCCAAATAGTTCAGCCTCACATGCAAGACAAGCAACAATATTTACTAATTAGGTAGGAAATYTGTGACTGTTTTACTTAACTAAAATTCGGGGGCAGTTCTGTGCACTTAACTGGAGGACCCAAGGGAGCCAGACACCTGAAGCCACCATCATATCAAATGCAAGTAGGGATCATATACAAAGGCCCCAACCAAGGTCCTCTAAAATCTTATCTGCAGTGAACTACTGAAATGTACAAGCAAAAAAAAAAAAAAAAAAAAAAAAAAAAAAAAAAAAAAAAAAAAAAAAAAAAAAAAAAAAAAAAAAACCAGGAGACCATATTCTAGGAGTGCTCAGTCCAGCCTGTAACACAGCCTGTCTGAGCCTTAGTCTGTTCTTGCATTCAGGGGTAGTATCAGCACTAGGGATCACCAGCTCACCCGCCACGGGTTGCTGTCAGCCTTCTGCRGCAGCACACCGTATTTTCAGTCAGACCAGTCCTACCCCAGCAGAACTTGTCTGGGGAAACAYTTATAAGTGATCTGTGAAACAAGTTTCAGCTTAGAGCACAGCCAAACACAGATTTGCACCAGTGCTGGTGTCCAGCACACTACGGAGCTGGAAGGCAATGTGGGCTACAGGAACAACTGAACCTGTGCTGCCACATGATACYATGCAATGCTAAACCACAGGCTCTGTTCACATCAACTACTAACAAAGCWGAACGCATAATTCTACAGAAAAGGCTTTCTCTCTGCATTGGCAGATGACAAGCTCACCACGGATTTGAAATCCAAATTCAGGATTGCAGCACTTGGCTTTCCAGTAGGGAATCTGGCACAAAGGAACTGATCTAGAAGAACAGATTCTGTATTGGTAAACATGAGAGAAAATACATATAAGCCACAGTTGTGGACCCATGTATCAGAAGACACCACAACAGGTCCAGAGCTCAAAGATAAAAGCAATTYGAGCAACAAAATAAAAGCAACTTGAGCAACCAAATAAATTATATGYGACAGAAAAATTCAAGTCTGGAAACAGCAGGAGAGGCTGGGTCTTCTGCATTTTGTATCTATTTCGCCTTTATACTCAATATACCACAAGACTTCTTTTAGACCAGCTATCTTGGCTAGAAAATTATACTTTCCAGAAAAAGAAAGCAGCTAGTCCAGTTTCAATTAGTGAAATATAGACAGAAAACACAAAACAAAACCGTTAACATTGAGACAAACATGGAACACAAAGCAGTGGTTACAGAGAAATTGTCACAAACTGTAGAGTTAAAGAATGYCTCTGTTTGCTTTGAGCCATCTTACCTGCCATCTTTCCCCTGACATTTTAAAATGTCTGTGTCAGATCCTGGGAAACAGTCGGCTGCTGTCTAAAGTATTAAAATACCAGCTCAAGAACCAAATAGCACATATGCCTCAGAAGTAGCTACCTGCCCTAACTTTCCTTTGTCCTTTGGAAACTGCTGTGGTCACGGCCTGCAAGAATGTTACAGTATCAGCAGCACAGACAGTTCTTTTAAATTCACATCATACTGAGTGCTTAGATTTTACTCACAACTCTGACTATAAAGAAGCTGTAAGCAAAGGCTGAAGGTGAAATAGGAGGATTTGACTTTTAGTGCTGTTTTACATGTAACTTACTACATAAGAAACTGCCAGATTTTCTCTAAGATCATATGCCAAAAGCACTTTAACATTCAAGTGGCAAATCATGTGCCCTTAAGAAGATAAAGCAGTGGTGAAGACCAATTTGTTGTTGTTTTACAGCACAAAAATTTTTAAGTACCTTGTTAAGTGGCTTGAAGTAGCTAATCTTAARGAACCATGTTTTTCCTTCTATGCTGATCACCCAAATTTCAACAGAAAACTACTTAATACTAGATAAACACAAGAAGAAACTACTGAAAGAAACTCCAGTAATGAAAAGGAGCTCTAAATAGAGCTTTGARGTATTTAACCTTAATAACATCAACCATCTCAATTAAGTTGATAAAATATTTAACTGCAGAAGTATGGAAAAGTTCACATTTTAGTCTTCTGAGACTAGCCTTCAATGGTTCTGCTTGAAAAAAAAAAAAAAAAGTATTTTCTCTGACCACAAGCATAACACGATCCAAATTTTTGCTAATATCTAAGTAATTTGCATCCATCAAACAGCATGTATTCTAAAACAGATTAACAAGTCGTGTGCCAGGCTACCTACCCAAAACTTAACTGAAAAGTGCACAGATGTTTAAATCCTTGCAGTCTAGCAAAGCCTATGTGCACAATAATATTAGCCTCCTCACACAGGCGTTTAAAGCAAACACATTTCCTGCATTCCACAGTCTTCCAAACAACCCAAAACAACAGAAGCAATCTTGMACGTTTGGCATAATATTATACATGGTCAATAAAACAAAAACAAACGCAATCAGAATTTCCATTCTAGAAGTCCTTGGCAGATTATAAAGACCTTGTTGATTACAAACTCAGAGCCCTGTTATGTGGTGAAAGCATTTTAAACCACGAAGCAAAGGAAGAAGCGGCCACTGAATACAGCGGCTCTCGTGGCTATCCCTCAGGCGGGACAGTGACACCAAGCACTGCTCCGACACCTGGGACTGGAGAACASCGGCACCCCGGGCCTGGGTCACTCGGCGCCCGAGGAGAGCAGGGCACGGACACCGCCAGCCCTTCCCGAGAGGCCGGAACCGCCGCCCCGCCCGCCGCCCGTCCGCCCCCAGCCGGGCGCGGCCTGCCAAGGAGGAAACCCTCCYGGTCTAGGAATGGGAGACGGGGAAAAGGAGAGCGGGAGGCCCGCGGGGAAGCCCATCCCAGCCCCGAGGCGCCGGGGTCCGCCTCACATGGCCCGGCCCTGCCGCCCGCTCTTACCCTCGGCGATGACCCGCTTGATGCGCAGCTTCATATCGCCCATCTCCACCGTCTGCCCCACGAAATCATTTTGGTCGCGGCTGGCGGCCCCGAGGGAACCGGGGCCCGCCAGGAAGTCCAAGGCAGACTGGAAGAGCGACATGGCCCCCGGCAGGCACTGCCCGGCGGCGGCCGGGCGAGCAGGAATGGGAGAGAATTGGACGGGACGGAAAGGGGTGGAAGTAGGGTGGGATGGAGTTGGAGGGCTCCGCCGAGCTACCGACAGCGGCGGCGACAGCCCGCCTGCCTCCTCCGCCTTCCCCTCAGCCGCCCTTCCCTCAGCTCCGGGCGGCTTCCGGGAACGCTGCGTCATTTACGCGCTCCCGGTGCCGCCCGCCGCAGCCGGCCGGGCGCGGCCCCGCCCCGCGGGAGGAGCTCCGCCTCCCGCTCCTGGCCGGTGGCGGGCCGCTGCCGGGGATCGCCTTCCCGCCCTGCCCGCGGCGTTCTGCCCTCAGAAGGGACGCCATTCCCTGGGCAGCGGTGCGTTTCCCCGTGCTAGCACTCAGGTTGGCAGTCGGCGAGAGATAAGCGTTGTGCTGTCTGCCGGCACAGCTGGCGCTTGGGCAGCACCTGCGCTTTTTCCACAGGGCACTCCTGCCGTCCTTTCCCTGTTCGCCTGCCCTCGGGATATTCCACRTGTGTAGCTTTTCTCCGCAGCCCTGAGGGGCCAGCCGCTGCCCACCCACTGCCAGCAGCGGGATGCACCGGCAGAGTGTGGTGGTGGAGTCCTTTCTATGTGCCACACGAATGCTAGGAGTAGCYGTGCCCCTAGAGAGTGTCAGCCTGCCTTGTTAGGGGTAAGGCTCCCTGTGTTTGGCAGATCCCGAAATGGTCAGCCCATTTTTCGGAACAGCAGCTGATTAGAAGCAACGCTTGTCTCCAAACGTGTTGTTTCCGAAATAATACCCATAGTCAGGATTCTCTTTCAGGTCAATCTTTACTGTCTGTACCCTGCCAGCGGGCATCAGACAATTTGAGACGATCCCAGACAAGTCTATGAGACTTCATGTAGCCATGGCTACTTTCTCCTGCACAGTTGACTGGCTAAATTTTTTTAGGTTGGATTTCTCAATCAACTTCCATTAAATAAGAACTTACTGTTTTTCATGCACTGTGCAAATTACAGGGGCATGGCTTCTTGTGATTCCTTCATCGTTCTAATGCTTCATCAGTCAAGAAGTGTGTTCTTAAAGACCAGTAGATTTATATGGAGATCCCATGGTTTTGTATTTTAATTTTTAAAAATATTAAATTATCGAAGATCATAATAGAGAGCTTGCTTGTATCTGTAGCAGAGGCCAGCTTGGTATTTTTCTCTTCCAAGTCTCCGTGTAAGAAAACTTCTTTTGTTACAGTAAATCATACCACTTCTTTGCAGGAAATTCCTACCTGCAGGAGCAGGAGTATCTTACTTCAGTCCTGTTTTGGTTTCTGACTTTTCTGTGTATTTTTGTTCAGGCAAATGCTGGAATTATCTTTTTACAAACTAACACGGCTAGTTAGGCTTGCTGCACCATACTGTTCCACTCACTGTCCTTTGTATCTTCACCTGTATCTTCCCCTTCAAAGACTCATTCATAAAAGGCCACTAGAAAAGGGCAGCAGCTTCTATAAGAACTACAGAAACCATCCTTCTGTCTTTGAAGGTTTTATTTTAGTAGCTTTCCTATTCCCAAATGGAAGACTGCAGTATATGGATGGATTATGAGGACACTACTTCATATCACCTCAGCTTAAATGAAGACTTTTTTTCTGATGCAACTTCATTAACATACTGAGTGATCTGAGCTAAAATGACCTCTTTTGGGTGTTTGAGTTTATGTGGGTTTTTTTTTGCTAACCAGCTTTAATGCCTTGCTAAAATTCCCTGACTTTTCATTATTAAGCCTCACATTTATCTCAGTGCAGAAGTGATGTCCCAAAGCCAGAAGAAAAATCTGAGGATGACAAGGCAGCAGGACTGTATTTCTTTCAAAGGCAGCATGCCTCATTGAAATGCCATTAAATGTATTGTCTGAGAACCCTGATTCTCTATCAATGTGTACATTTTTAATGTATAAAAATTAGCAAATAAAATTCAATCGATGAAAACTGATTATATTTTAAATTTCATGGATTTACTACTTATGCAAGAGATTTGACTATTGAGAGAAAGGCTCTTGGCACAACTAATCAAAATCCCAGTCCAAAAATTATATTCAGGTAGGCCTCAAGTGGGAGGTTTGATGCATAAAGCTCAACCAATTGCTGCTTGTGATAGCTCAGATAGGTCTGTCACAGCTTGCAGTGGGAGCTTGTCCACAGAAAGATAGTAGGAGTAGTAACTACCTCATACACATGAAAGAAGTGTAAGAAAAAATGTAGGATAGTAGGAACTACTATCTGATTTTTGAAAAAACCAGAATTTGACACTGCAACTGCTGCAGGTGAGATAGGAGAGCCTTGATATGAATGCAGCTTTCCTGGATTAAAAACATTTAAAAGAATATTGGGCAAGATTTTATTGACCTGTGGTTTTCAGTATCCAGGACCATACTGGAGAGGTCAAGCAGATCATCCAGTGAAATGCAGTTTAATATGTGTGCAGCTGGCTAGAAGGTTCTGCACTGGTGGGGGCTGACCTTTTCATTTATTGCTGAGGCAAAAGTGTGGTAAAATGTTCCAGTTTTCAAAAAATACTTGGTCAGAAAAAAGTATTGTATTATTTTTATTTATGCAGCTTGAGAGGCCTATGGATTTTTTAAAATTTGCTAAGGGCAGCAAGGCTTATCCATTTACAGGCTGGTACACTTCCTGCTGAAAAGCAGAGGAAAGCAAGGTTGTGCCATCTGTTACTAGTTTACATCCCAGTACTGATGACCACACTGGACTGCAGGAGGATGCTTGAGCCCCTGATTAAAAGGCGCTGCTCCAGCCTTCATATTTCAATACTCATGTAGTCCTCTTTCTTCTACAGCTTCACCCAGAATGTGGCATGAATCATTCCGGCCAAAAATCTTGAGTGGGGAAGGTGGTAAAGAAGGGATTTCTTCTTGTGTCATAAGATCAAGGCAGGACAGAATCATAAACTGGGGAATTATTAAATTAAAAGTTTATTTTGTCTATTAGCATGTAGTAAAGATAGCACTTTAATTTTCATTCCAGTAATTGTTTTCAGCTTCTTAGGGAATAAATTAATTAAATAGGAATGAATTTGCATTCTACTTTGTATTCTCTACATAGCATTTAATCAAAATATAACTAGAAAAATGGCACACATAATAATGTCTCCACAGGTCTAGATAGGTTCATTAGGTTCAGCACAGCTGAAAATCTATTTCAGAAGTACATCTCAGAAGGAAGATTAAATACTTCTTCATTATTTGTACTTTTTACTGCAACTGCTTTTATGATGTACTCCAAAAGAATGAGTCATAAAGCTAATCCTCACACAAAGCAAACAGAAGAGGCTTGACCATTCTTAATTTAATATCTTCAAGTTATATGCAGAGACCCTCCATGCCTTCTGAGATCAGAAATACACCAAAAGCACTTCAGTCCAGTCATTTTCTTTTGTAATTGGCTAATCTAGGTCTGAGTGAAACTAAGACCTGTTGAAACATTTGGGTTTAATTCTGCCTCACACAATCCAGCAAGAATCAGCACTTCCGGGGGAAGTGAACGGCCAATAGTACCTTTTTGTTACACCCAAGTAATATTGTGCAGTACAAAGTTTATTCATGTGGCTTTTTGTATTAGCTGAGTATCTACTACTCAGTCTGCTACTTTGAATGAAGTTGCAAAATACAGTGCATAAACTGTTGTGTTCTTCTGATGTGCATTTTTTTTTCTGATGCAGATTATCACCTGCTGTATGTTCAGAGATTTTTATAATATATTCTAGCCCCATGCTTCAAATAAGAGTCTGTTAATTTAATATTAAAATAGCAAGGTTTATAAAGCAATAGTTGAATCATTTGGAAATAAAGAGATTTCAATTGATCTCCGTATGTATGTATGTATAATTTAGCTAAATTTTAGCTACATTCTAATTTAGCTAAATTATCAGTAATAACTGACATCTCAATGCTTATGTCTGATTTGGGAATCCTTTCTTTATAGTTGAGATTCTAGTTTAAGCTATTAATTCCTAGAATGATAATAGGAAAATATGCCAATCACTTTTTTAAAAAAGCACTTCACTGGTTTGTGGAGCAATAGTTTTATCTCTAACTTTGGATTAGACACTACACACTTAGCAGAGGTATTTTTGTCTGTTGGCTTCCAACAAGGCATATATCTTTTTGTTCTTCTTAAGGAAAATTTTATATAGGGCAAATGAGCTACATTATAAAAATAAAATTGGTTTACTGCTTATTAGAAAACTCAGTGAAATCTGTAGACACAGTCTCTGGAGATTGAATGTACACTGTAGCTGCTCCAGTCTGTAGTTAGGGATTTCTTCTGCAGTTGGTGCTTCTGGCTGCTTTGAAACACCAAACAATGACAAGAGAAAGGAAGATTTTGAGTCTGTCCAATTCATTGAAGAAAAGATCTTTAACTTTGAAGCCACAAAGCAGGGTGAAAGAAGTGTTGCAGGAATGTGTTCTTACCATCTGAAATACATTGCAGATTTTTTGGGTGGTGTTGCTTTTCTTGTTTGTTTGATGATATGCTGTGATTAACAGGCACCTCCATTGAAAAAATAATTTCCTTAATAAATTCAACAAAAGACTTTTTATCAAATAAAATAGCTCTTCTTCTGTGAGAACCAAAGCATCACTATTTCACTTTGTAAGGGTGAAGTATTATGCCACGAAAACTGATATTAGCTGTAATTAAGACAGCTGTAAATTTGAGACTATATACCCATTTACTGAACTCTCTTTCAAAAGGTCATTATAGTCATTTTACTATGTAGTGTTCTCTGCAACCCCTTGCCATTTAAACTTTGTGCCCCCATATTAATAAAAATGGAAGTTTTTCTTACATTTCAGAATTAGCGAGCTATATTACTATTTCTTAGGCAATACCAATTTGAAAAAATTTTAATAAATTTTAATAAATTTATTTTAATGCTATGCTTTATGCGTATATGGCCCTATGCAAACTAAACTGGATTATGTTCCGGCTATCATAGGGTCCAAGTCCTGTGATAAAAAGGAAAACTTGTCATTAAATAAAAAACTGCAAAAAATGCCCACAAAACAATTGGAGAAATTAATTTTGTTTTATTATGGAAGAAAAAAGGGCCTCATGTATAGGTCACAAGGACTGATTGCAGCACTACTCTGCTAGATCAGGTTAACTTTACCAGGACAGGTGCGGTGCAAGGATAGATGTACACTGACCTCACGTCAGCTCTGGTATATCAAAGGAGCAGTGGACTGATCAGACTTTTTATGAAAGCAGGAAGCTTTTTAAGACTTGCTTGAGACTAATGATACAATCAGTTGCTTGCATTTGGTTGGACTTACTACTGAAGCCTTTATCTTTCTGTTAAGAGGGGTGAGGTAGCCATATTTCTTAGTTGTCTATTAAAATTTCCTGGTCTTAGAGTAGTTCTAGCATTCCAACATTCTGTCTTAGTTACCAATTTAATAATAAATTTGCTTTTCAGAATTGCTATTTTTGATATTCAAGCATTTTCATCCTCTCTAGTACTTGAAGAGAAAATACATGATTTTGAATGTTCCCTCTCCATTTTATGCATTCAGACAGAAAAGCAAAAGGAAAGTCATGTCCTTTGAGTGTTTTTCACATTTTTTTTACATTTCAGAAGTGGAGAAATTAAACTTTATTCAAAAGTTATACAACCAATTCCAATTTATGCAGACATGGAAAAATCAATTTTGAGAGAATAGTTATAAATGAATAAAAGAGTTACAACATGGAAGTTCATCCATTTCCACAGATATGTCTACAAAACTATAAAGTTAAAAGGAAACAAATAACACTACCTTAATGCTTGGTATTTCTAAAGTTGCAGTGATCAATATTCAGAAATGGGTATTTTTACTAATTTGTTTAAACTTAACTAAAGCTGTAGTCATGGAAGTTCTGGCCCAAATAATTATGGCAATTTGTGCTATTTCTACTCTCCTCTCACAGGTAGCGCTTTAAGTTACCTCACCAATTTCATCCATGCAATACAAAGTTAATTGAATAAGCAATAATACACTTCCATGGCAGAATAGGAATGGCATCAATATGCACAACCATCCTAATGTCAGATCATAATCAAAGGCCTAAGTTATTTTATTCGCATGTTACCAAAGACAAAGCTGAATACTGTCTTATAGCAGCATGCATGAAAAGGGTAAGGACACCTTGAAAGTTAGAAATAAAATACAAATAATTTTCAGGATATCTATTAACTACAGAATGTCATTTTTAAAAGAGTAGATTTAGTCTTTGCTTCAACTGCTTCAAATTTTACTTGATTATTAAACCACATGTCAATAACATAAAACATTTTGAAAAGCTTAGAACACAAGCTTTTTCGGTATTTCCCATGTAAATTCTTCTCTTCCAAAGTGTCCATAGCATGCTGTTTTTTGATAGATTGGCTTCTTCAAATCCAGCTCCCTAAATGAAAATTAAAGAACAGTCTTACACTCTACTCCAATGTGTATTTTGATCTAGACATCCGAGAGATAATCAGTATCATTCCCAGAAGACAATAAAACCTAGGTATTGTTTCATTCCCCACACAGATTTACAGAAGGAAAAATAGTGAGTTCATAATTTAAATTTTTAAGTGTCTATAAATAGCCAGGTTTCCTCCAATGCCTAAGAGATACAGTAAGTATGCAGTTAGTCTTTATAAACATTACAGTCCAGAAGCATTTTAAACAGAAAAAAGTTCAGCTATGTGTGGGCAAGTATCAGTGTGTTTTCTGTTATTTCAAGTGTCATACAGAATATTTTATAATGTTGCTCTGGCAGAAAGATATTTATCTCAAAAGAAGCTGCCAAAGATGGCAAAGATCTAGTAACCTAAATAACTATGGATGTTTAACTGCTTGTGTAGACGCACAAAGTTACTATTTAGCTTAATATGACATGATTATGATCAGATAAATCATAATGCAGGTGCAAGTCATGCTTATTGGCTTTTAGCCTGCATAATATGGTGGATTGCAGATGTGCTAATGGTCAGCTAGTGGTATCTAAATAGAAGATTCTCTTCATTTCGTGAAAGATTTGAAACGTTTTCATCTCCTTGGGCATATGACATGACATGACAGCATCAGAGCCTTTCCATCTTCTGGCAGCTATCTCATAAGCTGTTGGCACCGGAATATCAAAGGCACAGAGACCATACTTAGCCCAATAATTATTTCAGAAGGAGCCAGTATTTTTGTTGCCCTTCAGATAAGGCAGAGATTTGCAGCCTTACATACCCTGTAAACAGACTGGAAAGCCTAGCTAAGTCTAATGTTAACCTTTTAGTCTGCTTCACCAAGCACAATACCACCTGGCTAATGAATTGCAACAAAGCTCACCACCAGAGTTACAGATGGATTTACATGGTGTAATTTCAGCAGGTTTTAGTTATTCATTGCATTTTGTGATCAGATTTATCAAATTGGCTCTTGTGTGTTGTACTGGGCACACGGATGAGGGAAGAGCGGAAATAATATCAATTAGAGATTTATGATGAAGGTGACTTTCTTGAGGTTAGAAGCCAGATAATTAAATTGTTAAAGAGAGCATTAACAATATGATTCCATGAAGTAAATACTAACATCACACAAACCTTATAATAGCTCCAAGGCGTAGATCAAAGTTTTTCTGGACAATTTCAAGCAGTTCTTCTTCAGATCTGTCTGATGTTCCATAATGAAACACCGAGATGGCAAGAGGGTGGCTGAGACCAATAGCGTATGATAGCTGTAGAACACAAGCACATAACCCACATATAGTGGGTTATATATATACAGTCCTTCCTGATTCTTGCTTAAGAGAAAGGCTTGCCATATGTATCAGGGTACAGTTTATTAACATCCTATTTTCATAAAGAAAGTTAGGAGATATCTTTTTGCTATTTTTCTTTCCTTTTAGAAAATTATGTTTTCTTCAGGGTATATTCAGGCTGGTCAAATATCAGACATAGGTGACATTCCTTTAAAGCAAAAGAGGTACTTTCTGTCCTCATCTACTGCCATTCTTAATCCTTTAGTTTCAGCTAGACACAAGGATTTCATGCCTTTGAGACTGGAGACTGAATTCTAGAAGTTTTGTGTTTTAGTTTTGGTCTTATTTTTCTCTGAGGCAGAGAAAATATCATCTAGGACAAGATGAAGAAAAGCTCCATGTTCCTAAAGCACTCTCAGAGTATTTTCCCCAGAGCAAGTTACTTCCATGCCCTCCCTAGAACTTCATGCAATATTGCCACGTACTTTTAAAACACAGCCATCAGAAGCAAAGTAACCCAAGAAGTATAGTCCAACATCTCATTTCTGTCATACCACAAGAATCACCACAGTGCAGCACTGACAGACTCACCTGAAATGTATTTTCTTTTCTCATTCAGTCCCCTTTCCAAAATACAGCCCCACTGCAGTACAGGTTGACATATACTTCATTTTCTTGCGGTTAATTTGGATGAAAATATGTTTTGACTGAATGTCACCAATCAATGCAAACCATTCTGTGCCTTTCACTGGTCTTCCTCATTGTGTCTGCTTTCTACAGATTTCAAGAACAGTCCAGTGGCTCAGTTCTGCCTACATGCATCTTAGTAAACAAGAACTGGGTTTTTTTTCAGAAACTGTCCTAATCATGACTATCTTCCCCTTAGCTAATTATGAGATTATGATGTCTGTTTGCCATTAACCAATAAGGTGACAACTCTACTTAACACTAAATAATATTGTGTTAATATACAGCTAATTAGACTGAAGTTACCTTTGTTGGCCATTTTTTTCTTTCCTTGTGAGAGATGATTAGCATGGAAACAATATCCATAGGAAAGCCAGCTCAAATTGTCAGCTTCAGTGAAGGCTGAGAAGATCTCTGCGTAGCACACTGACATTAATGGGCTGAAATCACTTTTGTGTTTCCACTGGATAGTTTTTCCTTTTGTTAATCTTTAATCCAGCCCTTGAAGACTTCAAAGGATATTCGCTTTTCAAGTCTCCTATCTTTCCATCTTACCTTCTTATCTGAGATCTCCATAATTTGCTGTTAAAAAGATTAGTCTTGCCTTGTCTAGAGATAGGTTAAGGTATTTAAGGAGGGTCTGTGAGAATTACTGGAATAACAACATTCCCATCTGACTAAAAATAAGTGATGTAAATGTTCAAAAATGACACTTACAATGTGCATACCAAGCAATCAGAAATTTCTCTTCTTTCTCCTCAGAACTCCTTGTTCCAGGACCTGGCCTGTATCTTTGGCTTCCTCATAAGAGAAAACTAAAAATTCCTGGAGCCCCATTCTACTATAAGAAATTTTTTTCTGCAGCTGGAGTGCAGTTGTGATGGTAGTACATGCTCTGAGACAGAATTTCTGTTTTGGAATTTGGTGTATTATTTTTATGGTTATTCTTACCTGGATCAATACCCTTTTACAGAGACCAGCTTTCACCAGAGATTTTGCAATCCAGCGAGCTGCATATGCTGCAGAACGATCAACTTTGGAGGGATCTTTTCCAGAGAATGCACCTCCACCATGGGCTCCCCAGCCTCCATATGTATCAACAATGATCTTCCGGCCAGTCAGTCCAGCATCAGTCTGAAGAACAAATAAAAATACTCACCAGACACAATAGCTCATCCAATCCCATACTAGGTTATGGAGTACTGCTTTCTTTATTATTTGTCACATATATGACTCTGTTCTTAGTGGTCACATTCCCATGCAACTGCTTAATGAAAGAGTTTTCTGTGTGTTTGGAGTATATTTCAGAAATGTACAAAGCTGCCTGTGCTGCACTTTTCAAAACCTTTAACAATGCAGCACAACTGCAAACACAATAAAAAGAATGCTCCCTTCAAATAAGCAATTGTGAAGTACTGTCTCTGAGTTATTGGTCAAAGTCTTCACTCAGTAACACATTTAAGGCAAGAATTTAGAGACAAAAAAACAGATCACACATGACCTAAAAGGCTAACAAGCTTCACTTAGATACACAACATTAAATGGGAATCAGGGTCTTCATGGAACTGCAGCTCAATGTTGTGAGCACAAGAGTACTGAGAAATTCCTGCCCGGTTCACACTAATGGTTCAGTAGTGATACAAGCGATAGTGCATGTCTTCCTTCTTCCTTCCCTCCTGCGCCCCTGATAATGGTCTCAAACTCTTGTATAGATTTTTGTCTGCCTYCTACAACTCTGTGATCTGAACCAACTTACTCAGCCAGGAGAGAATTACTGTCTCTGTCAGATTAGTAAAGCTAGCAACTACATGCTGATAAATGAACTCGAGTGCTGAGAAATTCCATCCTGAAAGAGGATAAATGGCATTAATCCCACTATTTGTAAATCTTAAAATAAGAAATGTGGGAGCAAAGCCAACATTTATTTCTCAATGAAGAAGTGGTATCCCCATGGTAACTCAATGAAAGTTGTATCCCCACATCATCCCAGTGTGATCAAAAAAACCTTGTCGTTTTAATCCTTGTGAACTATTTACACGAACTAGACAGTTTTATGTAACGTAACTTTCTACTATTACATAGCAATGGTCTTCTTAYCTAATGCCAACCTAGAAAGCCGAACATATGTCAAATTCTAATGACTATTGATACTTAATATGTTTGTCTCCCTTGAAATTTGTTCAGCTTTATGAGTAGTTTCAGTGTAGCTATCAGATCGATTSTTATTTCTGGTTTTGACTTTTATTATGGAAATGAAGAGACACTTCCAGCCAGGCATTTTAGCACCGAACTTAAGAATAGGCTTTTGATCATTTAAAATACTTTCTGGAAGCAAGACAAAGATCCAGGAATCCTTACATGTGGCTGCCCAAGCAGGTATAGCTTCAGTTTAAATGACAGCTGTCCAGTAGGATAGCTCCAGCAGAAATGACTGAAGSTTCCTTAAAAATGGAAAGACTTTCTGGTTAAAGGTATACCAGCGCATTGCACTATTGTTCAAGAGAACATTTACTAGCATTACTACCACTTCCACTAGTGTTGAAGTGGAATCCAAGTCTGCAAAGGTTGTTGTGTTTCAAAATACCGTACCTTAGGACCACCTTCTACAAACTTTTCACTTGGAAGGAGATGATAAATGGTGTTCTCATCAAGATACCTCTCTGGAACAACTTTTTTAACAACTTTCTCCATCAGTTCATTCCGTATTTGTTGTAGCGGTACATCTGGCGCATGATTTACTGAAATCACAAGTGTGTGCACTCGGATGGGCWCCAGTGCACCATTACACTCCTTGTATTCCATTGTGACCTAATGAGGGAAGAAAAAGAGGATGATGAACTCTCAGGGCCAAAAACACTGGTCTGAAAGCTGAAAATGAATCTCACAGTTATTTTCTGCAGCTAAAAATAAACAGATGAAGAGAAATGGTATGAAAACTAATGGATAGTTGTCAATTCATAAACCCACTGTAAGAAAAAAAAAAGTACTGAAGTACCACTACCAAGAGGGTTAACAATATGTATTGCCACAGAGAAGCAAAATAACAAGAAAGCTACAAAATCCTTTGATTTTAGCAGCTGATGCATTAACATAAGTTCCAATTGTGGATTAGCAAAGTAAAGCCAAAATAAATTTTGGAGAACCCTGCTAAAATTAACAACTGTTGATAACATGATAGGCTGTATCCTTTGCTCCCTTCTGCATGGCTTTTATGCACATGCAAGTATAAACTAGCACTGCTCCATCCTTAGTATCTGTTTTCTTACAGACTAAAGCGGYCTCTCTACTTTTCTGCTTTTCAAACATGCTTGAATAGATACATCACAAAGAAATCAGCCTGTTCACATGTCCTATACACTGCTGACAAGAGGAAGGGACACAATCCATTGTGTTGTACTGCCATAACAGCAGCACTATAACTCAATGCGGTTGGCCCAGACTAAATATAAGAAACTTAGACTAAAACACTTTGCTTTACTGGAAATGCCATGTGTATGTTTTTCCTTTCCTGTCCTGCTGGTTTCACAGCCCAGAAACCAGAGAAGTTACTGTCTTTGAGACAGCCAAAGTGCATCACTCTTACAGTAGGCTCAGTGACTCATCCACTGAGTTCTGCAATACAGYTCTCAGCAGCTGATACTTATTCAGAAAAAGCCCAAACCTGATTGTTGATAATTTGTTAATGTTCCTTATCTCCAAGGAAAAATAAGGAAAATACAACTATTGTTTTCAAGAAACCTCCTGATACACTAATAGAACAGTTTGAACAAACCATATTGCTATACACAAATGTACCTTATGAAACCCACAMCACCTTGGAACATGAGAATGACAGCACCATTTTAGACAAACATAAATTCTAAAGTGGTAGCAGACAAGGTAAATGATTTCTGTTGTTTCTCACCCCTGTTACAAACCTGTGTTTTTCCATCTGGTCTAACCCAGGGCCATGTTCCATTCCGTTCCAGAGCCTTTATGCTTGCAGTCAGTTTGTGTGCCAGGAGGAGAGTTAAGGGCATACATTCCTCAGTTTCATCAGTGGCATAGCCAAACATCAAACCCTGCATTGAAAATAGGGAAATTACATTGAAAAATGGGGAATTAAGCCACACATTTTCATGTTGTCCTTCTATTTCTGCACCAGTCTTTGCCTCACAGTACTTTAAAATCACCCAAGCTTAGCAAGGGAGAGCAGTAACATGCAGAATTTTTACCCTCAACATACATCCAGTCTGAAAAAAACATAGAAGACATTTACATACAAGAATCACAGCCATAGCAGGGGCTGATTCCCAAGAACATCTCTGCCTTATGCATCTCTTAAGAACCTTCTGCAAATGCTTCATAAACATAAAGCTCATAAAGACTGCTCAGTCTTCTTCCCACACATGGCAGAAGTTATTGCCAGGCTAAAGGACTTGAAAGATCAGAAACTTACCAACTGACAACAAAAACCTTAATTGTAGCTCTATCCTGTCAAAGCCACATTCCTTGAAACTGATGGGAAATATGGGAAAGSCACATTCCTTGAAACTGATGAAGGCTGTGATATATTTTCACATTTCTGGTGATTAAGAAAGTGCCCAGTGCTCAGCTGCTGATTCTTGCAATTTGCACAATAGCTTTCAAGGACAGTCGCTAGTCCATTGTAATTGTAGCTGCTTGTGCTTAAACTCKATTTGAGTAAGTACCTGGAATTACCTGATCCCCTGCTCCAATGTCACCATCAGTCTTGCCATGGGAAATAGCCTGCTTGATTTCTTTACACTGTTGTTCAAGGGCCACTAAAACTGTGCAAGTCTTGTAGTCCAGTCCTAGGGAAAGGAGTTTTGTAGAATTAGTTAATACAAAATTCACAAATTGCTAGAGAAGTTTTTTAAGGATTATCTAGTTATCTTGGCCGAAAGTTTTCAAATTCTAAGTATGTAAGCTTCCTACACTACTTTTTTATTGCTAACAGAAGCAGACAATCAGCATATTTATTTAACGATTCTAGGATGTGGGTAGGTTAGTGCTATTAGTTARGTCAGACTTGAATTATTGAAACTTACAGAATAAGTATAATTTTAAAAGCTATCCCACCAAAGCTTGTTACGCTTATTGTGATATTGTTTATTATGACACTGCTTATTTTGACTAGGGTTCAAGTAATTTGGGTACTAAACCTGAGAGAGGAGTTACCAGAAACTGGTATTCAGTTTTTCTTGTAGTATGTTCTAGGATTCAGTTGAATTAGAGTAAAAAAGTTGTTGTGGTGTGAACCCTGGCCAAACGCCAAGGCACCCACAACRCTTCCCTGCCACCCCCAGGAGAGGTAGAAGRGAGAGCAAAACCCCTAATTAACCCAAAGATTTATGGCTTTTAGGTAAGATAAGGGATTGAGAGAGATTTCACACTCCATGATGAATGAAAAGGCTGGAACTTAAGTTGTAAAATAGATTTATTACTAAAACTACTAAGAGTACCACACGGAAAGGGAAGAAAAAAATTAACCCAAAGTAAGGGGGAAGGACCACAAGGAGAAAAATGAACCATTAAGACACCGTTCTCTTACTCCCCTCCCCATCCCTCCTGCCTTCCCAGCTCAGGGGAGCAGGGTGTGGGACCCTTCTGGCCAGTTCATCACCACAGCTCTATTTCAATAGCTCAAGAGGGGTCCTCCTTTTGCTCTGTATCACTGTGGTGATCTTCCCAGGAGCAGCCAGTCTGCCAAACTGCTGATGGCGTGGGATTCCTTGTCCACAGGAAGGGAAGCAGTCCTTCCCAGGCCAGGCTGCCTTCATTCTGGGGGCAAGGCCATTCTCTCAAATCTCCTGGCAGAACACAGTTTCTTCTAGACATCCACTTGCTCCAAGTGGGGTGGGGGGCACCTCTCCCCCCTGGGCTATGGTCAGTTCAGCCTTCCAAGGCCAGGTTTTTTATCTCAGGTGCAGGGCCTCTCTCTCTACGGGTGTCCCACTGAAGACAGTCCCCTCGGGAACAGCCTGCTCCCCCATGGTGTGGTCAGCACACGGCATGCAAAGCACCTTCTCCCCCTCCTTCTCCACTTTGGAGTCTCCATTTATTTTTTACATCTCCTCACTTCGCCCCACCTCTGGCTAAGAGCTAATGGCAGCTGCAAACTAACTTGTTTTGAATTCTTTGTAAATACAAAACCACATGGCATCATAGGTGTAACTGGCATCTCCAATTGGCCCACGTTTGGCCAGCAGCCTGTCCATCACCCTCAGAGCCATCAGAGATTGGCCCTAAAACACACAGGGGCAGGACATGATAAAGAAGACTTCCAGAAYCTTCTCATAGGAGCCATTTTTTGTGGTTTTCCCCCACCACTAAAACCGGACCTAGCAAAACCACCACAAAAGTATATATAATGCACAAAAAGGGAACACTGAAGGGGAGTAAACATGTAAGTGGTACAACTGCTGAAAAGAAACTCCTTCGGGATACATGTTAAGAATATGTGAGGAATTCCCCTGATATGAAATTCCAGTGTCACAGGCTTATGCACCACAAGGACAAGGAACACCACTGTTAAAGTTCTCATTGTACAAACCTATAGATGCACAGATTATACACCTTCTAACATTTGTCCAAACACTCACTTTTCTGCATCAGAGAAGAAAGAGATATCTGCCTCTTTCAAGAACAAGTAGTTTACAAGTATGCCATCTTAAAATAGCTCTTTCAATACCAGGCAGTGAACAATACATACTGACAACAGCAGTGAGTCTTCTCCCAGGCCTAGATAGACACTTCCTTTTATTCTTCAGAAGACTATAAACACGTGTACAATCTCATTAGCGAATCCCAGTTCTTAATGAATGGCCCATACTGGGCTTGAAACAACTATCAATATTATTGATTATTATTGGGCCCCATGCATCTCACTCACCTTTGGAAGAGTCATCATATCCTATCCTCTTAAGAGTTTCTCTCACAATTTGTTGATAATCTACTATGGCCTGGGATGTGATCTCTCCACAAAGCAAAATCATTCCAGTTTTTGCCACACACTCTGGAGAAAATATGTCAGTAAAATGTCAGAATTTTATTTACAGTATTTTACAGTTACACAGAGAGACCCTGAAGATGGTTCTATGAACAAAGGATTGATCATTGGGAAAATTCAGTGTAAAGCCTTAGCACACATAAGGGTCTCTGTGCAACCACTCTTCAGCCGATATGAACATTTAAAAGCCTGCGTGTGGTGGGGGCCCATCACAGCCAATTATCCTACTTCACATTGGCTAGAAGCAAATGTTTGTAAGAGCAAACCAAATATGTAGGGCTGTTCCTCTGAATACAAGAAATTCAGTTCAGTGTTTTCCTGAAGCCAAAGGAACACCATTTATTAACAGATGGTATCACCAGTCTTTGATATATTTTTATTACAATAATTCACCTGGTCGTCCTTGRCAACCACAAAAACTTAAAGCTTCTACAAGATCCTGAAGCAAGAAGCTATGCAATTTCATTAGAAATTTTGTGTAGAAACACTTAACAYTTTATTCTGTTGTTTGTTCCAAGAGCCCATCTAGTCTCCAGACTTTTCTGTTTTACATAGAACATATATAGCAGACAATCACAAAAAAAAAATGTACTACAATATGATCCACTAGGTCTTTGTGATCATGCCACACCTCAGAATTCTACCTTGGTAAGACAAACTCTTAACACACTCTTCCCCTGGCATTTTTGCAGCATTCCTCTGTTACCATCTTCAACTTTTCAGTAGTTTTGGAAGCATAACTGCATGCAGTATTGAAATACATGCTTCATCAAGTCTAACACATATCCTAAACCCTCCCCTCACAATTCACTGCTCACATCTGTGCATCAAGGATCACATGAGATATTTCAGAARAAAAATATTAGAACATTGGGTTTATAAGATGCATCTAGTCCTCTGTGCTGTAACTATGGCCTTGGTGGCTTGTTCTAGAAATAAAATTACTGCATTTGGAAAGCTCTTTAGGTACATTCCCTTTCTGTGTCCATTTTTCTGTGGCAACCTAGGTCATTCCAATTTGATAACATGTCCATAGCCTCTGTTGGTGATATTGCTATTGACAACATCCATGCATAGTCCTAATGGATAATTACACAAAAAAGCAAGGCACTTGGATCAGAATGACATTCAAATGAACTTACCTTCCTGTGAACAAAGGGCACGGCCCTAATCACTCTGTGAAGACATGAATTTTGATATATATCTTTCCATACTTCTCTTTTTCCCCTGATTTTCTTAGATTTCTCATTATTATCCACTCTGACACTCCCAGTTTTCCCACTAGCTTCTCTTGTTATACTTCTTGCATTTCATTATTTTAAATTTGCTCTGTAGTACTATGTATTTTCTTTATTCTGTTTCTTTTTTACAGCTTTTTTCATGCTTTTCCTCCTCTTCTGAATCAGAGTGCCATAGTTGACCTCTTTACTGACTATGATAGTCTTGACTGGCAGCCAGCTACTGGRGGAATTTTGGGAAACAGAAAACATGATTACATGTTTCATTAATCTGGTTTTTCATCTGTATTGTACTTACCACAGGCAACCTTGGCATCTGGATCAATACTGAGATGAGCATCTAGAACAGCATCACTTATCTGATCACATAACTTATCTAGAAGACAAAAATAAGACACACATTTCTTTTTTGTGATTAAAAAATTTGGATTTCTTAATAAAATGTAATTTCCAGTGGGCAAAAGACTTTTGGTTTTAGGGCATCTGCCAAGAGGTAATTGTATCAACTTACATCCTGAAAGATATGTCTTACCCTGTTTTCACTTCTCCCCTCAAGTCAGTTCCGACATTTTATTATTACCTGCATAGGCCAGCAACCTCCCTGGTAAGGGGGYAATGAAAAATGCTTGCAAAGACATCTGAAATAATCAATATAATTTCAGGATAATAGAATACTCACGTAGTAATTTTGGAAGAMGTATTTAAGCTAAGACCTTTCTGTAATTCTTGTCCTCTTTTATTTTAAACTTTGTATTGCATTTTCTGTGTGGATTACCTATTTTGATCCACATTTTACAACTTCTGGAAGTGTTTACCCATTCAGTACCTGCCGTGTGCACCTCTGAAATCTCACGTATCAATTTTTTTGGATGACAAGAGGCATTGCTGTCCTTACAAAAGGRACATGTCCTTACACTATATTGAAGTCCTCTCCTGCAATTACGCACTGCTATCTGGCTCATTCAGGCTCAGGAAAGCTTCTGAAACATTCTCTCAGGGTCATGCATTGGCCCCTCACAAGTTTTTACAGTTATATTTCTGAAGTGTTGGCCTTTCTGTTTCAGGGAAAAAAAGCACTGGAAAAAAGGTTTTACTTATACCATCTTTAGCCTCTTTGACTTCTTGTTCACCTAAGACCTGAGCATGACAAATGCATTTATTCAAAGTTAATGAAMAATTTAGGGGAAGAATTGGGATTATCTCGTCAGGATAACTAAACCAGATGAAAGCAATCCATGTTAATACTTCAAAACAACACATTTGAGAGGTAGCATATCTGCAGAACCAACAAAAAATATATTAATTAAGTTTCACCCACCATCATCACAAAAGAGAGCCATCCAAAATATGTTCAGCCACACAGATACACTGCTCGGTCTACAAGATCATCTGTGTTAGTGAGCCAGGTGCCCATATAGTTTTTAACAGTTTATGAAATTGTACATGTAATCACCAATTAAAAGTAACATCTTTTGAGGGCCCATGGAGAAAATTAATGAAGAAGCATAACTGAATGTCCACCTTAAACTACCTATTTACTTTTACACATAATCTGTTCTGGAAGTACACAAACATCAGAATGAAATTATAAGGTGAGAGTAGAATTATTCTGTACATCAAAAGATCTGTATTTCAATGCAGAGTTTAAGTACAAATTGAAYTTTAGTATGAGAACAGTAATTATCTTTTGTTACAATCTAAAAGCAAAGAAAAGTGAGAAGTGCTAGCATGTAGCTTTGAATAGATGAACCATTGTGCCATCAACACCACCATACTCAAATACAAACTATAACCAAAAGCAAAGCAGAAGTGCTAAATAWGCATGTTTGCCTTTTATTGAAATAGGCGAACAGTGATCTCAATGTCTTCATAAGATTTTCTTATGGAAATGCACAGGTTGTTACTTCACTGGCATAATTTTCACAACATGAATCAGTTGTTTCTCTATTTTTTACATCCTATTTCTAGCATTTTCCCCAAACAAGCTAAAGCTAAACATTTAACTGCACTTCTTAATCATTTGCAAAGTCCAACCATCTAGAGGCTTGGAAAAAAARSMAAAAAAAMCACCATCTTAGAAAGTGTAAAACCTGCCTTCAGATATTTGTGTTATTTTGAATTATTTCCCAGCTTAAGCATTATCTGCTTGAAATTTTTGCAAGCACAGCTATTCAAAGATTAAGAATCCTGATCTGTTCTGCAAGTTACATTTCACCTTCACTGATAAAAAATGACCTTTGATTGAAGACACGAGGACGTAAGATGAAAGGCAGAAACAACATGCAGTCATAAACTCAGACCCAGAAGCCATCGGTGCAAGCATAAAATCAGAAATGCCACATCACCTGACTAGTTTGATACCCCGAAGTAAACTAAGTTCTGAAGATTGAGATACTGATTCACACCAAAAGGTCCAAGGCTCCAAGCAGGAATGGCATAACCTTTAACATCTGACAAGTTTTACTGCCTGTGTGCATCATTACTCGCAGCACACCGTTTTACATAAACAAGTGGTTGTTCAAGAAATGGTGACACATGCTGCAGTGGGCTCACTTAACATTAAAATGCTCAGTTTCAAGTACTACCTTCACTGTAAATTTGAGTCATTACCATGTGCATTGGAAGTCCAAATTTCCCCCAGTGCCTCTAGATAAATAATTGTGTAAACAAAGCTGTATGAAAAATAGCTGAGCAATTAGAGCTGAAGTGTTGTCTTGTAGTTCAAGACCTGGAAAATACAATGGTTTTGTACATCCTACACTTGTTGTAAATTTCTGTCAGCAAAAACAATGTGAGAAATACATATATGCAGATCTATAGCAGTGTTTGGAATTAGCTCTGATGCAAATTAATGTTTAATATTCCAATTTCAGAGAATCAAAGTTCAAAGATCACCTAAAATACAAATGTGCACGATGTACTGTTTTTTTCATTACAGAATAAAAAATGAAATTACAATTCTAGTACACATGACAGCTCCACATCTACTTGTAGACCTACCCATGCTTTACTCAAGCAAATGTTTAAAGTTGCCTAGACAGATTATATTGCTAAACAAATAAGACAAATCCTAGGCAAGCAAACAAAAACACTAATGCAAAGTCTATTAAAAAATATTAATTTGTTTTTCCTTTTCTCTTTGGAGGAGATATGACTAAATTTTCATCAGATAGCATTTTTCCATGTGAGTATCAATGAAAGATAAGATACAATCAGCATTTTTACTTACCAGAATGTCCTTCAGCAACAGATTCTGAAGTAAAAAGAAATCGTTTTTCTTGTTTTGACATGTTTTTATATCTTTAGCAGGCTTGCAAGCAAGAAAGAAGAAATACAACTGGACTACAGAAGGAGCACATGTAGAAGGTGAAGTGGAAAGGTTAATGTCTTTATGCAAATAGGTTATGTCATTGCTCCTCCCTGCTTGTTCCCCAGAGGTCCAATAGGTAAAACTGACCTGTGTGGCTTTTATGATGCACTGCTACAGAGACTTCTTTCCTATGACTTTAGTGTGGGTAACCTCCTACACTGTGCAGAAGTGCATCAGTTATGTGAAACGTGAATGCAGCTAAACCCGAGTTCAGTGTTTTTGCATACTTCCCTAAGCCTTCATGCTTCTCATTGTTCTAAGTGCTCTAAGGAGCATTTCAAGGTAGCAATACAGAACACAGACTTTATTTTAATTTGTAGGGGCAGATAATGTTTCCAACTAGGCACGATATCCATACTTTGTACTCAGCTGCAGTAGTGAACAGTGCAGAAATATGTCTCTCTGTATGTGAGAACAAATGTTCACAACAGCTCCAGGTGGTGAACACTATGCTCTTCTTCCACAATAGTATGGCAAAGTCAGGGGCTGTTGAGCAACAATCCAGCACACTGTAGAGACAGGGGTGAAGACAATGGGTTCATGCAAATTACCTTGAATTCTGAAACTGAAAGCTATACCCTAGCTCAATAAATTTTCAACTTGTTAATGGTCAGGATTTCACAATTCATTCAAAAAAATCCTTTTCTCATATTTTCTGTCTGGATGGAGAGACCCTAGTAGGAAGCAGCTAGACTCAAGTATCCAGACTAAGCAAAGACATGCTGCCTATTTAGAAGCACTGTTTCCCTTTGGCTTGTTTCAGAACACAGGGCAATAACACACCAAAGCATCTGAACACAGCAGTGTCAAAAAGCTACCTAGGAATAACAACAGATGTGTCTGGTCTTAAAAACCTTCATCTTGTTGAGCAGCTCTACATTGCTGCTATACATCATGTTGAGCTCAGCTTCTCTAAATCATTTGTCATTTCTAGACGTATCTGAAGGGAGGGTGTCAAGAGGATGGAAACAGGCTCTTCTCAGTGGTATTGACAAGAGAAAATGGGCAGAAACTGGTGCACAGGAAGTTTCCCTTAAACATGAGCAAGAACTTCTTTGTTGTGGAGGTGATTGAACAGGTTGCCCAGAGAGGCTGTGGAGTCTCCTCCTCAGGAGACATTCCTGAACCATATGAACACAATTCTGAGTAATGTATTGTAGGGGACCCTGCTTGAGCAGAGAGATTGGACTAGGTATCCTCCAGTGGTCACTTCCAACTTTACTTATTTTGTGATTGTATCTTATACAATATTCTCATTCAACATATATTCCTTGGTAGAGTATACCCAACTCCAAACTTGAATGTAAAAAGAAAAAAAATACGCTCAAAGAAAAGTCAATCCTTTTGAGTGCTCTGTTAAGAATATAAAAATGCGGCAGAAGATAAATGCCCTGGCATTCCAGCTGGTCCTGAGAGATCAGAGGGGTTGTGTGCAGTTTGGCTTCAATTCTGAAGATAAGCAATTTGTCATGTAAGTCTGGTCATGTTCAGTGGGATCCCAGGTGCAGAGACAGTGTGGGTTACACCAGAAATCCTACCACATTAGCAATCCCAGATTCCCAAATAGCGCAGTTCATCAATTCAACACTGTAAGTCTGGTCGAGCTCAATCAGAACTTTCACAAACACAGATGAACCAATAGTGTGGTTTACAAAAACAAGTTTCCTGGTTCGAGCCCAGATCAGCAGCAGGGGGCAYGGCCAAAAAATTGTGCTATTTGATACCACCTTGCAGCACTGCCAGCAATGGGGAAAAGAGACTCTCTCACTTCCAGGAGGAAGTGAGAAATCCAGTGAAGAATCTGTTTCTGGTGGAACAAAAAGTGTGGTGGTGTGGGGAACCTCTCAGACATTATTCATTGTCATGAGTCGATGGTGAGCATTTTCACATGCAAATTACCTTCTTTTTAAAATACTTTCGGTTTTAATATCGCTGCTGTTACTGTTTTTCTTGTCTCATTGCAGTTTCTAGCAAATAACTCGTCTCAATCCAATTTTCACCATTTGTGCCTTCAAGTCTCAACTCCATCCCCAGAGGGGGAAAGGGGAATGAAAGCTGAGCAAACAGCTGGCCATCACACCCACATAATCCCTTCACTGCATCTCTCCCAGCATATCACATGGCATTAGGCCTCATTCCTGCATTATCTGCACCATGGCTCCAGTCACACCTTCAACTCAGTGACTCCAATCACACCTGTACATATTCAATTTTTCATGGTATCCTTACAGGGCAATTCCTAATCCCTCTACTGCACAAATTTAATTTTCATCCACCCAGACCTTATTTATAGCTGATGGATCATTACCCATGTTTTCACTTACTTAGCTATTATTAAAGTAAAACAGAGTCAATATTAAAAGAACAACAGGGTGAAACAGTTTGCTGAAAATTTCCATAGCAGTGGGTGACCATCTGAAAAGGGTGTCCCACTACTGATGCTGTCCATCCTTCACCTATTCCAAGACACTATGTATTTCGTCTGTATTGTGATGGACAGTGATCAGAGTCTTTTATCCATTTTCATGGGTCTGTTTTAACAGTTGTAAATCATTGTAACAACTGTAACATGTGACAGGACCTGGATGATTAAGGACACAACTCTAACAAATATACAAGCRCAAGTATTTGAGTCCCTACTTGCATCTCCAGTGATGTTATCTGCAAATACATAATCACAAAGGGTTCTCATACAAATACATCCTTTTTCAATATGTACAAGTACATTATCAGAAGTTGTTGTGAATGCCCACCAGGACTCTGAGCCATTGACCATCCAAAGGGTAGCGTTCAATGGCTCAAAGTCCTGATGAACACCAGCCAMAAGTGGCATCCCTCAGGGGTCCATACTGGGACCAGTGTTATTAAAAATCTTCATTAGTAACACACATGAAGGGACTGTGTGCATTCTCAGCAAATTTGCAGAAAACACCAAATTGAATGATGTGGTAGACACATCTAAAGGACAGGAAGTCATCAAGAAGGACTTGGACAGGCTGGAGAAGTGGGCCCCATAGGAATATCCTGAGTTCTAACAAGACTAAATGCAAGGTGCTGCACGTGGATCGGGACAGCTGTGGTAGATGAGAAACTTGACATAATCAGGCCATGTGCACTCACCTCCCAATTGTATCCTGGGCTGCATCCAAARCAGCGTGGGCAGCAGGGGAGGGAGGGRATTGTGCCCCTCTGCTCTGCTCTGCTCTGCTCTGCTGAGACCCCACCTGGAACACTSCAYCCAGCTTCGGGGGCCCAGGKCAGGAAGGACATGGACCTATTGGAGCAAGTTTAAAGAAAGGCCACCAAGATGATTAGCAAGATGGAGCACCTCTCCTAAGAGGAAGGGCTGAGAAAATTGGGATGGTTCAGCCTGGAAAAGAGAAGATGGCCTCTGGCGCCTGAAGGGAGCCTACAAGAAAGATGGAGACTTTTGGCAAGGGCATGTATTGACAGGTCAAGAGGAATTGGCCTTAAGCTGGAAGAGGGGTAGGTTCAGGCTAGCTATTAGGAAGAAATTATTTATATAAAGGTGGTGAGGCAGTGACACAGGTTGCCCAGAGAAGTTGTGGAAGCCCCGTCTCTGAAGTGTTTGAGACCCGGTTGGATGAGGCTTTGAGCAATCTGTTCTAGCAAAAGATGTCCCTGCCCATGGCAGAGGGGTTGGAACAGTCAATCTTTAATGTCCCTTCCAACCAAGCCATTGGGTGCAAATTCTTTGCATAAGTCCAGCTGGATGATGTCAGTTCTTCCCTTTCCTGTCACCTCTATAACCCCATTGTAGAAGGCCACCACATTTGTCAGGCATGATTTGCCCTTAATAAAGCCACACTGGCTGTCACCAGCCACATTCTCATTTTTCATATGCCTTAGCATAGCTTCCATGGAAATTTCACACGGGACACAGATGAGACTGACTGGCCTGTACTTCCACAAGTCTTCTTTATCTCACAAGGTCACAGAATCACAAAATGGCTAAGGTTGGAAGGAACCACAGTGGTTCATTTACTCCATCCTCGCTGTTCAAGCAGGATTATTCTAGAGCATATGGCAAAGGATTGCATCCAGTTGGCTCTTGAGCATCTTCACTGAGGGAGACCCAACAACCTCCCGGGGCACAGTTCCTGTTTGTGATTACCCACAGTAAAGAAGTTCTTTCTCATACTCAGGTGCGGCTTTCTTTTTCTGTTTGCTGGCTCTCATTGCTTGGCACCACAGAGAAGAGCCTATGTCCACCTTACTGGCACCAGTCATTGGACATTTACAGACATTCCTGAGATTCCCATTTCAGTTGTCTCTTCTCAAGGCTGAACAGGCCCAGCTCCCTCAGCCTTTCCTCGTAAGAGAGGTGGTCCAGTCCCTTAATCATCTTTGTCACCCTCCACTGGACCCACTCCCGGAGCTCCATGTCTCTTTTGTACTGAGAAGCTCAGATTTGAACACAGCACTCATCAGGGCTGAGTAGAGGAGCAGCATCACCTCGGTCAACTGCTGACGTGCTCTTCTCTTTTTAAAAAGGGAATTTCTTTGAGGAGTATCAATTGCTTCTCTGAGGGTCATGTTTCCTGACCACGTGCAGAAAACAGCGTTGGTGTCACCAGATTCAGGATGCTGTTATGGAAAACGGAGAGGCCAACTACAAGGCCTTTTAAAGGCGGGATTGCTGCTTYAGCTGCTAGACGCCCCGCATCACCACTACTCACGAACACCCACCGCATTGTTTCCGAGAGCGGCGCTCCTCCGCCTCTCCGGGGCAGCGGGCGGCTCCCGCCCCTCTGAGGGCGAGGGGAAGCACCGCCCCCGCCGCCGCCGAGCGCAGCGGGGCCATGGCGGCTCCTCGGGCTGCGCCGCCGGAGCGCGGCCCGGGGCTGGGGCTGGGGTTTGGGTTGGAGCCGGGCAGCAGCACGCAGACATCGCACCGGCTGCTGGCCTACAGCGACGCGCTGCTCTCCATCATCGCCACCGTCATGGTGAGCGYCCGGCGGCGGCGGGAGGGAGGGGCGAGCATGGGGCAGCCGCGGCTGGTCCGGCTTTCCGGGTCGTGCCCGTGCCTGGCCGGGTCGCTCAGCGCTCCCTCGGGGCCGGTGCTGCCCGCCTCGCTGTCGCGACATGCCCGCGGCCGTCCCGGAGCCGTGTCGGCGGTGCTGGCCGGGCCGGGCCGAGCCGGGCCATGGTCCTGCGGCCCGRGAGCGGCTGTGACTCCAGAGCTGCTCCTGCCCACGCCAGCCGCGGGTTTTAGCCTCCGTGGTTTTAGCGAAGCGGTCAACACGGAAAAGAGCGTCATGTGCTAATAAACATTTTGTTATTTCAGATCTTGCCGGTGGCTCACACAAAAATACATCCTGACCAGGTATCACGTGTCTTTTGTTGTTTCTTGTGCCCTCGCAAGTAGACGTAACATTCTCATTAAGCGCGCCCGATTCATTTTGAGTTACAAGCTTTAAAAAACTCAAACCATTAAGTGACATAGATTTCATATACAGCTGGAAGTTGGCGAACTTCGATTGTAAAACTTTTAGGATGAAGATTTATGTTATCTGCAGATTTCGTGACATAAAGCCTGAATGAGGTGTATGTTGTAGGCCACAGATTATATTTGGTTACTCTTCTGTGAAAAATGAATTGCTCATCTGACCAAAACATCTTTCAGAAAGCATCTGGTCTTCTTGGTTATAAACCATCACTTCTCTAAGTCACTTACCTAGCACAATCTGAAATCAGGTTCATAATAAAAATAGTTTGAGTAGGCAAATGTGGAAAAAGAAGACTGCAGAAAACAGGTTAATTCTAAAAAAAAAAAAAAGACAGGAATTTTAGAAAATATAAATTAATAAATGGAAATAAATTATACCGGTTTTTTGTTTTATTTTAGATTTATTTTTCTACTCTTTAAAACAAACCTAAATCTCAGTTTAGGGAGTTTGGGTAAAATCTGTAACACAGCAGGTATACTACAGGAATCTAGTTGAGGCGTTGCGTGAAATTTGCTGAAGTTAAGCCCTCTCCTTTAACAATCATCACATGAAAACCTGGTGTGATGCTTCCACTGCAAGTCAGTGCTGAAAGTAAAAGAGATATATTGTGGCCTATCCTCTGAAATGCATTATTATGGTAAAAGTGAATGCATAAATGAATCACGAGGTGAACAGAGCATTGGGAAGCCCTTTTACAGATTAAAGAGATCTGTTGGTACATCRCATGCTGTATTTTATCCAACTTGAGTTCCCAGAAAGCTGGTTCTTCTGCAATGTACTAAAAGTATTGTTGGATGGGAGCTGCATTCTTGGGGGCCACTTTAAAAAAAAATAGTTTATGTTACTGTACGTACTTTCTCTTTTGCAGATACTGGTAATAATTTCATAATGTAACATTTAACTTTTGTTTCTCTGGGTATCACTTTCTGTTTCAGAAATTAGGTGAAAGTGTTCAGCAACTTCTTCTGGCAAAAATTGCTGTGTACTTGATGACCTTTTTAATAGTCACAGTGGCATGGGCAGCTCATGTAAGGTAGGAGCACTGTTTAAAGTTGAAAGCTAGAAAGTGCAGGAGATGACCAGTGTCTGATGCACTTCTGGCTTTCTACTATACTTCTTGTCTTTCGTTGAATAATATAAAAAAATCATCTTAAGAAATGCTACCCTTAGTAGTGAACAGCTACTCTGATGCCGCTGCCATAGTGATGCAGAGAAAAACAAGCATTGTATATCTTTCAGAGTTACTTTTAATTTTGCTTCAAAGTCTAGATGAAATGAGACCTCTAGTTACGCTGCAAAAACATAACTTTGTAATTTGTGTGCTCCACAACAAAGGAACTGATAAAATATAGCTCGCCTAAAACTCATCTCTTGGTCTTCAGCAGTGCTTGTCACAAAATCAATTGTAATGTTGCAGATTCTGTATTTATAGAGCTATGGACACCTCCACTTGCTGTGTCTTGGTGGCTAAAAAGAAACTGGCATGCAAGCATTACACTGGAACCAGGCAGTTTTTGTTTGAATTTTGAAATTTACAAATGTCACTGTGCAAGTGGATTGACTGCATTCCAATAAAGGTGTGCAACCTGTAATTCGATATTTGAAGCTGATACCACACAGTGCCTTTATCACAGTCCTTTTTTCTGCTTGTATAAGTAAATGCTGAGGTACAGTCTGAATAGTCCAGGGTTTTGTGGAGGATGATGGTGTTATTAATTCAAAGTGACAGTTTTATGCATGAGGAGTTTCATTACCAAAGTCTGGGGATGTTTGCAAGGAAACCTTTTTCTTTGTGTGCTGTCTCTTCAGGAGAAGAGATTTTAAGCCTTAAAATGCTGAAAATACTCAGTTCTAAATAACTGCTTCATGATTGAACTTGATTGTATCTCGCTTTTCAGATTTTTCTAACAAGTTATTTCCATATTTGAGTTACATGAGTTTTGGAAGCATCTGGAATTCTTGTATGAATTCTGAAACAAAGGAAATTGGGTTCCCCTATACTATCATAGATGTGCAATTTATATGTAGTGTTGTAAAATATATTTTGTGAGTTGGCTTGTTCATGATAACCTTACCTTGCCTTGCYTTGCCAGGTTGTTTCAGGTGATAGAGCATATAGATGATGTCCTGGCTCTTCTAAATCTGGTGAGTTTTCAGACACGTGGGATGTTTAACCTAGCAAATACAGGTCACTTTTACTTAAGTGTGTCTGTGAATGTCCATGAGTTTATACTRTAAATAGCATAACTGTGATGTATTTCCAAGTCAGGAAGATACAAAGATCTTTAGTTCCAAGGTGGCTGATTGATAAGTAACTTGCTTTTAACTTACAAATGTTTTACTACAAGCCAAATGGAACTCTGCTGCAGGTTAGTCTGAAGTTTATCTGAGGGAACTGAGTATTTTGCTATGTTTTCTAAAATCTGTTCTCTGAAAGTATGGAACCATACAGTTAGTTTAACTTTGTTCATAAAACCACTGTTGGAACTCCATGAGATAACACTAGAGAAAATTGTTTTAGAGGAATAGACCAAGACATCTGATCCTTACATAATGTAGCTTTCAAAGCAGTACATTCTTTTATGCTTTTGTTTGTTCAGTTGGTTTTTAAAAATTTTGCTTGTTTATATAGTAAATATTTGCGATCAGGTATTAATATTCTGACAAATCAGAAACACCTATTTAGAAGGTGTGGCACATTTAGCCTTGCTACTCTAGAAAGTAGTCTCTTAAAAACTCTAGCAAAATGTTTACCTGTTGTAGTGGTAACAAAACTGTAGTGTTTTCTAAAATAAGCCTGTAAAATTCGGACAGAAAGCAGGGAAAATGTGTACAAAACTAGCCATTTGTTGTAGTCAAAGCTCAGCAATTTCAGAAATGTGGGTATTTTTCATGCTGCAGCACAAGCATGTGATCTCTTTGTAAAATACAAAGCAAGCAATGCCCTCATTGAAGATATGTCCAGAAAATACCTAGTGTTTCAATATGCTCTTTTTCTGTTTTAGGCATGTATGATGATCATAACCTTCCTGCCATATACAGTAAGTAATTTTCTAAAATCTGGCATATCTTTAAATTACAGGTTTGTTTCTTTCTTTATTTGGAATGACTTTACCAAGGTATTTGGAAACTCAGGGAAGTATTGTTACCATATAAACCCTGAATCCATTATCATAGTTAAATATTGCTTCTTTAAAATTCATGAAGCTATTTTATAATCTTCAAATATTGCATGTTTTAGACCTGGTAGAAAATGGATATTCTAGAACAAAAATTACAGTCATGGAAAGTCTTAGTATCATAGAACCATAGAATTGTTTGGGTTSGAATGAGCCATTAAATGTCATATGGTCCAAGCCCCTGCAAAGATCAGAAACATCTTCAGCTAGATGAAGTTGCTCAAAGCTCCATCCAGTCTCACCCTGTATGTCKCCAGGGACTGAGCAACCTGTGTCAATGGTTCACCACCCTCATGGTAAAAAATTTCCTACAATTTCTTTTAAAACAACTGTAGTGATAAAGGTCCAAGTTAACTCCGGGGAATTTTGGTAAGAAATAAAACTGTGTTTCAAACTCCTCCTTACATAGTATGACATTTTCCTTTTGTAATTTTGACTGAGTTTGTGGTATCACTTCTGACTGGCTTTGCAAGATTGATTTTGGTATCTGATGGTTCATGTTTGAAATCTGCAGTTTCTGATGGGGTGACCTCAAAAGAACATTCGCAGCTGAATAAAACAGTTGCCTTTGGTGCATCTTGACTGTTGTATGTGTAAAAGAGGCTGTTTCTCGGTGGATATATATGTCTTATATTTAGTTTGTAAAAAATAAGGCTGTGGTCAATAAAACCATCTTTATCAGCAAGGGAACATACTTTCTGTTTTGACTTGAACCTGAAATATTTTTTTGAAAGTTGTCAATACTACCTTAATACTACACSCTGCTTTTCTTGTTTTTCTTTATCCTCCCCTAAAGAAGCTTCAGAAATTAATACAACAGGGAGCCATCAAGATAGACAAACTAAAAGATTCAAAAAGGTATCCTAATACCAAGAATTTTCACAGCTATGACATCAAGTCGACCAAAAGCAGTTAAACGTTATGCTCAGATACAAGCCAGCCTGTAATTATGATAGAGGCACAGTGTCAGAGTGGTTAAAGTTTAGCACTGTCAACATCAAAGGAAAACCGTCTCTCCATATGTCTTCTGGCTACATGGCTAGAAATTGCATGTAATGGAATTATGATTTGCAAATTATTATTTAAATTTATGAGTTTCAGTATTGAATGAAGMCTGCTTCCATTTCTCTGCTGTTATGCCTACATTGCTTCTTAATTAAATATTTGATCTTGTTGCATTCTTTTTACAGTTTTCCTTAATGGCCTCCTTTCCAGGGGTACCTTTTGGCATCTTCCTGTTCAGYGTCTGTGCTGTTGTCATTGGTCTTATACAGGTATTGGAGCTATCTATTTACATTTTCACTTTTAAATAGACCTTTTTTTGTATAGAACTGGAAGTTCTAAGTTAAGTTTCCTAACGAGGGGCATAAATTGCTAAATGTGTTGTTTGCATAGCATTCTTTTTCAAAGTTGTGCCCATTATGATAATGTAGTACCTGAATTTTCATTCACTCTCCCGTGAAGCTGTTTTTTGCAACTGAATTAGCTGATCTCAAAGTTCATAGAATTCCTTTCCCACTCTTTCTAAAAATGCCTTGGGGAAAGAACAGTTGACTTTTCCTGCTGAGGTCTTTTGGAGCCATGCAGCAGTGCGTGAGGTAACACAGGCTTTCAGCCTCAGTCTAGCATCACTCTTCCACCTGTTGCAGCACTTTGCTGCTTTCTGTTCCTTRGTACAGAGTCTTCCTTCTTCTTCATCAAAAGTCCATGGTCATGACAAGCTCTGTAGGGGAGACTAAAATCTTGGCATGCAGTGTGTTGTGAAATCTCAGAGTTTCTAGGACCAACCTTTCATATGGGTGTGAAGAATAAGTTTGAAAGTGTTTTGGAAGTTGTTGTTTTATAGTTCTGTGTCTTACATTTGAAATGCTGCTTAAACTTTCAAGTAATACTCTTCTTCTTGCAGGCTGTGATAGTAGCATATGGATTCTATCACCCACACTTACTGAATCAACAGATACAGGAGTCTGAAAATCAGAATTTCTATAAACGTCATATCTTAAAGATTATCCTAAGAGGACCAGTTTTATGCTTTTTAGCAGCCATCTTTTCTTTTTTCTTTATTCCTTTGGTAAGTTCTCCCAGTTAACTGAGAACTTKGATGCAGCAGTTTGTATCAGTTGCCTTTAGGACTGTGTATGAAAATAATGTCCATGTTAAATATGCTGACTTCCTCAGTTGCCTGTTCTGTGGTGTTGTAATCTTGACTGCTATTTTGCGTGGAATGTATTCAATCACATTTATCAGCCTTTACCTTGATCCATGAGTTCCTGTAGTTTAAAATTATATTTTGCTACAATATTACTTGCTATGCCTGCTTTTTTATCTTAAGCAGGTCTTCTAAACTCTACTTTAGTATCTTATGCATCAGAAGTATTTGAGGTAATATGGAAGATTACATGAAATAAACACCACATTACACAAACTGAGGAGAAGTGAATGCAGTTGCTGCACTAACTTAGGGTATAAGAGCAAAGAGAGTAAGGAGACCAGCTGGCCAACCTGCATCTCAAAACAAATAGTTTTGGCTAGGGCCTGCTCTTACATAGCCCTTTTGTCTTCCTTTTTATATTTAACGGCAGTGASTTGCTCCTACTTATTAATAGCTTTAACTTTTTTTATGGAACCCCTGCTCAAAACTGAAATCTAGTTTTTGAATGTATCTTGAGCTTCCATTCCTCTCGTTCTTTAGGAAAATATGGATTTAATGGAATTTTGAGAACGATTCCACAGGGATTAGTAGTATTGAAATAATCCACAAGTTTGTGAGAAATCAGGTTGCTGTTGATGAAGGGGACAGTTATGAGTGCCATGGTGAAAAAGCCTACTTTTATCTGAACATATGTTTTCCTCTTCTCCCTCATTCCATTCACTGGAGGTTTTTTGTTTGTTTTTAATATTAGCAGTAGTGAAATCAGTCTTCAAGTTGCTCCTGTGCTTAGACCTGTGCAAAGCCTGTGAACCACTTATGACCCACTAATGTGTTTTTGTGACATATGTAGTAGAGTCAGAGAATATTTTGAATTGGAAGGACCCATAAGAATCATGTGGGATAATTCTTCAACTTCCAAAGCAATTATTCCTGCATTTTTTGTTAGCAGAATTATTTCCCTCTTGTTTTAGCTTGCTTTATTAGTGGTACTAAATTAGCTATCGAAAAGCAGTTCCTCATGCAATATTCAGGAGGTGCATGTGCATTTCATCTGAGCCTTTTTCTTTGTGAAAGTCAAGATTTGTTTTTCTAAATGTGATTAGATCTAAGATTAAGAKTAGTAGTTTCATATCAAAGTTGGAAGGTAATCTGTATTTTGGCAATTATATTTAAACTGTTCATCTTTTTCTCCAATAGTCTTACGTACTTCTTGGACTCGTAATTGTTTTTCCACATCTCACTCGATTAATCACATGGTGTAAAACCAAAGTTATTGGTGAGTAACAAAATTCTTAGGAATTTAGGAGTATGCTCAGATTACATTGTCAACACGTTATCCAAACAACCTGGAGCAAAGTAATTTTAGTTCTGCTTTCTTTTTCAGTCTTGGAACATAGTACTTTAAGGGTTTATTGATGGGCTTCTAACAGTGTCTCTCTTGCTCTCTGGCTTCCCATAATTGTGAGGACATTTGTGTAAGGCACAATACACTTAAAGACCATTTCGCGGTGCAGAACCTCTGTTTTTTCCTGATTGTGCAGACACACAGCTACAGGCATAATGGCTGCAGGCCATCTATTGCTTTTCCCTTCTCAAGAGGGAGCATGGGGATGGAAGAACATGGGAAGAATGCAAACTCTGCTTGTGTCAGTTTCTTCCCTGCAAGTACTCCACCTGTAAATCAAACTTGATCAAGGTAGTTAACTATTCAGGGTATTCGATCYCATTAATCTAATTGCTGTGGTCTAAAGAGGTGCCTTCACATGTATCTTAAGTTGGCCTAAATTCATGGTTCCTTCCCTTGTGTGCTTTCTGCTCTCCTTGTGTCACAACTAACAATTGCACAACCATAGCAACAACCTGACCTGTGCCATTGCCAATATGAAAGGAGAAGGGGATATCATACAACCTACTTGGCTGAAAGATGCAGTGTCCCTCTGAGAGGGACTGCAGAAACACTGAACAGATAATGTCTRTGGAACTGACACTCCTGAGCTGGGTGAGAAGAATAACACCTTTGTGCTTCTGTTGCTGCTATTTAGGCTTGTACAAGTCTGCCTGTTCACAAGACAAATGGGAGCATACTTTTTACTCCCCCATGTGGCAGCAATAGTAGGGAGGCAGAAGTGCTCTGAAAGGATGAAGCCAGACTCTCAGAGCCTGACAATACAAATATTGTCCATGCTTATTGTGATGGAGCCACTGGTTTGCTGTCAGGTGCTGTCTGTGTGTCTCACCCTGTCAAATGGCTGACATAAATTACTGCTTTATGGAATTTCTTGAGATTACACTTGCTTTGCACTCSTATGGAACCTTAACTTCTTTCCTTGTCCAGTCTATACTCCTGAAGCAGTGTATTTTGGCTAGCTAGGCAGCTCTGAGTCCAGTCTTTAGAGATGTGTTTGACATTTGCTATGAAAGCTACACCTTTTCACCAAAGGCGTGAATTATTTTAAATCAGGTCATTTGATATCCCAGTCCAGCCCCATGCTCCAGAAAGGTTTTTTTTCTGCCATGTAGTATAAGTTCTCTGTGCTGTCATAGAGGCCCTTCAGCTATTAGGGCTTCCTGAGGCACAGCATCTGACTTTTTTTGTTCAACTGCAACTTTGATTCATTATTCACTTGGTGGAAATGGTTTGCTGTGTGGTTTAATGGACAGGACTTTTTGTTTGTCCATGAAGCACTTGTCTTGAAAGAAACACGAACTTCAGGGAGAGGCACATATGCAAAAAAAAGTAGAGTGACYGACCTGTGTGAATGACTGGCATGGGGAGAAAGGGGGGTCACAGTAGGTTGTTGAACTACCTGATTTTATACTTCTTTATTCTTTCATTATTAAGCCTCAGGATTTGTTTTCAGGTCGGAGAGGTGAAGAGGAGGAGCCTCATAGCTTAGAAACCTTCACTTTTTACCTCAGTGAACCTCTGAGTAAGGAACGGGTAGAAGCATTCAGTGATGGAGTCTATGCTATTGTAGCAACCCTGCTTATTCTGGATATATGGTAAGGCTTTGTGCTGGTTCTGCGGCTTCTTCTAGTTGAATATATTAACTTCTGTCTGCATGTAATATTTTAGGAAATATAATTAATCAGGTGTTGTCTTTGACTTCTAAAACCTGCAATGGTTACTTTAAGGTATTATTTTCTGAAAAGACTCAAAGCACAAACCAAGGATAACTACATTTTAGCAGTAATGATCATCTGTGTGTGTAATGCATGTTGGCATGTGAAGTCTTGAAGAACAAACTTCCTTTTTTCTTTACTTACGTTTTCATATGAAAGGCTTTAATCAGTAAAAGCTGTTTAGGTACATGGCAACTTTATTAACCCACAGGAATGCCAGCTTACGTTTAGATTTCCTTTTATATTTAATTTCTTTGCAGAGCTATTACTGGAAACACTGTTTCTAAGTTGCAAATTCCAGAAGTACAGAATGGATGCCTGTTGTTCACTACTTGCACAAAGTAAATCAGCATAGTTCAGTGTTGCTCCAGATGTGTTTTTATAATAGTAATGTGCAAAGTAAAGCAATTTTTCTYTCCACAGTGAAGACAATGTTCCTGATCCCAGAGAAGTTGAGGAGAAGTTCCATGGCAGTCTTCTTGAAGCTTTAAGTGAATATGGGCCAAACTACCTTGCTTACTTTGGCTCATTTGTTACAATCGGTCTCTTGTGGTTTGTCCATCACTCACTTTTCCTTTATGTAACAAAAGCTACCCGATTAATGGGACTGCTTAACATACTTTCATTGGCTTTCATTGGTGGGCTTCCACTGGCTTACCAGCTGACCAGTGAATTTGCGGAGAAGTCTCATAATGAAATAGAAGCCATTCAGGTCAGTTGTGTTATCACTTTCTTTGCCAGCATATTTCAGTTTGCCATATGGACTACAGCCCTTCTCAATGAAGAGGAAACTTTGCATGCCTTTGCTAGATATGGTGGTAAGGAGCATGCCTTCATGTTTGCCAAGCTGGCTCTCTACCCTTGTGTAAGCCTTGGGGCCTTCTTTTTAACTTGCTTGTTAAGTGAATTCAGCACAGCAATTTTCCATCTTATGCAGATTGTAATCCCATTTGCTTTCCTTGCCTTGCGCATTTTTGTTAGAATTGCTTTAACTGCCATAAGGTCTGTGATGTCTCTGTCCAGGCGGAAGRTTGTATTGTTAGAAGAAGAGGAGGCGTGTTTGTCTCCAAATGAAATACTGACCTAATTTTCTGCACAGTGCATGTGAAGTTACAAGATTAACTTCAGTTCCTCTGACTCACATTATATTCATGTGGATTATATTGACCTAAACCAAAGCCTGTATCGACCATATGTTTTAGCTGGTCATGCTTGAGGCCCTTTCTCCAAAATCTGCTATTGAAAATGTTGGGTAAATAGGGGACACAAAGAAAAGCATGTTCCCCTTCTTTTAGGGGTGCCCTGTAGGAAAAAATGCTGCTTGACATGTAACTGCAGCGATGGTTGATTAAGAAGTGGACAGATGCACAGAAAAATGGCAGCCAAACACAGGCATAGAAGTTGGTTGTGCTTCTTGTGCATAGGAGAATGTGAGGCATGGAAGATAGGGAGACCTCTGGATTTCTGGATAGTGTATCACAGTAGAACATTTGTGCATACAAGTTGCTGGTCTAAGTTTAATTTTTTTTCAATGATTACACTGTTTGTTCTGCATAATTACAAACTGGGGATACCATTTGGAAATCTGCCTGTATTTGAATGGTTCTCTGTGTGAGTTTAGATGGGAGGTGCAATTGTGATAGTCTTCCAGGCTACCTGAACACAAGTTAGTGTATCTATTCTTTTTAAAAAAGGATATATGTAAAAAATGAGGATTAGTGTGGCTTTGCATCCAGGTGTCAATTAGTTTTGATATTTTCTGCAGAAAGAGAGGTGTGGGACTAGAGTAAGGGTTTTTTCTGTTCTGCAGCAGCTGCTCATCTGCAGTGTTTGGATTTCTTCAGGCTTTTTGTGTCTGTTTTCATGCCTGTCAATGGAACATCCTTCTGTTACTCTGAAGGCATGATGCAATAKTCAAAGAGAGTATGAGACTGCAATAGATGACAGTTCTGTATTAGATAAGGGAGTTAAGCTTTTTTCTGAGTGGTGGATAACTAAGGATTCCCACAGATTGTTGCATCTCAGGAAGACAGCAGAAGAAACTAACCCTGTAAAAGTTCCTGTCCATAATAAGTTGCTTTTTGTTTTTTTACTCTTATGTGCAGCTGGATCAGCTTTACKCTTTTCAAGCCAACCAACCTCTGGCTGCCCTGGAAGCCATTACATTTCYTTTTCTCAAAACGATTAATTTGTACCTTGAATTGTCTTAGTGCCTGACTTTAATGCCATAATTATTCCCATTTGGGGAATTTTGTTGTTCATCTTAAAAAAAAAAATACTGTGGCAAAGTATGCCTGAAGAAGTCATAGGTGAAAACTAATTCAGATATCTCGTTTTGGTTGAGATCAGTCTTGAAAGCACTTGTGCTTTTGTTTTGAAGCACCTTGATACCTATATGTAATTGTGACTATTACATACTTCTTGTGAACAGAATATGTTCAGCGTTTCAAGGGGATTTATAACTAGTTGTGGTTAAATTACTTGCATTGTGTCCTGTATAATGGTTTTTCTGATACTTATTAAAAGCACTTTTGGTTCTGTACGGTTTTGTTTCTAATGTGCAGCAGGCACATAAAAAGTARTGAATATGTGTATTTGTAATAAATTGCAATCAGTGAAAAAACAAAGCTTCAGGCCACTTATTTCCTCTCTGTAAGTGAACCTTAAGTCTAATATCTGTATTAAAATTATGTTAGATGGCTTTTTCCTTCAAAATCATGAAGGTCTCTTCCAACTCAGCAGTTTTGTGATTTTTTTTTTTTTTTTTGTAAAACCTGTTTCTAGTGTGATGTAAAGAAATGTTGATTTTGCTTCTGTTGGTACTTGAAGAAAATTAAAGCCAAAACTGAATCTCACCAAGGAGTTTCATTTTGATGTGTACAAGGATACTTTGATACTATATAAAGCAATGTGTAAATACTACAAGGCACTGTATTGTCTCAATAATGCACTTTCCCTCTTTTTTTTTAATTTACCCCACTTACAGATAAGCAATTTGTTCTGCAGAAAGAACAATTTTATTTTTTCTTAAGATAGCTGTATTCAAACCAAATTTGGTAATATCTCAGAACTTAAACCTGAGGGCAAGTATGATGTTCATATAAACAGACCTGGTTTAGCAGCATTTTAAGTTCTTGAGAAACCAGTTGCATTAATTTGAATTGTATCAGTCTTAAGCAGAAAGATTATTTYTGAGTGTAACTATAAGTAGGTGTTCTTTACAGCATTACTAATGATCACGGGCTTTTCTATCTATGAATATTAACGTGAAATACAAGAATTATTACAATCCCAGAATCATACAGTGAATGTCATTGGAAAGGCCTTCTGAAGACTGTCTGGTTCAAGCCTCCACTTTAAGGTTGGGTAGACTGGTTGTAGAGGTCTATATGCAGTCAGACTGAACACCTGAACAGACCATTACTCAAAAAGTTACAGCATGATGAAATCAAGGTTGGAAGAGACCTTTAAGATCATCCTGTCCAACCATGCACCCACCACTGCCACTGTAACCCCTAAACCACATCAGCAGCACCAGATTCAGATGCCTCTTAAACACCTCCAGGGACCACCCTCTGGGCAAGCTATGCCAGTACCGGACCAACCTGATAGAAAAAGAATTTCTAGTATGTTTTCAAACGGTGCAACCCGTTTTAACGTCCGATTAGCCTTACGAGGGGGGAAAAAAAAAAGCTTTTTCTCTTCCATTTAAAAGGAATTTCCTGCATTCAGTCTGTGTCCATCAGGCATTGGCGAACATCGATGAGACTCCCCCTGATCCCTGTCACAGGCTGCACAGTCGCAGCTCCCTCAGCCTCTCCCTGTGGCAGTGAGGGAAAAAAAAAAAAGCTTTTTCCCTTCCATTTAAAAGGAATTTCCTGCATTCAGTCTATCCATTCACATTAATAAACATCGATGAGACTCCTCCAGATCCCTGTCACGGGCTGCACACTCGCAGCTCCCTCAGCCCCGCCCTGTGGCAGAGACGCGGCAGTGCCTGCGCCGCCGGAGCTSTTTCAGTGACGGCATCGCAAGCGCTCAGGAAGCAGAGCACAGCCCAGGGGATCGGCTTCCCGGTCACGGCTGCTGCCCGCCCCTTCCTGCCGCCGCGCTCGGTTCCGCCCGCCGCCGCCGCCAGGATGATCCCGCCGGTGCAGGTGTCCCCGCTGATCAAGGTGAGGGCAGCGGGGGGATCACCCAGGGGGTCCCGGGGCTGCGGGAGGCCCGGTGGGGCCGGCGGTCTCGGCGGGTCGGGGCGGGGGGCGGCGGGGCCGGCCGTGCCCGTGGGCTGAGCGAAGGGCGCGTCCTTGTCTCTGTGTCCCGCAGTTCACCCGCTACTCGGCGCTGCTCGTGGGGATGATCTACGGCAAGAARCGATACGGTGAGTGAGGTGTGCCGGGCGGCCGCTCCCCGCTCCCCCGCGTCCGCGCCGCAAGGGCACCTTGAGATGGCCCGGCCGCCATTTCCCTCCTCCGGCCCGGCCCGGCCTCGGCCCTGCCTGATCGCTGCTGCTGGGGTAAAGCCGCAGATCCTTATGTAATGTACCTGTGTGCCAAAAAAACTGGCTTTTCCTCCTTTTTGAGCGAGCCCGCAGCCGCGGAGCATTCCGCCRGGGGTTCGGGAAGTTGTGTTTTAAAGGGATTGTGTTGATGGCAGACTACCTGAAGCCGATTGCTGAAGAAGAGAGGAGAATAGAGGCGGAGGAGAAAAAGAAACGTGAAGAGCTGGAGCGGATCGCAAAAGAGATTGCGGAAGGTACTTYCTCGGTTTAGTGTATTCATAGCACACTGTCTTGCAGGTGTTTGGCTGCAGGACTGCTGTTCACCGCAGTGCACTTAGGAGAAATTGAGGCCTGCAGCTAACCCTGCAGGCAGTTGTTAGGGAGAGCCATGTAAGCAGTAAACAGTCCTGCTGTTTAATGATGCTTGCGTTTTAAAAGATTGTCAGAGCAATAGTTAACGCTTTTGCAGCAGTCAGGATTTGTTAAATGGCTGAATTTCTGCAGAGAAAATAAAWTGCTAAAAGCTGCTGATTCTTCTATGAGGCATAACTGAATCCATATATTAAGTGTAGCAGGATGTCCSTTATTTATTTGGATGTACGATCACTTTTCTCCCTGTAGTGTAGAAACCTCACCAGTGTGACTATCTAAACTGTAAGCCATAGGCAACTTGAGACTTCTAAGTGGTGTCACAGCTGGACMGTTAGAGGTTAGCTTGATTTTTTGTATCTTGTTGTGTCAGAGGTCACCTTCATTTGTTGTATCTCTGGCAYGAAGAGAGTATCCTGGAGGGTATCACTTGGAACTAGTACTCTTTCTTATTTCTCATTCCCTACCACTTGGACTGTTCTTGCTGCAGAATTTTCCCCTTGTCCTTAGGGTTATTTTTTGTGTCCTCTGTGCAGTTCWAAAAGAGGATTCCTTCCCTGCTGCCATACAGAGGAATGTGATCTTTAGCTTTTTTTTTTCACCTAGGTTTTTTAGGTAGACTTTTAGAAGAATTTTAAGAAAATTGATTAATGTCAATTAACAGCTCAATCTGTTCTTGGTACAGATACATACTCAGTAACTCCTTCCGTGGGAAGTAGTGGCATTTACATTTTCCTAAATAAAACTAGTGTTGAACAAAACGCTAAATTAACTAGACACAGAGAAAATAAAATATCATTTGCATCGCATACTAGAGATAACGCTATTTTGCCATCTTAAATACATCATCAACACATTTAACCATTGGTCATGGTTAAATAAATGAGTCTTTTAGGTGTTCTCTAACTAGAAGAAACTTTCTGTATTTTTGGAGGTAGAGGTTTTGCTGTAGTGTTGCCGGTCCCCTTAGTAAGAAAATTCTCCTTTAGAATGTTTCATGTTTAAAAGGGGCRCAAAGGTGACAGGTCTGTTGTTCCCAACGATGGTCTTGGTATGTTTTTTTCAGAAAAGCAGTGTTAAACTTCCATTATTTGCAGTGCAGTTGCTGAAGATTTTTMTGAAAGATGGACATAGCTGTAGTGGTAGCTTTTTGTGGGCCTGTTTGAATTGTCAGTTTAAAAGACTGTCTTTTACTACTGAGTAAACTTAAAAGGTTGCATTTACCTCAAAGCTCTGAGTTACAATTCTGTTGAATAAACAGAAGTGGGGTTCATAAAAAATGGCTAAAAAATACTATGTAGAAGTAGTCTTTGATTCCACTGATGGCTTTGTGTATTTTAGTTTTGCATGGGAGTGGCTAGGAGTCCTAACCATGTTTATGTCTTCTTCCCTTCTAGCAAGTGAAGATTCCATACTGAAATAAACTACAGATTTCGTCTGAATTTCGCACATGGGGATACATGGCTAACACTGAGCTCTCCAGTGGCTTTTGAACTCTGATATTCTGTCAATAAAATACTTACTATACTTAATTTGGTATTTTTTGAGTGAATTGCATGGAACAGCGACCAAAATACTTACAAAATACAACAGGAAGCATCTGCCACAATCTGTTGTTGCAGCTGGAACACCCCATTGTATTCCCTCAGCAACTGCCAGTCACTACACACATTACAGGTAATGATGATGATCAGAAGATACATACAGTTGGATGTATACATGAGCAGGTGGGGAAGACTGGTGAGGTGCTGACTGACTGATACTATTTTTTAAATGGCTTGACTGGAGAGTTTCATAGAATTGTAGAATCTTAAAGGATTGGAAGGGACCTTCAAGATCATCTAGTCCCAACATCCCACTGCCATGGCAGGGACACCTCCCACGATCACATTTAAGACCTTGTCCAGCCTGGCTTTGAACAATGCCATGGTTGGGGCATCCACAATCTCCCTGGGCCATCTGTTTCAGTATTTCACCACCCTCACAGTAAAAGAATTTTTTTCCAATACCTAACCATTTTCCTCTTTCAGTTTGTACGCATTACTCCTTGTCCTGTCACTACAGTTTCCGGCAAAGCATCCATCTCCAATTTCCCTATAGGACCATTGAGATACTGAGATTGCTGTGAGGTCTCCACACAGACTTCTCCAGAAAACAGACATGACTTCCTCAGTCTGTCTTCATAGGGGAGGTGCTCCTGTCCTTTTAGCCATGTTTGGGCCTTTTCTGGACTTGTTCCAACAGTTCCATGTCCTTTGTTGGGGGCCCTGGAACTGTTTGCAGCACTCCCAAGTGGGGTCTCAGCAGCGCAGAGCAGAGCAGAGGGGCACAATCCCCTCCCTCCCCTGCTGCCCACGCTGCTTTGGACACAGCCCAGGATCCCATTGGCTTTCTGGGCAGGGAGTGCACATGGCCTGGTCATGTTGGGTTTTTGATCAGCCATCACCCCAAGTCTTTCTCATCAGGGCTGCTCTCAATCACTCCTCCACCCAACCTGTACCTGTGTCTGGATTGCCCTGGCCCAGGTGCAGGACCTTCCTTTGGCCTTGTTGAAGTGCATGGGGTTTGCAGTCCCACCTCTCCAGCCTGTCCAGGTCCCTCAGGATGCCATCCCTTCCCTCCAGTGTGTTGAACTGCCCCACACAGCTTGGTGTCAGTGGTAAATTTACCATTGAGTGCCCTCGATCCCACTGTCACTGGCAAGATGTTGAACARCATCAGCCCCWGTACTGACCCCTGAGRGAGACCCCAGTACTGAYCYCTGKTTTCTGCATGGACAATGAGGTGTTGACTGCAATTCTGCATTTCTGTCATGTTTTTTTAGCTTTGCTATCACAGTGAATTATTGCTTGATTCTTGCATGTGACAGGGCAGTCAGATTTGATTATGGCTGTCAATCTGCTCTAATCTGAGGAATTGATGCTGACTCACTAGTCAGGTGTTCTAAACACTACAGAAGGACAGATGTTGTTCCTCAAAACTAAGAACAAGTTACAGCCAAAATGTAGTCTGTTTCATAAGGAGCGACTGGCTATGCATCCTGATTATGGAGGAGATGTCTGCCACGCTTTCCATACAGTCCTCAAAAACTGGGTTTAGGCCAAGCATGAAAGCTGTCCTTTCAATRCCTCTTAGACTGGGAAGAATTTCCGTGTGGGGTGGGAAAGGTACTATGTGTCTCTTTAGAGCCATTCCCCAGGGCCCAAATTAGTTCTCTGCCACCCCATTCTTTCCAGACAATAGATGATTATCAGGCTCAAGCCTAAAAAAGGCCAAGAAAATGAAGGAAGCAGTGAGAAAATGTATTTCCTCTCAAAAGGTATGACGGGGAAGACCCCTCATGCTTGTTCTGGAAAACATTACATCCCCCTTTGTTCTGCTGGAACTATATTTGTGTGACTTCTCAGTCCTCTGCTGCTTCTTGAGAGGGAGTTGAATGTTTCAGTTGATTCAGTTTTCTAAATGATTCMGTTTTCTACTGAATCTGCTAAATGTTTTTTTAATCTTATAGTTTTGTGGAAGTGGAGGAAGAGGTACAGAGTAAAAAAAGATCTTTCTCTTGTAAGCTTTTATGACAGATAATGCAAGCCACACTCAGCCCAGACAACAATTGAATCTTGGATCTAGTACCCTCTGGACTCCATAGAGATTTTCTTTCCCAGGATCTGGAGATGCTGATAAGACAAAGCCCCTAATTGTGCACCAAGACATGGACCCCCTCTGCCTGAAGGGTGGAGCTGGCGTCCATACCCACCATGTGGTGTTCAATACCATCTCTTTGTTTGATTGGAGGTTGAGTTGTTCCTATCCTGCCTGCYTGGGAGAAGAGGAATGCTTTCCAGCCTTATATTGAGTCAGACTGAGACTAGTTGGRAAAGGACAAGTAAGCATTTCTCTCAGATCTGCAAAAGGTGGCTGAGGACCATGTTCTCTACTCTCCCTGAAAGTTTTCCCTCCCTCTGCCAGAATTGCCACCCTCACAGCTGTCAGCAGCAGAGGCCTTGTACATGCATCTCTGAGTGTGCCAGGTCAGGCATCTTCACTCACAGCCCAGCAGCAGTCTAGGCTCCAGCAGAAGGAATGGGCGAAGGGCATACAGCATGTCCTTTTTCAGTAGCAAAGAAATGCTGTCTTGTGTTGGCTTGTCCTACCCCTTCCATCAGGGACAGCAAGTGATGGTCAAGATGCAGGATTAAAAATCCCTTGACACTTTCTCACTCAAGCAAGCTTCTTCTCCTGCACGGAAATAATATTTACACTTCACCCCTGAGCATCTCTCTGAGAAACCTCTCCTGCCAGTTTCACAGGGATATTTATTTTCCTGCCCCCRCAACCACCACCTTCATAACAAAGAATGGAGGTCTGTGTGCATTACCTGCTTCAGTGAGGCATTTACAAAACAGGTCTCTTGTCTCCCACTGGACTTGAGAGCTTCATCAAGCCACAAGTGAAAACCCTTAATTGGAAAGTAAGCAGATTTAAATTCTCTGCAGCCTTCAACAGACCCTTCCTGAAACTGTGTTGCAATGACATACATCTTTTTTCAAGCCTGGTATTATGACCTGCCTTTGAGGAAACATAGCTGAGGTTCTTGTTGATATATCCCTTGGATGGATTGGGATTACATCTTCTTACTACACCAAGACAGATAAATGATCACCAGATAGCACCATAGCTGTAGTTTTCCTTTTACTTGCAGTATTTTTGTAATGCAAAACAATGAAGGGTAAAGCCCTGAAGGTAGCAGGACTAATAAAAGAAGAAAATCCCCAGCAAAACAGATCTCCAAAGAGTTTCAAAAGAGAAAGAGAGACAGAGACAGAGAGACAGAGAGGGGAAGCAGGAGCAGACAAGGGTGTCTCTATTCAAGGGTGTGACTGAATGTTCTAATACATTTGCATGAATAAACATGAAAAGTAACTTCAGCTGAAATATAAGAGTCAGAAGTCTGGAGGATATTCTGAAAACCAGACATCTCAGGAGAGAAGGGGGAAAGGAAGGACAGTTGGTTCTGATCAATTGTTTTAAATAACTGGCATTATGAGGCGAAACAGTACAAATTCACGGGATGCCACAATCCACATTGCTTGGTTAATTGTGAGAGGAACTGTAATGTATAATGATAACACTGTCTTCTTAAAACGACATGTGAAAGAACAAAGCTTCAATTAGCACACAGTTATTATCAATTATTCTGCTCCTGAAGAAGGCAGCTACCAGATGTTTCATGAATGCTTTGGGGTAGAGGCCTATCCAGATTCTTCATGTGAATGCAGAACTGTTACCTGAGTGTTTCTTGGATTTACATGAAATCATAACGTTTTAGAGCAATTCAGAWGTTTATTATGGTCAGTTTTCATGCTTTATCCTTACCCTCAGATTTCTTTCCRATATCCTGACAGATACAGATTTAAATATGTTAAATTTATCTCTTCTTCAGTTTTTGTACTYTACAGGCTATGGTTGCATTCATTGTCAGTCACATGGGGTTGTATGGAGCAGGACTATCCCCATCAGTTTTGGAGTCAGAAGTGTTTCAGTGCAGGAAAAATGTTTTTCCATATTCTTGCAACCTGATTTATTGGGCAAAAAGTTTTTCTGACTTTCTACATGCCATCTGACATCAGGGGCATTTAATGAAGCAAGAGATGGGACAGAACCGGCTCCTTACCCTCTGGAAGCGGTGCAATTAAGGCAAACAAGATCTAGCCCTTCCTGGTTGGTCATAAGCCTAATAAATTATCAGAATAGTCCAATAAGAAATGTATTTGTATCCATGGGGTGGGTTTTTTTTGTTTGTTTTTTGTTTTTTTAAACTGTGAGCATTCTCATTTTGGGTGGCATATATTGCAGTTAAAATCGATCTAAAGTATGTTGCAGGTTTTGGAAGCTGGAGCTGTTCCTCCATTACAGGTTATTTCACCTGCCATGCAAAAAGAAACACAGAATTAGAGGCACAGTCATAAATTTCCTTTTCAATCACTGCAGCTTTTTAGAACTTTCACATTATCCAGTGATAAGTGTAGGTCATACCTATAGCACCCAGTCTAGAGCTCTCTGCAGTGCAAAGTAATTGTGTGTGTGAGGCTGCTTGGAAAGAGTACTGTAGAATTAGTGGAAATCGTCCTTGCTTGAATATCAATTACTTATTCAGGAAATAAATTTTCTAAATAATGGTTAAAACATTTATTTTTGATATTTTAAGTTAACCACTGTGAATTAAACTGAGCTAAAACATCCAGACAGCTCTAATGATTTCTAAACTGTGTCATTTGAGCAATGTCCAAACCGTGGATTGTTGGAATTTTGGTGCAGTTTGGAACAAAAGGAGAGTTCCAATACAGTCTTTGTGGASTGAAGGCACCCAGTTTTGGCAGATATTTGATCAGACATTTGCGAGAGGCCAGGAGAACTTTCTATTCTGTCTTTCTGAGGCTCAAATAAATCCTCAGGCTATCAAACAAGCTTTTATCCAATGCCCACTACAGCTGATGGAATTCAGTACTRCACAGGCTGGGCCCACAGAAAAAGAAAACCATGTTCAAAGAAAATTAATTGCTACTGGGTCCTGCCACCGCTTGCTTCTAGGTGGTATGTAATCTAGGCCAGAAATGTGATGAACAATTATTTTTTAAATGTTCTCCCTAGGACTGTGTTAACTTTTCTTGGCTTCTGTCTTGTGGACAGGAGATCAGCCATGGCCCCTGTGTATGAAGGGATGTTTCTCTGCCATTTTCCAGGGACAGCCAAYGATGTTCTGCTGTCCCCAGCTGCAYRGGAATTCATGCTGAATGTATTCCCACTACTTTCTCAGATACTAGTGTTTGGGAACCTAAGCTGGTGGCCTTTTTGACAGCCCATCATGGTGTCAGATTTAAAAGCAATGTGCCTTCAGCCTTGCCAGTGGAGCTAAATTCATGAAACTTGTTCTGGGCATCTTACTTTACTGTGTCAGCAAAGTTTGCTGTAGGTGTGTGAGAGTACTCGTAACCATGTTTTTGAGTTAGGTATAAAAAGCTGATTACTTTTTCTGACCTCTCTTTGCAGCCATTCTCTCTTCCTCTTTCTTCTTCTCTTCCTCCAGAGCTTTCATTTTTGCATCATACTCATCAGCACGGGTCTTCCACTCATTTCTGTTGTTCAGCAGCCCATCAAGCATAGGCTGAATTTCCTCGTGGAAACGGGAAAATTCCTAACCAAAACACACCTGTCAGTACAATGCAGTGCAGAGGTAGTGCTTGTCCCTCATACCCCGGGGTAGGTGCTGACACCTCACACCCAAAGCTGATGCTTTGGAGAAAGAATTAATGGCACAAAGAGTCACCCTGTTGCAGTGCCCTAGAGAAGGGCAGATGTTGCCTCATCTCCTGTCCCTCTCCCTGGGAGTGGTACTGCTGCACCAGGACTCAATCCTCTGGGATTTGAACTCCCATTGATAAGGATGGGCTGTGTGAGAGTGCACTTTGCTTACCTTATAGACAAATGTGCACACAAAGTCAATGAAACCCACTTGAAGCTTTGGAAGCTCAGCAGCTTTCCTTCGGTCCATCATAGGCTGTGGGAGGACACAAGTTCACGGTGACTTATGAGAACACTTAACTGAATAACACACCTATATTTTCTTCCCCAAACTGCCTTGTTTTGTTGGCCTGGCAGTTCTGTCATGCCATCCTTAAAGACTGTCCATCACAGCCTCTCCCTCCACTGCAGAGGAGTGAAATGGGCTCATTTCATTTGTAATTTTARTAGAAATTTTAGACAGCATTTCAAATGTCTGTGGATCGGAAGGAGAACAATAAGTTTTTCCCTTGTTCGTCTCAACCAGATTCCAGGAAAGGTTCATGTTGTAAAGTGTTGAAGAGGTTTGCAATTCTYTAAAACATGACTGAACAAGAAATTATATTCATACAAGATCATGTTGATTAGTATATAATTTGTCATGCCAGTGTGGGTAGAGGGGGTGCATGAAAATCTACTTAAAAACCTCCCAAACCACACAGGTGTAGACCACATCAAGGAATGACTCCTGGTTCTTTCAATGTCAAATTTCTCTATTAAAAATTAAAAAAAAAATTAGAAATGCCTTTCTATTTACTAATAATTCCTTGACTCAAAAAAAAAAGTGTTTGCAGTTTTCTTCTTTATTAGAAACTACTTTCTTCTGTGACTTATCTACTTAGTTTTTAATTTTTTTCTGTAAGGAAAACAAAATTTCCAGAGGGACAGTCACCCCTTGATGGTTCTCAGCCACTGAACACATCTAACTATATGGACAGCCGGACAAGAAGCCCTAGGCACTGTCAGAGATGCTCTTCACTGAGCACACAGTTCTCTAATGGATTTTGGTAAGTGTGGTGATTTCAGGCACTCACAGCACCCTGAGTGCAGCACTGCTTTTAGTAAGTCCGCTGAGACTCCTACAGTCTGCTGTGTGATCTGAACTGCCTGCTTCTTGCGTGGTACTTACAATGGGCTGTTGCTGAAGGACGCTTATTTCTAAATCTCCTTGYTCCCAGAACTCAGCTGCTACCAGGAGAGCTACCTACATTGACAAGGAAGACAAATGAAAAGTTARCACCAACTTCAGCCTCATAACTTGATGCACTTCACATCTCCACCCTGAAGCAAATCDAACTTCCAGTCCTTCTGTTTCTTCTTGACCAACCACAGCCCCACTCTTTCTCCTGGCAAGGGCAGCTGTGGCAGTAGGATTGCACCTGTGTAGTGACAGCTCAACAGTCTTACTGCACTGGTTCTCCAGTGTGGATGATTAGTCCACTGATCATCTATTGAGAAACATTCCTTGTGTTTGTATTCCCCTCAAGGATTTGTCTATTGGTCACCTTGTGGGTGCCTATTACATTTTCTTTTTCTGTTGTGCTTTCTTCGTGCTGAAGAGGAAGATGGTTTTATTTCTTTTACCCTCCTTTAAGCATTGGTATTTATTATTTATCAATTGCTCAAGTGAAGTTCAGGAATGAACTCCTGAAGGGAATCAACTGAACAAACTGCAGGTGTTGCTGTAATAAAGCCAACATATATGTTACATGTAAAAAACCTCACTGTAACCCAAAAATCTAAATAATGGCTTGAGTTGTATTTTTTTTTTTAAACATGATTTTTTTTACAGAAATCACAACTATAATTTGAAAGATTGGTTAATCCATCAAAACCACAGCTCTTCCTTTTGATAATTTTGGTAGAAGACTTCGTTTAGCTTCTAGGCAGCTTGGAAATCACATTTCTTTGAGGTATAAGCTATAGAAATCTATAAAAATCTATAAAAAATCTATAGAAATCTGACCTTACTCTGGACTTCCCAAGGCTTTGTGATTGCTGACAAGTCACAAGCAGTCATCATCATGGCCCTAAAAAACAGGAAACAAGTTAATTTATTCCCTGTTCTTGCAGGCTCAGTATCCTCATGCCCCAGTACTGTGCCTGGCCCTTGCTCAAGTAATAGATAAAGAAATAGGWGTTGATGTTCCTTGGCTCTGACTAGGCCACTCATCAAGGATTGCTTTCTTGATTAAAATGGAATTATGATGGGTAACTAATCTTGCTTCTGGCACTGAGATGTTTGCTGCWTTTGTCATTGCTGGGCTGAACTCCTTTTACTTTGGTTTAACACCTCTGGCTSCCTCATGGATGTGTAGCAGCCCAGTCTGCAGCAAGGTGTGAGAGCATTTAATCACCAGTGTAGGGCATCCTGCAAAGCATCTGGTCACAGCAGCAGCATYGTACAGCTCAGATTAGCTGCCATCAGGAAGATAGATTAGATAATCCAGATAAATCTAGATAAATCTGATAGATTGGATGTTCCTGTTTGTAGCCTGCGGGGTGGTCTGGAAGGAATATGTAGCCAGAAGGGATCCCACATCTCCTTAGAGAGCATATGACCAACAAGACACTTAATTGGATGTTTAACCACTTTAAGCTTTTTTTCCCCTGGGTTTTTGGTTTTTTTTTTCCTGCTTCTCCAGAAGATCAAATTTGAGTGGCGAATAAGGTATCATCACTTGCTGATGTTGCACTAAGTGCAGCACAAAGCACAGAGCTCTCCCCAGATGTCCACATCACTAACATTTCCCGAGAGCCAGTTACTCACATGACAACCTCTTTCTTTGTTGTCTCCAGAGACAGATACTCAGTCCAGGCAGTCACACTGTCATACTTCTTAGACTCGTCAACGATCTTTTGAAACATTGCTCTCTTTCTTTGGGGGCATGGGGGAGGATGGTTTAAAAAAAAATGAAAAGAAGAAATCTCTATGAAACAGGAAAACAAATATGTTAAAAACATATGTCTGATCTTGGTACAGGTAGCCTTGCCAGAAGGATTTCCAGTAGTTGCTGTCCTGGCACTTGCAATCCTCAAGGAAGGCCCCAAAAAAAACCAAGCACCATCATCTGTCTCTTAACTAATGTAAATGCTTGAAAAAGAAGTGTATTGGTGAGACATGAGCAGGTCAGTGAAGGTACAAGCCACTGCAAGTTATGTCAGCTGAGAAATGCTTCCACTTTTGTTGGCAGTACAAGAAGCCTTTTTCTTTAAATGTTAAAGAAACTGCAGAAACTTAGAACTAGCTGGAGTATTTTAAAAGCTGTCTGGCTTTACATACTCAGTCAAGCATTGTTAACCTTATTAATACAATCCAAATGTATCTAGGGAATTCTGATGAATGGTTCATATGCAATACACCATTTTTTGAAGCAGCATAAGATCTGGAGAAACCTGATGTTTCAATGTTAGCAGAGAAGACAGATAGACGTCATCACAAAGTGAMTGGTGTATGTGTTCTCTAATCAATAATCCTGTGTCTTAGCTCAGCCAAGCCTCTGCTTGCAGCTCATGGGCCAGAGGATAAGGACCAATTTGCTCCCAACTGCTGAGGAAGTGGTGGTATTTAGATTGATGGAGCCATATRGATTTTGTATCCCCAGACTAAGAATTCTGGCTATTACAACCTCCCTGAAATGCCTCTTTTGTGGACTGCTTAAATTTTGCATAATTATACTTCTGTGCACAGCACAGGAGCAGTCTCTGGTCTTGACCCAGTATTTTGAAAACAGGTTTTGAAAGCTCCTTGCTAATTACAAAGTTATATGTCATTAAGTTTCAGCCTTATGTCCCAGAAAGTTAGCACATGCTGCTCCAAGATTTTGTCTTTTATGGCCCTTGGGTGTGAAAAAGACTATGAGCTGGATATTCACCTACAATGAAYTACTTGTTATTTTTGTCATGTCACCCTTGCAGAGAAATTATTATAGTCCTGCCATTTATCAGTATTTTCAGTGCTGAAGTGGTAGGTAAAAAAAAACTGAACCAAAACAAATCTGACATTTCYTTCTACAGAGGATCACATACCCCTGCCTTGCTGGAAATAGAGGGTTAAAAATTCATGTGTATGAATGWGTAGAAGTTCAACATTCTTCTGGATGATCTGAGTTCTCACACCAGTTCTGAGGTCGATACTACAGGCAGCCTCCCAGAGCCAGTGTCTGTGAAGAGAACTGCTGCACAGGATTTTCAGAKGAAAGCATCACATTTGGTTCTGTGAAGTGCCAGCTGCTTTCTCCCCTTCACACAGAGTGCACTTGACCGACTTACTTAAAATAGAGTGCCAGGTCTGTCGCTATAATGGCAATTTCCATCAGGTGAATCACATGTTCATGCTGYCTGCGGTTGAGGTTCTGACAGATATTCAGTGACTGAAAAGCAAAGGAAAAGGAGTTGCAAAATCCAAGCCTTGGATTATTATGAGTTCCTGGCCACTTCACTTTCCCAAATATGCTCACTTTTTTTTTCTACCATTGGTTCCGTTTGCTGTCCTTGGGTGCAAAGGGATGTGAGCCCATTCACTGCATGTGGTGCCATTTCCCCTTTCGTTCACTGAACAGGGGAAGGTTGTTACACAGTGTCTACCCAAAGCCTAGCCCCTGTCTCAGGTGCAAATTTACTGAAATTAAAAATTAGTTCTGGGAAGCTGTCAGCCTTGGCCCTGCAGGAGGGGCTACAGAAGAACAACCCTGTATTTTACATATTCCTCTGGGGATAACAACGTGGCTTCTGAAGAAATCAAATCATGCAGTGAGGAAGCCCATGTTCTTTGGTTCTGGGTGAGCACAGAGGCCTTAAACACTGAGACAGCTGCAGTTTCTTGGCATCCAAGCCAAAGAAAGGTCTTTCGCTGATAGCTCTGTTGTTAATGAAAAATGTACTTAAAAGTACAAATTATTCATGCCCTTATACTACAGTTCATTACCAACCTCCTCAGAGAGCAAGAACTTTCCAAATTCCAAGTGGTGTCTCTCTAAAATTGAGGATCCATGAAGTTTAGCTAAAGGATTTTGAGACCTGATTGCATAAAGGAAAAATGGAAGATGTTAGTGCAGCACTTAAAAATGAAAACAAAAGTCTCATTTCTTCATGTATTTTCCGTCACACATATAAGTTCAATTATTTTTAAAAGGCTTATGAGTAGAATGTTTTAATTGGTAATGACTTCTGTCTAAAAGATTACTCTTGTGACATTGCCTATAATTGTTYGGACACTTTGTAAAACAGTCTTCCAACTACAAATTTCACCCCAGATGTTATTTATGACTGCAGCATAATTACTCAGGTTAGTATTTTCTTTAATTCCTGAATAATTGCATGTTGATATCTGGTAATAGGAACAGAATAACCTGCAGTCCTTGGACAACTTCCTAGCTGAAAAGCAAGGCCCTATAGTATCAAAAACASAAGCGAACTTCACTTAGCATTCTTCCAAAGCTCCAGAAAACATAATATAACCAGGAGGAATTACAAAAGAGCTGTGATCTGACTACTTTAAATCATCAGCTGAGTCTTGACTAGATAATGAAATTATGCAATTGTTTATCCATAGCTAATAACTGCCTACTGAGAGGAGCACTCTTACAGGTGCCTTGTTTCTGTGAGTGCAATGCCATGCCACAGAAACATCAAAACACCAGTTGTCTTATGGCCATGATGCTTCTGTGGGCATCCTAAGTCTCCTGTAATGCTCAAGATACTAGAGAGAGCCTCAAACATTGCAGCAGGCTGAAAAGCAAGGTTATTTGTAAAAGAAGTTTGTCACCCTTATGCATTAAACAGAGCTGTGCTGGAGTTTGATGTGATCACAGCCTGATTCCACTCCAAGTAGGAGCAAYAGAAAATAGTTTGAAGTGGCAAGAAAGCGCTTACTTCATTTGGTAGAGGTTGTTGGTTCCCCTGTGGTCAATATCGTGGCACAGAGCAGCAGTCACCATCGCAAGGGCTTCAAGGTCTGTGTAGTAACGCTTCAGTTTGCCTGTCTGGAGGGAGAGAATTTCCATGCTGTATGTAAGCATCTCTTACAGGAAAAAGTACTGAGCGGTGGCTGCTCTGTGCTGGGGATGTCCTGGATCAGCCCAGGAGAACTGAAAATATTTGTGAACCAAAACACAATACCCAGTACGCTTAGGTTAAAATGGGGAATCATCTGGAAACAGAGCATTTCAGACCTGGGYAGGCACATCTGCAGTGTTCATGTGCTTGATGCAGAGTTGGCTGCCCACTGYTATAGAAGCCTTACCATCAGGAGTGTGAACATGGTCTGTGCAACATTGAAGCCATGACGCCAGTTGTGGTAGGTTATCTTTCGGTAGCCTTTGCTGACAGAGTACACAAACCTTACCAGAACCTGCCAATGGGGAAAAGGATGTTAGTGCCTTTCCTTAAAATATTGTTAGAGTAAAGCCTAGTGGAGAACAAAAGGAGAGACCAAAATATAGCTATTTATTTATAGCTATTTATTTTCTGATATCCCTCTTTTTTTTTTTTTTTTTTTTTTTTTTTTTTTTTTTTTTAATTGGTAAGAAAAGTAAAACCACTCAGATCCCTGTGGGGTAAACAAGAATCAGCAAGGTCTGGAGAAAAAAAGATTGCTTCTTACTGTTCGTTGAATTTATTGAATTTTTGTGTTTCTCTAGGTTGTCATTCATGTGACTCTTAATATTTGACATTTTGTCTTGTGATTTATTAATACTGATATGTCTATTCAAGAGCTATGGATCCATAGATGCAGAGATGGGCAGCATTTATAGCACCTAGACAATTGCAATATAGAGCATTAAATAGCAAACTGTTTTTTTTCTCTTTGCAGTCTACTTCTCCATGGGTGCTACCTCTTGTAGCTATGCAGGTTTTCTAATTAAAGAGCAAAATATTTATGAATGAGTATTCATTTCTTAAAATCTCAGCTATAAGAATGACTGCTTTTTATGGCTGTGCCAGGGGTTAGTTCTTCTGGAGTAGTTATTTTGAATGTTTTTGACATTGACATACTACAAGATGCACAAAGGTAATTCCCATTCGCTTCCCTCCCAATTTCTGTCCTGCCTTTCCAAGCTGAAAATTCTTCCTGCAGTTACCTCCAGATCCCACTAGATGGAAATCAACTTCACATGATGTGCTAAGAAATCCCTTGGGGAGGMGCAGGGCTGCTGAAATCCCATTTTCACAATTCTTATGGGGTTTTGAACTGCAAAAGTAGTGAGTTCGCACGTCAGGGGTTATGAGGTCTTTGTTCCCACAGGGTCGCACCATTCCTGTGGACAAACTGGTACCAACTGCGCCAAATTAAGGCACATCCATGTGAATGGATGAAAGATGCAGGGTGCACACTGGGGCAGAGGGAATAGGCACACGGGTGGGCACTCCCAAGTTGCTCCTGGAAGCTGCTTTTTTATGCTATGACTGGAAGAAGTATTGGATAGGGAAAATGCAAGCAGCTTTTTTGCAGGGTGCGCCACCCRTCCATGCACACCTCACAGCAAACCCGGCCCTGCGGCTGTCGGTGAGGAGCAGCAGAGAGCAGAAGGGGCCAACTTTGCACTCCCACAGCACTGTTCCCTGCCCTCAGCATCGTGAGGGGCTTGGACACACGACCCCCTCCCCGCAAACCCCACAAACCCAGTCCTGTGGCYGCTCTGTGAGGTGTGCTGGGCACTCCCGGGGAGCTCGGTCCCAGCCCCAGCACAGGCAAGGTGCTGTACATCCAAGACAGGAGATCCGAGCTTTTGCCAGCCCATACCTCCTGTGGGATCTGGAACTTTTTCACCACTCCAAGCTCGTAGTACATCTGAATGCCACACTTCACCAGCTCTAGCTCAGTGCAGTCAAAATCAGAGAACCTGAACTCGTAGATTTCGAACTTAGTGGGCCCTGGGAGTTCTTCTTTCTGYAAGAAAAGTCGGCTGGTTTATTGCTGTGCTACTTATGTACTTCCTAACATTTGCTTAATAAGAATATATCAGTCTGATGCTGCTTTTCTTTTAGAATATAACACATAAATAAACTGAAATGAAGCTCTTCATGAAAACCCCATTAGTGRAGAAGAGAGAGGGCAGATTTGGTCAAGTGCAGGAAATACTGTTTGTTTCCTGTTAAACACTTGATTTTAGATAGTTTGAAGACTCAAAATGGGAGAAGCCAAGATGGCTGATGTTTCCAGTTGGACTTTGAACACCTTGAGATAAAKTGGCAGAGAACAGGGTCTCCCCAGGAGCTGGGGAAAGTACTTGCTGAGTCATAACAGTCTCAAATTCACACAGCAGAGGAGGGCAGGGTGTGCTTTGCCTTYACCCTTCATCAGGGAACTCTTCCCTACATCTGCACAGGCAATGCTTCCTTGCCAGGGCTGCTCATTCCAGCAGTCCTTATGTTCTTACCAGAATGCTTGCCAGCTCCTCTTCGTCACACTCACATGGCTCCTTCCCCAGCTTTTCTCGTGTTGGCTGCAAAGAGCACAGGGTGTGTTAAGCAGACAACTGAACCCCACTGCACTTTGCACTGGACAGCTTTGGGGCAATCTAGGGCAGCTCTCATATGCAAATTGTGCTTCCTTCCCAAACCTAACTTCAATTTGTTGCCTTTCAACACTTTTTTTCCCGGTAACGTTCTCCCCCTCCTCGATTTTGTTTTGTGTTTCCCTCACTTGCAAAGGTCCCCCTAGAGCTAGTGTCACAGTTGGGTCCTCTAACTTCACATCCTCAGCCCTGCCCTAAACACCAACTATGTAAGCCCACCTCCAAGGCTGGCTTTCTGAGGAAATTAGAAAGAAAACAGTGGTGCTGTGTGCCAAGGTGGGGGGCAGAACACAGAATCAGAAGACAGAATCATTCTGCCCCTGAGCAGTGGCTCGGGCCCAGRTGCTGCCCGACACTGTGGTGGCTGGAAGCATTTTTGTGAAATGGGAGACCTATCTGTGCTGCAGGTCATCGACCAGGCCAGTACACTCGGGTGTGTGCTTCACGTTGCGAGGCATTACCAGAATTTCCTGGATTTCATCCTTGTCACATTTCACGTGGTAGAGCACCATGTCCTGAGCAATGTCCTTACGGTTCTCCAGCTTGTTCATCTTATCATATGTGTCTGTATTGAGTACAGACCAACCCAGGAACTGGGTCAAGGACTTGGTGAGGGGAAGAGAAGGAAACAGTGAAAAAGCCGTAACATCTGTTCCTCAAAGACACTGAAATATGACACTGCATTATATATTTTAAAGAAACACAAGCTTGACTCTGGCCACAATTCTAGCAATGAGCAACCATGTCTTTGCTCCCAGCTGCGACTGCTCCTCAGCAAAGCAGCTCCCCAGCTGTTGAATCTGCCCAGACCTTGAGACCATCCATGCTCTACCAGTTCCAGGTACAGAAAATTATTCCTGTACTGCTGCTGCTGCTGCATGCCTGTGGGAAGCTTTTTGTCACAACAGTGACAGCAGCGCAGGAACCCTCATATCAAAGGAGARCAAGGTGGTCTCGTCACCTCTTGCATATATTTAGTCACATCCTGTGTTTGCTTTCAACTCATTTGCTGCCCAATGGCCAATTCAAACTGATTTTTAATCCACGGTCTTTTTGTTTAGTAAGAAAAGTCTGTTTCAGGAAATGCCCCAACTGATAACAGATGCCAAGAGCTAAATACCCATATTTCATTGAAGCTAGCATAGGAGTATTTCTAAGCAGCAAGGTCTTTAATCACAGCTACTGTTGGCAGATCCAATAGCTAGTGTCCCTTTGTATCCTGGCTACACAGATAATTTCTGTGTAATTTTTTGAGGGAGTTGCCCAGCCAGTGAGAGTCAGATGTCAGATATGTGAACACAGGTCGGAATGGTTGTGTTGGCACATAGTAGCTTCTCATGGCTAGGTGTCCAATCCAAGAATGCTGAAACAAAATCAATCAYATGAACATAGATGGGTTTCCCATACCAAATTCCCTGAGTATTTCAAACAGTTGCTTTCAAAACTTTCAAGCCAACRTGTAACACCTCTCTAAGCAGCAAAAATACCCACTTAGCTGCAAAACACTGGGGATGCTTTGCAGATGTACAGTTAGCAATAGTGACCTCTTCAACCATATGAATTACTTCCAGCAAGAAACTATACCTCCATGAGGGTTTCATCCTGTTCATCAAAYGGTTTTCCATCTTTTCTGTTGTAAAATGTGACAACGCCAACAATCTCTTCCTTTTTATTCACTATTGGCATGGAGAGAACGTTTTTGATAGTCCATCCTGAGTCATCTAGAGGACCTTCCTTGAAGCAACAGCAGGCAGAAAGACATCATGTACTTAAAGTGTTTTCTAAATACATAGGCACTTCAGTTTTACCTTAAAACTACAGGCAAGGTAAGTATTTATAAGCCCAGTACTGATTCTACATTACTCTTCTGAAAAAGAGTTGAATTCTTGATAGAGCTGGAAGTTTTCACGGTACCTGAAAGTTAAACATCTCATCTGCAGCAGCATTCATAATGTTGCAAATCTAGGGGATCACACAAAAGAAAAATGTTACTACATGGGCAACATGAAGTTTAACTGCCAAAACAAAGGACTGAATTGCTAAGAAAGCAGCGCAAGCATTATTTAATCTCAGAGAGTCTTGATGAATCCTAGGTTAAGTACTTACAAATCCACTTTCAGCCACATAGGTTGGCAGTCCAGTAACTAGMGCCCAGTGATCTGGGGTAGGATTTCTAATGAAAGAAAAATGTATAAGAGGAATTAAAGGTATATATTTACTGAAGAACCTTCATAGAGCTGAAGAGYGTCCAGCAGATTGCATAATCCAGGTTTACACTTGGAACCCCCAGTTCATAAACAGTCCTGTTACTTTCAAAGGATCCATGTGCATGAGCAAAAATTTTCCACATGAGCAAATACTTTCCCTTCAAGGATCCAAAACAAAATAATTATAAAATATCATTCTGCAGAGACTTAATAGAAATTCATCCCTGGGAGTAAGGACCATGTTTCAGGCCTTCAACGCAGAGAAAGATCAAAGGAGATTCCTGGCTAAGGATGTCTTCCAGCCTGAGCTTGGAATGCTGCTGCATCCGAGAAAAGGGGGCCCTTTTCGCAGCAATACACTGATGTAAAGCAGTGTGACCAGAACGGGGCCAACCCCCTCTTATGGCAGATTTGCCTAAACTGCCCAAGGCTCCTCTGAAAAATTCAAGGGCAAGAAGAGTGGAATGTTCTCAGAAAGAGGGAGCCCCAGTGTGTCAGAAGGGGAGAAAAGGCCAGAGGTAGCCTTACCATGGGGTCAGTAATAGATGGATTGGAGAGAAGCAAGGAAGCCTAAACACGAGGGCATCGTGGGGCTCACCCACTGACACAGGGAAGGCATGGAGGAGAGTGATGCCTCAGCCTGGCAAGGAGAGTGTAAAACTGCAGGCAGGCAAGGCAGCTCACTTCTGCACTGGTTGCAGTGAATTTTGAAGCCTAATTTCCAAGTCAGGCTCTCAATGCCACTGAGGAAACCTTTATCCCACAGAAATGTGAGTTGAAGCACCAACACACATTCTGACCTCTCACTCAGTCTTCTATCAGTCCTTTGCATTTTTCCACATGGATATCTTTAAACCACAGTGAACCTTGTTTTTATCTACACCCTGTGCCAGTACCTAGCACACAGGGACTGGGGCACTTACGGGATGACTTTAATGTCTTCTTTTCCATGTAATATGTAATCAATGACCTTGTAAAAGACTATTTCCTACAAGTAAAAAAAAAAAAAAAAAAAAAAAGAGTGACATTAAAATGAGTGGTGAGGCAATATAGCCTGTCAGGAGAAAGTTAAAATAATCTTGTTTTCACGTACTCTGCCATCCGGGGTTCGAGGTCCTGAGTAAGGGGGTACTTCTCCCAACAGGACTGGCCACAGGTCAAAAAATTCCTGGTTTCAAAATTAAAGAAGAATTTTTAGAGCAGAAAATTTCATTCTGCCTCGAGCTTCAAAGTAACCATTGCTCTAMCATGCTGGTTTTGGTGCTGTGTAWACAAAGCATGAAATATTAAAASTAGTTCAACACTAGGCAGCAGAATRATACCCAAATGYCCAAATCTGGAAGTGTCTGGTGCATTTTTTGKCTGCATGATCAGAGTGTTGCACCGAGTGCTGTGAGATAAACAGGGCTCCACTGGYGAGGATGCTGTGCAACCCTGACAGAAAGTTTGCCAAAGGTGCAAACAATCCAACCAAATCAGAGGTAACATATTCTGTCGGCTTGTTTTCACAGAACCAAATTTCATCTAAAAAACTAGATATCACAGGGACAAATGAATCCTTGTGGAAGGTGGGTGCTTTGCCAATGAGGATTCCATAGGTATCTCACTCTACCCCTGACACCACAGACTTTGTGATGTTGTGTTTGTGCTGCAGGCTTTGACCAGGATTGCCACAGGCAGACACATCATCCCCTCCTATGCCTTCCCAACCTCAGACAGTCCCATTCCAATGACAAGCWCTCCCCCTTTCCTTTGTTTTCATTAACATTCATTTATCTTAATTCGCACAAAGAAATGCCAGCCAAAGAAGGAATAAGGGCTCAAAATCAGCTCTCACTTTTACTGCCTCAGTAAAACCGAGCTCCACACATAGCCCCTCAGTGGGGAACAGCAAACWGAAAGATGCACAGCAAACATGTGAACACTCACCTTCTGCTTTGTCATGTCCAGGAGACCGACGGAGTACCGATCACAGTTCAGGTATGCCCTCACTGTGTAAAAAGCCTTGTGGAACTGCCTCTCTATGTCCGTCAGTTCCTCGAAAACCTTGTTGGCTGACCATAGCAGCACCTGCAGGGTAAAGCCAAAGTGTGAGCACAGCCTTTCTTGGAGAGACAGGCTTCCCAAATGTTGGGTTACAGTTCCCGAAAAGTGCAGGAAATGKGCACTCTTTATTAATTTTGGGAATTGCTAGGGAGAAAGAGGCCATCGTAGAGTGTCATGTAGAAATTTTACCAACACAGCACAAGAAAAGTAGTAGTGTCAGGTAAAGAGCTGTCCCCACTTAAATTTTATACTCATGAGTAAAATCTGGCATCCAAAATCAGTTAATTGTTGCAAATTCCAGAGGCTGGAGTTTGAAATATCTGAATTAACACTTTCCTCAAAGTCTCTATGGAGCTGTTTCATGTGCGTGCATGATCCTTTTCCCCATGTTCTGGCCTACAGATGCTAAGAAAGCTGTTGCTATCAGGTTCTTTGATTTGTAAAGCAGAAGTTTCACAAATACTGCTCTGAAATGCTAAGTAAGCCATCTACACCCTTGCTTAGCTTAGCCAGTGTGTGTGTGTGCCTGTATCCATGTGTTTGTGCCGTGCTTCCTGAGCCCAGGAGCTGTGAGGAGCCATGTCTCAGAAACACTGAGAGCAGCAACCCGAATCACACTGGGCCYGCACTTTGAACAAGAAATACATGGTCACTATCAAAGTGTGTTTCACCCTTTCACTGGCCACTAATAGATGTTTTGGAGCAATTCTGAGCTGCATTGATCTCTTTCTAATCCATAAAATGGGACAGACAACTCTGCCACTTGTATGAAGTCTGAGTTATTCTGTGTCAGCATCCCTCAAATAGGATAGCAATGTTGTCATATAAACCATTAAATGAATTGAGCAGCGGTTTAGCTTTTTGGCACTTTACAGTGTGCCGTAAGTAATGCTGAAAGCCACAAGCCCAGTGAGAGAAACAGCTGAAAAATATCTAAGTCAAGGAATGGTGTAAAGAAGTTGGTCAAAATGTATTATATGTCTTCTAATAAGACTCTTACATGGCATCTGAGCACAAGCAGACTGAACTGTCTTTGTACAAGCCATTTCACCCACAGTATCRCCCAGTCTTTGCTGTTGGGATTTGCAATATTAAAATCCTAGACCACTTTTGAGAATGGCGTTTGCTCACTCTGTACTTCAGTACTTTAACTACTAGGACAATGAACTATATTAACTTTCATACAGCCCTTAAGCCTGTATTAACCAGAGGTTTGACAATTGAACTATTGACAGAACTAGAGCAGGGCATCCTGCATCTTGTTCCTGCTTTCCTCCCTCTCCCTGGCAGGGGCTCAGGCAGCAGCACCATATGGACACAGAACTCCTGGGTTCAGTCCTAGACCAGRGCCATTAGGCCCTCCACCTTTTGGGTTTCCATGTGGTCTTCTAACTTTTTTTTCACCCTGACAAGTCCTATTGCTAAGCTCTCAASAGGAAAAAACCTTTGCTAGTTCTGCTTTAGTTAACTATTGATCATTGCTGACGGTATATCACTGGACCCTCATTCATGCTTTTGATAGCTGAAAAAAATTAGGCAATGGATAATGAATTAGAAAGTATAWGTGCTGTCCCAAAGATTCAAAATAAACTTTAATTCTGTATTTGTTTTGCTAAGACAGGCATTTATTCTGCAGGGGAACCCCCACTGGAGATCAGAGCGTGGCTGCAATGAGGCACAGATGAAATTCCCTGTCTTCTGCAATGACATCATTGCCTGCTGCACAAAGTCATTGCAAGGATTCACATCCATCCTAATAAACCTGAGAGTCCTATTTTAGCCCAAGTAAAGGTAAAGAATGGCAAATTAATTATTTCAATCCAGAATACCCTAAACCCAAATATGTGATCTTTTCTACTGATGGAGGCAAATAAAACAGGCTTATGACAACCATTTTACTGGCTCTAAGAAGAAATTCAATACCACTTTTTAATGAGTAAATAAGGAAAAAATACCACATTTTAAGTGTTTMAAAAAACCTCTTGGTGCTGCTGTCCAAAGTGATTAAATGATTCAAGAGTGTTTTGCAGCTTCAAATCAACAAAACATCCAACARTAAGTCCTGCTGAAACTGGTGCCACTGCATCAGGTTCTGCAGTTCGACAACAGCAGCAGAAAGAGAAAGTAATGAAGGACTCTGGGAAAGTTGCTTTCAGCAGCATCTGAAAGCATTCCTTTCTGCTCTTCAGGAGCAAATCTCCAGAGAAGGTCAGGTACACCTTTGAAATCAGAAGAATACATTTATTTGATTTTGAGATGGCCTATCTACRTTTTCACTCTTACCTGGCCTCTTCGAGTCTCACAGTTGTGAAGATAACTCAAGTGATAAATTTTCAAGTTCAAGGATGCAAAATTCAGATACTTCAGAAAAAGCTGAAAAGGCAAACGGTGAGATTGAATTGAAGGCAGTAGCAGCCTCTATTTATAACAAGTGTCAGTGTAATTTCCTGGGATAAATGCTTTTGCTTTGCACTGCCATGACACGAGGCTTGTTCCACGGTATCTTCCCCAAAAGACCTGAGAGAAGCATCCTCATAACAAACCTCTTCTATGAGAGTGTGAGTGCTCTTTAGGGAAACTCACACCAGTKGATCTTCACTAAAGCAGACATTCCTAGCATAAAAGAATCTCTGTTACAAGGCAAAAGTAACAACTGTTYGGTAAGAACCCAACTACTGAGCACTTACTCTTTCATCAGCGCTGGTGAARTATGGGCCRTTCAGCTTATTTATGGCCACAATGACAGCAACCAGATCTTTGCCATTCAGGATGGGTGTTGCAAGGATGTTTTTTGTACTGTAGTCGGTGAGCTCATCAACAAATGGACTGAACTGGGCACACTGTTTAATAAAGAATTTACAGGTAAGCATTTTCCACAACTTGTGTAGACTTAAACCAAGTCAAAGAACAGACCCTGGCAGTGAGCTGCCTRAAGGAAGTTTTACTTCAAAATTACTGAGGAACAGAAATGAATTAGAAAATTGGACAACATACAGATGATAAAGCTAATATCAAGAGCAGAAACAGTGGCTTTTTACTGGAACACCCGTGCTTTTAACTTTCTGTGAAGATCTTGCAAATCTTAAGCTTTAGCATGCCAAACTCTCTCAGAACAAGAGGGCTCTCCACTGGTCATTCTTAGATCAATGACATTTTTCATAGTACCCCCTCCATCCTTTCTGCTGAATTGTTGTTAGCACTGYAGAGTAGGTAGAGCCAGGTAGCACTGCACAGCCACAATGCATAAACCAGTGTGATCGCTGGCAAGTTCACTTGCCCTCATTTTCCTTCTGCTTGTGCCTGGACCATGARGCCTGTTGTCAGCTTGTTGTCAGCTACCCCTAGTTTCTCATGAAAAGCAGAGAAAAGATAATACAGGCAAGGCAGATGGCAAATCAGCACAGGGTGACAATGACACCATCATCACCTGCCAGTGGGCAGTGCAGGTATGGTCTTGCTGACCAAAGATCTTCTCTCTGCTCGGGTAATAACTTGTCATYTATAAATCTTGCTGTCTGAGTTTAAAAAAGCCACACGGCTCTGATCACATTCAGAAGATTGTATCAGAAAGAATGATCACTCTCCAGTGCATCTTCTCCCCATACATTCCTCACTGCTGGCCTTTGTCCCAAATGGGCTAGACCAAGCATTTAATCTCTGGGTCTTCTTCAAAGGAGACCTTACGGCATTTTCTAAAAGCTCTAAAGTTGGAGTGCAGCATTCAGCTCACAGCACTGAAATCCTCMCATGTATTTGGGAGGAAACATCAGAAACCAAACAATCTCAATAAGTTCAAGTCACATTCTGATGGTTGCCCCAACAACATCAACACACCCAGAAAAAAAAAAACCAAAAAAACAAAAATACAAACCAAACCAAAACCAAAACCAAAATACCCAACAGGCTGCAGAATCAAAACAGTGGGAGACAAGAAAGATTTTGCTGAAGGGTTTGGTTATGCCTGTACTGAGCAACAAATGAGTGCATAAACAGATGGTCTCTTTGTAACCAGCAAACAATAGATAGAGTAATCCCAAATGCCATATTTGGGTCACGTGGATTTTAGTTTTATACCTATGATTAGAAGAAGCAGATTGTTATTCCTGCCATTCAGGTTTACATGATTGGACCAGAAGTATGGGAAGTAAATACTGTCATGCAGGTATAAACATAAAACGTTAAAATCCTTAACCAGAGTTATGGGGAGCAAATAGTGTCATGAAAGCATAAATGCAAAACAGTCAAATCCCTCAGATCCCTCCTGATTTGCAATATTTGCTAAAGGAGCTTTTTTGRTCAAAGCTTGTCTCTTGCTGCTTCTGATGAAGATGACCCAGACACATCTGCAGTTCATGGCCCTGCTCTGGGGTCCACTGGCTCTGTTTGGTAATAATGCCTCTAAATGCCCTTGGCTGAAGATTCAACACGGCAAACATTTCAAAAGATCTTTTGTGGTGGAAAACCCTCTTGGGACTCACTGAAAAGAATTTCTTAGTCTTTGTCACTTACTCATAACATATAAAATTGTGTGGGAATTTCCATGCACAGATCTGCCTACCTTGCTCACTTCTGCTGGACTAGGTGTAATTTCCTTTTAATTAGACAGTAATGTGTAGCAGTGCACTGCTGGSAGGCATTAAAATCTGGTGCAATCTACGTGCTTAGTTTAACCCCCTCCATAAATCAAATTGGAAACAACCTTTCAGACTCGTTATTTGTTTCAGTACACAGCAACTGCACCACAAGAGCTGTGACCAAGCCCTGAGGGGTGCTGCTGCCTCTTGACCCCCGTGAGCCTCTCTCCGAGCCAGAAAACGAATAAATGGCAAACATACCTCCTGGACATCCTTGATGTTCATGGTTTTCTTGGTCTGAGCGACATAGCCCACAATGCCTATGTCCAGCGGATACACAATCTCACAGTCTGGGGGGACCAGGCATTCCTCCAGAGTGCTTCCCTCCTGGATGTTGAAAAGCCTTGTTGCCAGTTCAGGAGTGCCATTTCTCTGCCTGTACATGAAAAGACTACAGCGGTCRGCGTGAATAAGGGACCTGATCCTCCTCAAAGTCTTGAAAACCACTTTCTCCATGTTGATGCTTTCTTGCATGTCTTGGATCAACTCAAAAAGTATTTCACTCTCATTGTCATCCCAGGACTCTGTTTTCAGTTTCTTCTCAAAGTACTGCTTGGCAAAAGCAGGGTTGCCATCAAGGAACTTCTCCACGTCGTCTTCACTAATGCTCATCGTGAATGYCCTGGACCTTCTGGGTGAGTTGTAGTCCAGAGATGTATAAGCAGCACTCTAATTTCTCATGTATCTCTTAAATTTTTGTATTAGAAGATGATGCTGCTTCTGGAGTGACCAAGTTTGAGGTATCCCTGCAAAGACAGCTTGTCATCAGGAAGATGTATTCCTCTATAATGCCGAAGGTGAGTCTGTGGGAGGACAGATCTTCTCAACCAAACAGATTAGATGACCTCTACAAGAGCTTTGGGTCAACTTTCCTCTTCTTAATCTAGCTGCAAACAAAAACTGAGTGCTCACAATGTCTGAAAACACTCTCTCTTGGTAAACAGAACACTTACTGAAACAATTCCACTGAGGCAGCAGCAACAGGGAAGGGCTGCATCTCCTAACATTGAAATAAGCTCTTTAAAGTCTAATTAAATATATACTGCTTGGGCCTAATCCTTGGCTAACAAGGTGAGCATCTTATTATTTCTGCTCTCCTAGCTCTCAGCAGTAGTAGGAAATGCATCCTTCCCAAAGGAACACAGTGGCCAGAACAAAAACAGTGAGGTAATACCGCTCTTTGAGAACTCTCTCTACTGTTGCATAGCTCTACAAGYGGCTCCTGTGAGGGCTGTTCTCTGAAGAAAGCACCAATCCTGAATGCTCCAGTCTGGGGCTTGAACTGAATTTGCAAGGTCTATGGTCTTTGCTTCTTGCTAGTGGGAGCCATAACAGAAAATACACCTTTCAGTGTATTTTAGGAAGCCTTTTAGGAAGGAATCTGGAGAGCTTCTGGGGTTGCTGAATTGAGCTGCTCTCTCTGAGGAAACATGGGAAGTCCTGAGCACAAAACAAAAAACAAACAAACAAANAAGGAAAAAAGCCCCAGAATCCAAGTAAACAAAGAAGGTAGAAATATTTCCCTCATCACTATCAATGGAGAAAGAGGGAGAATTATGGCTGTGAGGAACAGAAGTTGTTTGGTATCAATGCTGCAAACAGCAGGTGAGGGTCAGTGTGATACTGAAAGACAAAGTGCCACAAAGACTATCACTCTTCAGAAGAATTAAACAATGCACAGGAGTTTTCATTACTGGGGAACAAAGGTAAATCCCCTCTGCTRCATTGCTGGAGAGTAAGAAAGGCTCACCTGCCTGAGGAGTAAGGGTGTCTGTGTCTATGARTATTGTCACTGCTGCCAGGAGCCGTTCAATCCAGCCCAAATCTGAATGTGGATGCCTGGGAGGAAGGTGGCTCATTCTGGTACTTCTCAGTGTCAGGATATTAAAATAGAATTACTGCTCAAGAAGACTTGGAGAAGGTGATGTRTGCCTCACTGCCTTCCATAACCGTGTTCTAGCAGAAGGACAAGGACCTGCCGAGAGCTGGAATGGTGAAGGTTTGCTCCAGAAGCCTTTTTGTGAGCAACAAGCAGCACTATCCCAGGCACAGGGCTTGGTGGCAATAWGGAATTCTAGTTGTCAAACATCCAYAGGGATGGCAGCACTTCAGGTTGCTCAGCAAGGTTTCTGTTTGCAGCAGTTTTCTGGGTACAAAGGCTGGCAGGAAGCGAAATAAGAAATCTTTGGTTTTGACTGGAGGCAACAGAAAGAACTAGCTGAGAAACAAAGGTGGAAGACAGTTTAGGTGAGTGAGAACCTGAAATGAAAGTTTCAAACTGGRAAAAAACAGGCCATTTTGTAAATTATGTGTTCTTGTTACTTTCGAACAAGAGAAAAATGGGCAGAAAGTGAGTAATTGTGGGGAAATCATTGAAGATGTGTACAAAAATACCACAAACAAGTGAAAATGAAAGGTCACAGAAGTCAAGATTGAATATGAAGTAAATTAGGAGCATGAAAGGCAATGAATATTTTCTGTTTATTATATAAGAAAGAGCAAGAATCTCAAGAACTCAAGGGGTGAAGTTCTTAGAGAGTTGTGTAAAGTAACTGCTAAACACTTAATGACCTTTTCTGACAACTAATGGAGGACCTTCTGATGTTTTGAAACTCTTGGAAAACGTAAATTTAATGATTCTTTCAGCAAAATAGGGAAAAGAAAGAACTGGAGAATTCTAAAACAGACCATTTAATGTTTGGCTTCTRAGAAAGTGCAGAAACATAGCTGTTCATGTGCATAATCATGGGACACAAATAACAGCCAGTGTGGTTTTGTGTGGAGAAAACTGTGTTGTACAGCAATTTCCTCCAGGGCACAGTCAGAAGTCTGTGGACAGAAAGAAAGTAATGGCTGTYTTAACAACTCTTAACTAATGAGAAAATTACACAAAAGATATTTTCTCTCATAAGGCGAGGGCTTAGATGAGACAGCTGAAAGGTGGAGGCAGATTTGTTTGAAAGATGAAGAGATTTAGTGGCTCGCTAATGTAATGTGGAATTTCTTGGCTAGGATTCTCTGTGGAGCCTACAACCAGTGTAGAACATCTCAGTATTTCCACTGATGGGTGGAAAAATATTAAGCCAGTGAGTGAGCCGTRGTCAGGTGTCTGTAAATGTGTTTGACCGTCTTAAAAATAAATTGCAGACAGGTGTGTTGAGGACTAGGGAACTAGGATGCACCAAGGGTGCATGGAAAGTCCKGCTGATGTGGAGAGCTGTCACCTGGTGAATTCACCAGGGTGAGTCACAATCTCAGCTTAACAGAGGCTGCACGTGTGTCGAGACTTCCAGGCAGAAGGATGTGCACATCCATCCATTAGGATAAACCTTCTTTCACATAACAGATTATGCCGAGTTGTTTGGAAAAGATGTCGCACTTGGAATACAGCGGGGAAATGTGACCTTTGAGGAAAGACTGAGGTTTCCCAAGTCTCYTTTTGAGTCATCTCTTTCCTAACAAAACAGTCCCCAATTGTATTAAAGATTATAGCTGAGACAAAAGGAACAGTCTGCTCTCCATAATCACATAGGACAGTAGTTTAGACCTGCAGAGAAAAGGCTTCCAAAACAGTGGGAAGAGATTGCTCTCACCTTATCTTAGACACCCCTAGAGGGGATGCCATCATTTTTCCCAGTGAACACTTCCAGTCTGAAGAGATGTAATGACACATGGCCCGTGTAATGGCACCAGCCTGCTGGAACCAATACAGACATAAARCTTCTTGGAGCTGGAGGGAAACACAACTGTTTTGTGGGTCCAGCCTTCCTGTCAGGCCAGTTGTGTGTAACGAAACATTGCTAGTACRCCAGTAAAATCTTCATTTGCAGCTGTGTAGTACTCTCAGATGGGAGTAATTTTATTTATGATTAACACAAGGAAAGCTGGAGGCAACCTTCTGCCTTCCAATGTCTGTCCTTTAGCAGCAATCTGAGCCCTTCCAGGGCATGGTAAAATAGAAGCCTTGTTTCATCCCACAGTGATAGGGAGGAAAAAGGGTAAGTAAAACCAGTTAGAAGTCTTTCCAGGGGACTAACACATTTTAAATWCTGGTATCCCAAAGCCTTTGAAGCAAGTCTGAAGTGAAGTTTCACTCTTCTTACAGTCAAGTGTACTGTGGCATGGCCGTTTTTACCATCCACTGGATCCTCTTTACCAAGTCAGATTTGTGGAAGGAGAGGAAGTCTCCTGGGAGCTCATAGCCACTTCTCAGAAATGTTTCAATGTCCAGGAATCAGACTGTGTATGGAGTGGATAGCACAGGACAGAGTTATTAAGTTAGAGAGTGTACTCAGGATGCCCTGTGTCTGAGCAGAAGGTCCTTTGGGCTTGGTAACATTTGGTGTTTTCCTGACAAAAAAAAAAAATGGTTTTGTGGATGCATTAAGGGTGATGAGAATTATTGCATGTTCTTTTCAGTTGTGCTTTGGGAGTCAAAAAATTGAAAATAGGTGAACTATCCATACTGAATTGAAATTGGCACTCTTGGGATCCACTCAGTGGATCCAAACCTTCCAGATATTCACATTTTGCCTGGTATGAAAGGTTATGCACAGTTCAAGATAAACATTTTTGTTTCAAAACATTTGTAAGGAAAACARGCAGGGTCCAGCAGCAATACTGGAGGCTCCAAACACAAAAGATCCAAGCTCAGTTCCTGCTTCTGCACTTAGGGTTTGAAACTAAACACAAAGATTTCCTCTTAACTAGGGGRAATATGGAAGGAGTTGCAAATGGAGCTGGCAGGAACCAGAGCAGCAGCAGCCCCTTTGGTGTGCTGACATACCCAGAATTAAAAGTATGGTGCAAAAAAGCGTGAGTATTCCCTGAGCCTTCAGGAATACCCAGCATGGAAGCCATTGCTGGGACAACGGTGGTAAATGAGGGGGATACAATGTAAGATTGCAATAGGATAATGTTCTTTGAATGGACTTAGGCAGACAATGGAGGATTTTGGAGGAGGATGAGGCTGCTATTTTAGGAAAGTTGCACTAGACTGTCACACAGCATAGTAATGTCTGAACACGTGTGGTTGCACAAACTTGTYTTCAATGGCTTTAAATCCAAATTGCAGAGTTGGCATGAGACCTCTGCTGTGCTGGTTGTTGGACGTGGATGTCATTCAAACTGTGCTCCAATGGGAAATCTCAAGTGTTTAAGCTGCCCCGAAGACTTGGCTGGTAGCTGGGAGTTTCAGGGAATAAAATTTCTCTCCTCCCAACARCAGACATGACAGTGTCTCCCAAGTCATAGGATGAAAACTACTGAAAATTTGTGGAGTAAAATCTCCTGGCTGTTGCGGTGCAAAACATCCTGTGCAGGAGCAGCAGTACTGTTAGGGCTGTTTATGGGACWGTGTCTGAAGTAGGGGGTGCAGACCCGACCTGGGAAGCAGAAAGAGGAATGGGAAGCACTGGGAGTGTTTGGGCTGCTGAGATTCCTCGTGCTCCTCCTCCAGGGGAATATTGTTTTTCCCCCTGGCCAAAGGCTGTGGGGAGGGGAGCTGCCAGTGACTAATGTGATTAGACATTATCCTTACGGGSCGCTGTATTGACAGCCATACTCCAACCTTTCTGACCCACTCGTCTGTTGGCATAACGAGATTGMAGCTTATCTGATTTACAGAGTAATATTCTCATGCCACCTGCTTGGTCTCAAGAAAAAGCTTTCCTGCCTGCAGCCATGGGAGCCCAGTGAGGATCAGGGCTATGTTCTTCACCCCTCCTGGGCCAGGGTCTTCTTCTGCCCCCCAAAGTTTGACCCACTCCTTCAGCTGCATATGGATTGTCACTTCCACAGAGAGAGCTGGTGTGCAAAACCTTAAGGCTCTTGCTCAGCATCSTCCCATTTCCGTGCCCTCTGTGGCTGTCCAAGGACATTTCAATGCCACCACAGCACAACCTTGCCCCCTGGGATCTCGCCCAGACTCTGCTGGGCCCCACTCCTGCCTGTGGYCCCAGACAGTGCAGCCACCGTTGAGTGGGGACTGGCACAGCCTCCCTGGGCACACATGGTCAAGCTGCTTGGGGCTGGAGGGACAAAGTGCACTTGGGCCAGCCTGGGGACGGCACCAAGCTGGGGAGCAGAGGCCAGGGCTACCCTTCATCAGGACCTCAGGGGCTGGTGAACCTCCCCCAGCCTGGGCAAGCACAGGGTCCTGCCCCTGGAGCTGGCAGGAGTCACAGCTGGGCACAGCTGGAGACACATGCTTGTTTTRGGGCAATCTGTCAGACAGAAACGCAGCAGCGCAGCACAGGAGCACAGCACCAGGCTCTAGGGCTGCAGAAAACACAGGTGAGCAACAGCTGGATATGCTAGAGCTGCGTTTCCTGGCTGGCAGGACAGTTGATACCTGAGTTGTGGAAAGATCATGAAATACTTGTAATAACATATAAATCCCTTGTGCTGTTGTGCAAGGAGAAAGTGTGCTGCTGGCAGTCCAGCTGTAAAGGGTCAGCACTTGGTCATATGCTTGCATTTTGGCCAGAATGTTGACTCCCCATCTTGTCATGACAAAGGAACATCAGCCATCAGATAGTTAACTTTTTTTGAGAATTACCTTAAAATTAAGATATGAGGTTTTGTATTGCATTGGTGAATTGCAGGAAATCAGTCGGAGATTTCTGCCTGAATGGTTCTCGTAGAAAGAATGTGGGTTTCTGAAAGCACAYGGATCAGTTTTGGGGTCTGTCAGGTCTGATTGTTACTTTTCAGGGAGATATTTACTAGGAAATGCATCTCTACCATGCCAGAACACTGAAACTGTACCTGAGCCTTTAAATGTCTTCTTGACTTCCTCCTCCTTGTATATGCTGTAAATACGCACAGCTTCTCTTACTCTTAATTTTATGGAGACATGGCTCTGTTAAAAAATATTACAGTACAGTAGCAGTGGCAATTTCTGCTCTCAGTCTACTTGAGTTTGTTATGTTTCAATTGACAGATTGTATCGAAAGCTCTTAGCRCGAATCACTGAACCCTGAATAAGAAGATTACTTCATTCACCAAGTGTTCTGTGAAGCTGAAGGACTAAAAAGATCTACAGACTCCCCCCAAACAAAGCCATGTGCATACTCCCCTTGTGCACAACATACTCCTTCCCAAGTTTCTTCCCAAGAGGCTCTGGGCATGGAAGTAAGGAGAAAASAGTGATAGGACATTTGAAAACACTTAGAAAGAGCACCTAATGACACAAAATAGGTGCTCTGTACYCAGAAATAGATTTGCTTATGCAGTGTCATGAAGAAACAACGAAGAAAAGAGGCTCTAAGAAAAGATTTGCAGATATTTGCAGAGAAAAAGAAAAAGACAACATCACAGACAAGTGACTTGTGAGAAACTGGAGAAGGCAAAGAGCAGGACTGTTTAGCAGAAAAGAAGAGGAACAGAGAAAATTATTCTAATGTCAAGAGTAATGGGAGAGCAAGTAAAGAGGAATTAAAAAGGGGTACTGAGTCAATAAAATGCTATGGAACCAGAAGGGTGGGAACAAGCCACCATGGGCAAGAAGAATTCAAGCCAGAAAATCACAAGAAGAAGCTGGGAGTGTCTGTGTATTCTCAGCGCCCATGTCAGAACRGAATAAAGAGGTTTGCAGCATTGGCAGACATAAGGCTGAGTCAAAGAGGAAGCAAGCACTCATATTCCAGAGACCAGGAACTTCACTGGTCTGACCAGGAGTGGCCATAGCTCCCTCTCTGCAGGCACAGAACTGCACAGAGTCCTGCAGAGGTTCTGATGACGTTTGGGCACTCCGTGGCCTGCCTCCTCTTCCTTCGCTCCTTGTGGGCGAGGGATATTTGATGTCCATTCCTGTAGCACAGTTTGCAGCAGTGGTGGTGTTTTTAATGGGCCTCTCTTGTGGAGGAAGCACTGTAATTTTCAGTGTTTTCAGCTTGTTGCTCAGTCTGTAGCAAATGTAAGCTTGATCTTCAGGTTGAGTATTCCAGTTGTAAATTTACAGGTGGTAACACAGTGGTGCTCTGAGATTTGACTGGAATCTCTGGGCTTTTCTGTAAAATAAATAGATTTTCCTGTGTAAGTGATGAGAAGCATGCCCTGGTGAAAAAGTTAACTTTCCTATCTGTGAAAGACTTACACTCATGACTTGCAGCTTTAGAGATCAACTGCTTCAAGTGGAAAACAAACCAAAAAAACCCTCAATAAAAAAAAAAAAATTATCATTTCTGACAGCTCAGAAAATTCCTCTCTTTTCCCAAGCTTCATACTTCCATCCATTTCTCCTGGAGAAGAAGCAGGAATGGAAAGCTGAAGTGCAGTTGCACGTGAAAGCCTTTGCTTGTTCTCTAGCCCTGTGACTCATTAATCAGCCTTGTGTTTACAGCTGCCCTCCCTCTGGAGTGCAGAAAGGGGCTCTGACCTAAACCTTCCCTCCCTGCACCTTGTGTTGTGCATGGAAACTGCCTCCTCTAACACCTGCTAAGGCCAGGTGCCCGGCCAATGGCTTTTGATTGCATGCACCTACAGATTTCCTTGGCTTTTGTAATTTGTGCTTCTGGTTTTAGCTTTTAAATCCATCGTCAGGGCCGGCATGGACATCCTGGCTTATCCATAACTACTCAAGCTCTGTGCCAGCAGTATCACTTTGGTAAAGCACCTTGAGATGCACGCTACGTAAGGAGCTGTATATATCCCGCTGGAGTAATCTGGTGCAATAATCTGGAGGCAGAATTTACTCTCTGTAACAGCCTCCCGTTACATCACACTTTGCAACCAGTTAGAGCCTATAGATTTATTCCTGCATTTTTTGAGTTAAACTGCTTCTGTTGTGTGAACAGGAAAGGGAAGAGACTCAGAATACTACATGCACGGTTTGTACTTTCAGGGATACTCACATAACTTCTGTGCCTCCTGGTTTTTGGAAGGCATCCTGGGAATTACCCCACGGATTAAACTAACTCTGGTCTGTTACCTCGTTGCAAAATGTGGGAGAGGCTACTGCTGCCTGAAGAAAACAATTTCCTTCTTCCTGTCTGTCTTGCCCCAGGAGAAGAAAAGGATCAGGCCATACAGAGGTATCAAGGATCTTTTCAAGTGTAAATACCTTACCTCCAGAGTACAGAGTTCCTTTCCTTTTTGCAGATGCCACCCTCCTTGTCCACAACGAAATGGCAGACTCTCCAGTCTTCCTGGTCTTTGCCCTCCAGGACCTGGCGGCTTGACATGAAGAAGGCAAATATTGCATCTTTAAACAAATGCTGCAAGTAAAATGAATAAACATGAATGGCTGGAGATGGATCTGTTTAGCAGTAGTAAATATTGTATAGGTATATGGGTATGTTCACAGTATGCCTTATAGTAAATACTAGAAAACAACAAACAGAAAGTCCATATTTTTATCCGATGGCCAAAAAAGGTCTCTTTTTTGTGAGATTGCCTCAGGCCTGAATGGTCTTTTGGTAGAGATTAGCAACAGGCCACTTGTGAAAATGTCATGCACTGGAGAGGAAATCCAGCAGCTCACGGTTCRAGCTGCAACATCTTACACACCCGGGTGTACCATCCATACCTGTTCAGAAACCAGGAGCTGATACAAAACCCCATGTGCTTCTCTGTCCAGCAGATCWTTGTGTGTTAAAATCCCACTGAAGGAGAGATTTTAGCCAGCTCTGCATTCACCCTGTTCTACCATGGCAGCAAGAYGCTGAAGAGTTTGGGAGAGAAGCTGCAACTTAATTTCTCTGGCAAGCTCTTGTCAATGGCTCTGAGAAAACTGTTCCCTCCAGGTTCACTGCCCACTGTGGCAGAGAGGCTGAGGCTTCTCAACTTCTGTCGTTTTGAGCAGACCCCTCCTYCACTTGCAAACAGGGTGACATGTGTGTGCCTTTATCTGAGATGTGCATGGGAGCGTGTGAGGGCCAGCTCTGCCAATTGTCAGTCAATACATTTAGAATTCACACTACTRTTTTTCAGAAGGGAAAGGTGCCCTTCAGTTCCTCTCGTTTAAAACTGTGAAGTATTTGAATATTGCCTTGAAAGTCCTAAGGCAGTGATTTATGATACCTTTTTAATCTAACTACCAACACACCCAAGAACCTTGCCCTTGAACCACAGGAGAACAAACTCCAAATGATTTCCTCTTCTTCTCTATTGTGCCATTCTCTTCCTTGGAAAAGATCAGTGTTTCTGAGAAGTCACAGAAACTGAAAATCTCCATGCCCACAGCCTTCTTGTGGTGTCCCACTGCAGGGAAGCCTTATTTCTCCTGCCTCCTGCCCTGACAAAGGAGCAGAGCAGACCTTCAGTGTCCTTTCAGCAATGCAAGCACAAGGGTGTGACATCCCTGAAAAGTCGCCTGGCACCTTTAACAGCACAAATTGTATCTAAACTAGAGCATGAAATCCCCAGGACTCACGGTGCAATAACCTCTGCAGTGTCTGTCCGGGGCAGCTCAGAATGCCTGTACATGTAGCTGTTCTCCAGTGCCTCGGCAAACAAACCCACAACCTGATCACTGCAGGACAGCAGGGAACTTAAAACRTGATGCAGGAGCGTATTTAAAGCTCTCATCCTGTGCCGTGGGCTGCTGATGGCAGCACATGTTACTAAATCTGAGATGGCARCACAATCACAGTAATTCCCAGAGCAGTCTGTCCAGTGCTTATTCCAATGATAAGGCAAAAGGAGAGGGACTTGCTGGGGAAGGAAATTCAAAACTACTGCTGCTGCTGCTGCTGTATTTCACAAGATAAGAAAGTAGATAAGATTAACCATCTCATCGCACACCTTATTTGCTGCAGGTTATTAAAGCTACCAGTTCCCCTATGCTGAGTTCAGTACACTCAGTGGTCAGGGCACCCCTTCACTGAAAACCAGCCAGTTTTGATGAGCAAGTCTGGACCAGGCTCTTGGGTGCCTTCGTTGACATCCAAACTGAGCAGGGCATCTTTGTTCTGATAAATCCTGGTTTGTGTTACATCAAATTCAACAAGTCTAGGAATATGTTTGAATGCTTTGATTCCTCCCTTTCTTGTTTTTGTTCCCGGCACAAATGACCCTAATACTGCAAAACTGAAGGTAAATTTGATTTTGTTTTCTTCTTGCTCCAAACAGTGACAGATGTTATGCTCACCAACCAAAATCTTGTGCTGTGATTAGCTATTATTAGCATGTGTCTAATCCCCAGGGGATTAAGTGGTCATCTAAGCATGGCTTCGAGTGTCACTTATGTCTCACATGGACACAAACTAATCTGTTTTGTTGGAAACAGATGAAGTGATAAGTGTTTGGAAGCCTTCTAATTTACAGAAAACACTGCMGGTTGTTCTCTGTCAAATCCCTAYGTCAGGGYGGAAGAGYGCACTTCTGCACTCATACTCAGTGTCAGTCCCCCAAAATCTAGTGGGGAGCTAACCCTRAAATGCAGTTTCAGGAGTTAGTTTTTATATGATTCCCCAAGCAGCCAAGCAGTTCCAGTCACCATCAGCTCATTTCCTTGCAGACCTGCCCAGGCTGGCTCTGGACACACACAGATGGCACAAACAGGRTATGTTCAGTCACTGTGCTGCATGCAATGTACCACTGCCTCCCTCTAAAGCCTAAAGGGAAGCTGCACAGAGGCCAAATCAAAGTTTCCTCTGGCAGCAAGTAAGGACAGCCTTTCCCAGGCAATGAGCAGCCCTAAAGCAGCTGCCTGGAAAGCAACACAGTTCACACCAGCTATAGGGCAAAGCTGTGTGCTTCTGTTCAGAAATTCCTGGGCAGGAGATGGTAAGTGATCACTGCAGACAGCCCAAAACATCCAGAAAGCTTTGGCCTTACTCTGGAAGTCCAGACTGTTGGATCAGAACCAAAAGATTCACAACTTCCTGGGCTTACTCTATAGGAACAATAAGGCTGTCCCCAGTGGTTATGCCCAGGGCTCCCCAGCAYTTAGCACCCAGTGTGAGGAATAACTGCTAGTGCTGGCAACTCCTGAAGTCTTAGGTGAGCTGGCTGGAAAGAGTACTGGAGTGATCTTTGCAGTTGGGGAAGTTCTTCAGGCACTTGAGAAGGACAGGCATGGTTTGCTGCCAAAAGTACTCTTCTGGCAATTCCTGCCTTTTCTTTTTGTGATGTGTTGTATCATCCCCATTGAAGGCTACTAAGAAGAGTAGGAACGAGAGAGTTACAGTGCTTACRTAACTGGAAATGTTGACAAAATGATCTAGGAAGGATGTACATAAAAATGTTTCAGTGCACAGGAGARCTGGGGACTCCATGATTATGATGTGAACATGAAGGCAAAACTTCACATTTTTGCACTTTTTGTCCCACTCCCCCATGTAGGTAATGCACAATGTCTTCCTACTCTTGCAAGGATCACCTTAATTTGATGATGTAGGTATCAGAAATGCTAATTGTGTACCTGCTCCATTCAATTGTCAAACTTGAACACGTGCCTATGCAGATGCATGTGTACAGTCCAAGTGTTTCTCTACCTAATGCTCTGCACTTACTCTCCTAAYATGTGTTAGAAGCAGAAAGACTTCAATGAGACAAAGCAGTGGTACAATCAAATCAGCAGATTTATTAGCTTTCTGGGCAGCTTTTTCCATTATGTAAAAGCTGTGTTTGTATTAGTATAGCAGTCAGWCCCACCAGTGTGAGGATTACAGTTGGTTTTTACATAATGGATTATCCAAGATTAAGTGTTTTATTCAGGCACACGAGCAAAAATAACCAATTAGTGACTTTGTAGATTCCTTATTTAAAGGGAGCTGGAGGGCAATTGACTCAAAACTCTCCTGCTACCTGCAGCCCAAAGACTGAAGCAGAGTAGTCTCAAGGATCTCCAACATCTCTACCCGGCAGGTAGGTCTCTCTTCYGCAGAGATGGATCAGACTTGCCATCCTTTACAGCAGGGAAATGCAGCTAGGAACAGAGTAGCTGCATGGGTGTTGGGGTTCTGGGTCAAGCTCAGCTTGGATCCTGCTGAGAAGCATCAGGAAACTGTTTTGTCTTGGCATCTGGACAGGTATTCAGGGTCAAAAACTCTGCAAGAATGTATCGTGAAGGTGCTCGCTTCCCAAACTCTGAGAAACAAATATACTGGGATGTAGGTGAGCTGGGATACCTGAGGAGACAAACAAAGCCACAGGCACCTGGTGGTTTCTCTGTGATGACAGATGAAGCCTCTAAAAACTTAATATTATTTGTCATATTTGCTGGAGGATTGGTCAGAGGGCAGCCAGTACTGAGGTATATAATGCCACTAGAGCAGGCAGCTCGAAAAGGCCTGTTTTGGTAATGAGAACTGGTGATAAAGAATATGGCCACGCTGGCTTGAAAGCAAAGTGGACATGCACTGTGAAATAATTAGGAACCACATCTTTACAAGGTACAGTGCTTTACCAGAGCTCAACAGAAGATTTTTCTTTCTGCGAGAACAAAATTCAAAACATTTCAATTTTCTATCTATTATCTATCTATTTTTCATTTAACTGTATGACTACTACTGGCAAGCAAAATACTCTTGCAAAGCAATTGCCATTGAAGCTCAGTTTTGGCTGAATTTAGACACCACAATGACTCAGTATCAGTGGAAGARTTAGCTGTCTACTTTGTAGGGGAAGAAACTAGTCTTAAAATTAGGGAAATGCATCTGTGGGAACAGCACTAGCTATCTTCATCTACTGCATAAACTAAACCCTCGTGTCGCTTTTGTCTTGCAGGATGAAATACGCACAGTATGTTTTCCTGGCCTCGGTCCTCTACACTGTTGAATATAGCCTAGCTCAGACCTGTGCTGTGGAGTCTTTCTCTGTGAAAGACAATTTTGATCCAAAAAGGGTAATTATGGTTACTTCAATAGAACATGYGGAGAAGCTTTACACATAAACTGTTTCTCTAGGTTTTAAGTTTTGTTCGTCTAAAGGGGTTCTTCACCAAAAAGTTAATTTCTTTCATGTGCTGTCTTGCAGAGGCTGTTCCTGTAGTTTGTTTTTCTCAGTACTATTTAACCTTCGAAACATTATGGTAAAACTGGCCTTGAAAGCCAGGGACGTTAACCAGTTAGAGGGCATCTTCTGTTAGCTCGGCACAGCTTTGAGCAGCTCCGTGATAAACACAAATGAGATCCACATCAGAGAGCAAGCTCAAACACCTGCCCTAGGGTACAAGCATCCACCACTAGTCATTCTTGGGAATCCTAGACAAAGGAAATCTTACCTAATCTGGTGTCCTGAACYCTTGTTTAAACACMTCATTTGTGTTTCTGAGGAGGAAAWKAGGGCTAACTGTTGGAAAGGTCCAGACRAGTGTCAGTAGCTGTTTCAACTAATTGTCAGCAAACCTCACAATTCCAGGGGCARCTAGGAGGTGGCCAGCATTTTCTCTATACAAAACTGGCTTTGCTGGAAACAAACCATGTCTGGGGAGAGCTTTGGGAATATCCCAGTTTTAAAAAGTCAAAGTTTTTTCTCGGGCTTCTGTATTTGGGAATTATGGGTTTGTTTCAGGCTTAAGCACATAACTTGCCTAACAGATCTTATTAGCCTCTCTGCAGAATCAAATGTAACACAGTTCGCTCCTGCTCTTCTCAGAATTTCTACTGATACTGTTAACTTTTAAGGGTCTTCCTCTCTGTCAGTCACCTGTTGAGATCTTGTATTCATTTTACTAGATAATTCTTGTACATTTTCAGGGCCCCATTTTTTGCATAGACATATTCTTTCCCCTAATCTCCTTCCATTTCCCTCCGTTGTTACTCTCCCCAACACAGCCTCTCCTTGTTTTGAGCATATAGTCATCACTTTCTGCTTTGCTGAAAGACCCTTTTCCTCACCAGAGAGTCAGCCACAAAAATTGTCTCCATCCTGCTTGCTGCAGTCTTTGTACCTGTAATTTGATATGGTTGAATTTGGTATGGTATTGCATGGAAGAGAATGGGGCTTGAACAGGAACAAGGAAGCAGAAGCCTGACTGTAAGAATGTCTTAGGATGGGAGATGCTTTCAGTGTGGGGTGACTGTGCCAGGAATGTCTCACTAGACAAAGAGTACACGTGCCCAGCAGTGCAGAGCTGCTAGACCTGCTCCTTCCTTCTGGCACAAAGGCTCATCAGGCAGCACGGCAGGATCTGTGGGCCACATTCCCACCCAAAATCTGACTCGGCCATTTGTCAGGCCATGGGGAGTTAGAAAGGCATTTTGATCACAAAATTGTTTTTGTGATAATCTTGCCATGGAAATTAATCCAGGTACTAACACAATTTCATGACAGTATGCAGGGAAATGGTATGCCCTGGCCAAGAAGGATCCAGAAGGCCTTTTCCTTCAGGACAACATCTCTGCTGAATACACTGTGGAGGAAGACGGCACAATGACAGCATCCTCCAAGGGCCGAGTGAAGCTTTTCGGGTGAGCTCTCTTGACTTTCAGCTCTAGTTGCTGCCATGAGGTACTGGACCATGGGGAGGTGGATGGTGATCTGTCCTGAGCACACAACATGACTGGATTTTCTTAATCAAAAAGTGAAGTTCAATCAAGGTATTAGATTAGAAACTAGAGGCTAGACACTTTTGAKTCCTGGGTTTCTTCGCAGCCTGGCTCAGGTTCAGAACCATCACAAAACTACTGCAAACAGACAAATATCATTCAAACTTTGATTGATGGAGCAGTCAGATAAATTAATTGCAATCAAGTAAAGGAGCTAATGAAGGCTCAGAGGCTGCGAGGGAAGGAAAACTCATTTTGCTGAGAGGTTCAGGGGAAGGAGAGGAGCATTACTTTCACAGACCTCTCAACGAGTGTTGGACAGATTTCTGAAGAAAACATGAGGTTAACTCTCAGATGTCATTGCAATGCCTGAATGGACAGATGGCAAGAAGCTTAGAGTTTTGCCTGTTGGTCATGATTACTACAAGGAATTACAGCATGTAAAGAGATTAAATAGCTTTCTGAGTGCAGAAAAGAAATCTGAAGCTTCCATTAGGCTAGCACTAGCAGGTGGCTATGAACCTTGTACATCTTAACAGTGCAGCACTCCGGGATATTTTGGAAATGGGCAAATGAAGCTTGGYAGGCATGCCACGCAGTGCAAAGGGGAAGATTCCTGAAAGAACTCTTCAGAAAACAAGCGGGCCTCAAGRTTGCTGCAAATTTTATTTCTGCAAAGGCAGGATAAGGGGAAGTGTGGCCTAAGGAAGGAAAGGAATCAAGACCCTTCCATTGTTCCACAAATTCAGTAATGCTTGACAGTGTTAAAATATGGGTGGTATTCAAAATAAACAGATACCAGAGAAAGGCATTGGAACAAACAGCAACTTTGCGTTAAGAAAGGTTACACCCACACCTGAGGCAGTTGCGAGCAAGTCCTGAGTGAGGCACACCCATCTGAAGCTCAGATGCTGTGAGATTTTACCTTGAATSTCATGGATCTTGTTGCAGTTTCTGGGTGATCTGTGCTGACATGGCTGCTCAGTATACGGTACCTGACCCAACTACTCCAGCAAAAATGTATATGACCTACCAGGGACTGGCCAGCTACCTCTCCAGCGGTGGTAAGTGAAATTCCCAGCCCATGATCCTCACCAACTGCTTACAGCTATCCAGATACATGTTTCAACATATGAGCAGGAAAAACAGTTCAGCTCAGATCACTTGAAGTGAAGACAAAATATCCTGTTTGTGGGGGATGCTTTATCCAAGCGGTGCATTTTATCTCCATAGAAGGGGCAAGACCCAGAGACTCCCCAGAGATCCCTCTTACACACCATGTATATATTTTAACAGGGAGGATGCAGCTTAGAGCCACTGGGCCACACAGATGGATTTGGTACAGCCAGGTGTGGTGTTGAACCTAGGGAAGCAACACTTCCTGGGCCCCATTGTGGGCATTAATGAAGTGCTGAGGTCAGTCATTCTTGTACTCCTCATAGCTAAAGAGAGGGGACATGTGGACCCACAGCTGCACCCAGCACGAAGGAGCATTTCTCCTCAGACAGACACAGCTGGACTCAAAGAAATGGAGCTGTTAATTCAAGTCCCCCTTGCAGAAACTGCTCRTGCTGAATCTCAGTTCTGCATGCTTCAAACCCAATCCTTTGTGCCTGAGTCTCTCCTAACYCCAGCTCTACAGCTGTGGAAATTTGGGAGGAGTTTCTAATATGTAAGAAAGAAGTATGTTCACTTAGTAATGGCTGATAAGCCACACCAAAAAGAACTTAGTTGAGTAAGGCTAGAAAACAGGAGGAATGTTTTACTGAGGCTTCCTGTATAGGAAATGTACTCTGTGTCCTTCTTTCCACTGTGCTTGAGCAAGCAACATATATATTTTGTCATTGAAAACCTAGAAAGTCCTCGTCCTCCTAATACTTCTAGCCTAAGAAACAAWAGGTGAAAATGCATTGAGCACCATGAGGAACAACATGGTCTCAAGATGCCTTGTGCTTGTCCCTGCTGTTCCCTTCATGGTGTGGAGATAAGCTGGATATGCGACATGATTTCAGATCCTTCAGAAAGCTATCCCTGCTATTTGTTGAAATGTGTCATCTCCCTGCTGAAGGATCTACCTCTGCTTTGTTTCGCCCACTGTGACAAACACGTGTGTTCTGATGTTTCAGGGGACAACTACTGGGTGATTGACACYGACTATGATAACTATGCCATCACCTACGCCTGCCGCAGCCTGAAGGAGGACGGCTCTTGTGACGATGGATACTCCCTGATCTTCTCACGCAATCCCCGTGGCCTCCCCCCAGCCATCCAGCGCATTGTGCGCCAGAAGCAGGAAGAAATCTGCATGTCTGGCCAGTTCCAACCTGTGCTTCAGTCAGGTACTTCAGCTAATTAACAAACTCTCTGAATTGTACAGTAGGTGAACACACTTGCTGTTTATGTCACAGAACCACAGCAAATTCAGTTCTACTTTTAGCAACCTTTTCTTAACGTTAGCTCTAATAAGAGTTACAAAGGGAAATCCAGGCAAAGATGAGAGCCTGTTATAGGCGTTTTCTGCAGCCTTGAGGTTGCCCTTACAGSAATCCTGTGTTGAAATTGCTACACCTTTGTTACTGTAGCAGTAGACAGGACAGGGACGGCTGCTGCAAGCTGTACTTGGAAATGCTTGTCTTGGCCACTTCATTAAAGCATCTTACCTTGGGTCTGCACACTGTCCTCCAGGAAAGGATGAGAAGATGCCTTCAGGAAGGACCATCCTCGCAGTCCATCATGACCTGTGTCCTGTGTGGTCTGAGCAGCAGGGATGAGGGGCTCTGAGCAGCATTTCTGACTGGGTCTGCTGGCAGTAGGAGTCAGCAGTTGCACCACATACGTGCAAACAGAATATTTTTCTGGAGGTCCAGGAATTGATCTTCTAGTTCAAATGCTGTCAGATGATAGGCAGGTGATTTTTTAGGCTGTGCTGGAGGCAGAAATTCCTCTTTGCTGGCAGTTGAGCACTCACACCCTTGACATCCTCACTGCCTTGCCTGGAGGTTGATCCTTCATAAGCCACAAAACACACGTTCCACACTGTGGGACAACAAATGGCAGCCAAAACTTGAATAGTACAGCATAGTGCCAGCCAGTCCTCCACTATAGGACAGGTCCTGGCACCATCCAAGGCAGTGTGCATGGCATGGGCATCCCTGCCCCATAGCCCCCTGTGCTGCTCCTCTAGCAGARGGACAGCAGCTGGTTTGTGGGCTCAAGGCTGGGTGCTCAGCAAAGCTGAAAGYCCATGGCTAGCTGGAAAAGGCTGCCCCAGTCTGTGCCAACAGACACAGAGCAATGCAAAYAGCAACTTCTGCAACCCTAATCTTGCACTGCGATTCAGAAGTACCCTAGGAAGGTTGTAGCTATAGCTTCACTGGAGACTAAAAGGCTGTTGAAGCACTTTGCAAATTTACTTACATAGACTAAAGTTTACTTTTCTTTCTTTCTTTCCAGGGGCCTGCTAAAAGTACGCTTCTGATGCTATCCTTAAGCACAGAAACCAGACCTCTTGGTCTCGAAGTTGCCACTCAACTAATAATAAAAAAAAATCATAGTATGGAATAGTGTGTTTTTCCTGAAAAACACATGAAAATATTGGGGGATCTGTAAACTGTGTGCAATATAATAGAAATATTTCAATTTTCAAGGTAATACCTAATGTGGCATTTGTCAATAAATGTTTTTGAAAAAAAATAGAACTTCTGGAACTGTTTTTCTTACCTCCTGTCCTGTCTGATGGGGAGCAGAARGACTGAGGATGCTCATTGAGGAGAGGTGAGACAGCATCCAAGSGTGTTCCTGGCACAGATGGGGAAGTGTTGCTCCCCAGAACAGAGCAGGGGAGCAGGGCAAGGATGGTGAGAGGGGCAGGTCCCCTGACAGTGCTGAGCATCAGACAAAAGAACAGTGACGTGGTGTGTCTGGAAAGTCCAGCCAGCCAGCGAGGGCMGCTGGGCACAGGGCAGGGCACAGGCACGCCAGTGAGATGGCTCCAGCCAAAAACAGGACTGGAAAGCGTGTCTGAGGCAGAGCTACCTGCAGCAAGATTCCCAAGTGAAGAACCACAAATGCAATAAAAGAGATGCTACTTTCAATAGCATTGGACACAGCATTGTTTTAAATGAGTGGGTGCTTGCACTTCTAATGGCATTACCAGCAATTTGCTCCCCTTTGCCTGCATAATCCAGATGTCAGTACCTGAAAGGCATACAACTGAAAGAAACAGAACAGACTGGTTTTATGGCCCAGAATTTCAAAGACAGAGAAAATCAAAAGAATAGTACCCACATAGAAAAAGGGTAACCCAAGTCAGCATTATTGACATGTATTTCCCACTGCTTTCAGTAAAATCACATTCACTTTGTGTTTCCTAGTAATAAAATTACCAGTCTAGAACACCCCCAGCACACTGCTGAACCCTGCAGTTTGTCAACGACACAAACTTTTACAATTTATAAAATTACCAAGCACAGAAGTAGGACCAAGCTGAACAGCCCTTACTCCTGAGGCTTCCAAATGGTGTGTGGCACAAGGCTGATGTTGATTGAAGACTTTCAGAGCATTCAGTGCTAAACAGCTTCTGCAAGATGCTCACACAATTTTATCTAGAGTTACTGCGAAGTGCATAGAAACAAAAGACCAGACACATTCTCCAGGACCAGAGACATTATCTCACACATGCAGCAAAGTCTCTCAAATTTTATTTCCCAGGATTTCTTGGCAATACTTGTAAGGCTCTCAACTGGCTTGAGCAAAGGTGTTCCCTGCTCTTCAGGTCTGGGGTAAGTTACCCTGACAGCAAACAAGATGGTGAATTACCACCTGAAGCTAAGGACAGAAACAGAGGAGCACTAGCAGGCAATGCTAACAAAATCCCATACAGATAGGTAACTACTGAGTGTTGAAAAAATCCCAGCCTTTTTTGCTGAACTAAGTGCAACGTCAGTGCATTGATTGAATGTTCTCCACTTGTACCCTATTCCGATCAGGAATTACTGGGGTGGAATCTGTGAACTTAGGACTCACATAACAACTGATTAGACAACGCTAACCCTTAGCTGAAGAAGTGTGGCCTTTGGCCAGAACTTTCAGACCAATACTATCACTCTTTGAGAAGTGGGATTTTTTTAATGTCTGTGGTTATAGTAACTGTATGACCAGAGCATATGGGAGTTGTAGCGAGACAATCACTACACAGAACCAAGTGCATCCTTATTGCGCTTGGGGTAGCCTGTCCAGATGAGTTAGGCAGTGAAATTTCTCCTCAGCCACGAGGTTAAACCTGCAGGATCGCATAAACATAGTGGTGATTCTGGATGAAGCAGGCACCACAGAGTTTACATGCCCCAGGAAGATGACTTGTACTTGGGCAAGCATGTTTCCATCTGGACTACAATCAAGCCCTCACTTGTAATGTGGTGAGTTAATGAACAGATGGGAGTTACCTCGTATCTATTTCTCTCCAATGACTGCAGGGAATGTGAAAGACAAGGTAGTGTAGAGCAGGCAGCCACGAGTGTATTGTGATGAGATTCATACTTGCCTTGGAATTCTGTTGAGTTCAACATGAAATATCTGGGGTATATCTAGGGGCAGACATCTTCTGTCTGCTGTTTGAGCTGGCCRATGAAAAGTAGTCTACTATTTCTGTGTTGAAAGTGTGTGTATAGGTCCCAAGTCATAATCTCTGTCCTGCATAAACTCTCCACTAACAAGACAAAATAAAGAAATTGTTTATGCATTAAAAGGACTGTTGTTTTGTCCTCAAAAGGTCCTTTAGTGCTGGCAGAAACACCATGACTGCTCCACAGCAGGAGGGACCCTGCAAGGATATTGTCCTTCATACACCAGTGAACCTTCTCTAGCAAGGACACTGCAAGTCCTGAGATCAAACACTGTAATACTACCTTGAGTTTCACCAGTTTCCCCTGGGTTGTGGTAACTGAGGCAATCTGTGCCTTTARCTTTCTACTTCAGCCTTGACATTGTTTATAGTAAGATTCCCTTTATGCTTCAGTTTTATGCAATGTTGGAACTCAGACAAGTCCACCTGCCTTCAACATCTTGTGCTGTTAAGACACTGGAAGCAGCTGTGTGGTACTTTTTTGCTGGCTGGGGTTAAAATATGACAGTCCTCAAGAGCAGTCTTTACTTCCCAAGATTAAGTTGTTGATATAAAGAGTTTTAAGCAGTTTCTACACCACAATGATTAGATTCAGTTTTTACAGGGTTCATGTGTAAGATTAAAAACCAGTTTTATTGGGTAGCACAAAAGATTTTAACAAATGCAGCATATACACAATTAGACAATGTAAAATACTCAGCTGAAAGGTTCTTTAAGTTGCAAAATGGTTATATAACCTCACAAGCTTTTGTTTGAAGCGCAGGCAATCGATCCCCTTGTGCAGTTGCAGTTACATATTCTTATTTGGATTAATGAACAGCAAGAGACATACATGAGTGCTCTGCAGTCTTACTTTGGTTATGATACTACAGAACTACTAAGCACCTGATACTCACACCTAGCGCTACAGATATTTGGCACTTCTGAAAACTCAAACTGTAATGGAGAGCTGATCACTATGTGTAACAGAGTAGATTAGTCAAACATGCAATTTTGAAAACACTATCAGACAGAGCCAGCAACAGATGGTTACAGAAATCTCAAGTTTCAAGTACTAAACAGCGTTTTTTTCTGTAGACATTAGATGTTAAAAAAAGAAAACGCCATTTCAAAACTTCTATACTTTGTTCGAAATAAACTCATACCTGGAAATACCAACTTCTCTTCTCTCTGTTTATACGTGCTCATTTCTTAAAGGAATGAGTTTATATCATAGCAGCAAAGAAGATTTTCGGAAGAAATCTTCTATTTTTCATGGTTTGCACATGTATACATTTTCATCCCTGCATAACGAAATCAATTCTATTCACTACATCTATGTTTCTATTTTTTTCTTTTTTTCTTTTTTCTTTTTTTTTTTTTTTTTTTTTTTTTTTTTTTTTTTTTTTTTTTTTCATACACCTGTAACTAGTGCATAGTTCTTGGTTTCATAAAGACTGCTATATTCTGATTGCCAGGGTGGGAAAATTTTAAAGCAGGACATTCTAACAGACTAACCTGTCCTCTCAAGCTCCCATATCTTTCCCTGTTTCAGACACACTAAAATCTCTCAAGACCCTATATGTAGTATTTCTCTAATCATTTTATTTGTGGTTCCACCTCATACTAGCCAAACAACATGTGTTAACTGCTACGTTTTACTTAACTGTGTACATTGATTCTTCACTCAGGGGCAATTATCACAACATTAAAATGTATTTTTGCTATCTCCATCCACATAGAATGTCTCAGGAACGTTTTTTAAATTGAGAAGGTTTTTAATTCAGTATGCTCAATGGCCCTTTCCTGTTCTGCCTGTATGGACAAGAAATTGAAGGACTAGGATGTGACAAGTGCCCCTTATTAAAATTAACATGAGGCAAGAAATATTTCACCTGAATTCAGAGACAAAATGTATCTTTTAAGGCTAATTTTCAGTACAAGCACATGAACAAGTAACCAGAAAGTATGGAGATACAAGGCCACATTTCACATACACCAACTTTTTGTGTATGCTTCTTTTCTGTGCTGTAGAAGTTGAGGGTATTTGAGGTAGTTCAGCTCTCTCCTATTGCTCAAACTTGGGCACTTTTTTTTCTGAGACCTGAATGTTTCACCAAATATGCAGTCTTTGTTGTTATGTTGGTGAGGTGGCTGATGTCAGCAAAGAGAGCAGTAGGGGATTTGTTTGTGTGACAAAGTCACTCCTCTTATGGAAAACACTTCAGCTGTTTTGACTGGCATTATCCTTCTCTCCTATAAGCCTGTTAAAGACACAGCTCAAACTGTGCTGGTTGTGAAAAGGGAAGAATAAAACAGCACCCCTGCAATTTCAGGGAATTTTGCTGTTTACATAGAATGTTTGGCAGCTGCAAGCATAGCCAGTGGTGATCTGTAGCCCGTGATCTGAGGCTATCACACACTTGTGCACATGCTTTGCAAAGCACAGGAGCTCAAACTGTTCTTGGCTGATTGCCTAAGTGTGGTAAGTAGCAGCCCTGCTAGATTCAAGAGTGTGCTGTCCTGTCATATGAAAACACAAAAGGCTCTAACTAGTGTTTCAGCTTTCTCTTGGCCAYGCAGAGCTGAGTTCTCACTTACAGTCTATGAGGGGAGGTGTTGGCTGTAAAGGCTGTAGAACACCCTACAGGTGACAAAACAGGGTCTTTCAGGGTTAGAGCTTCCACCACGAAGAGGCAGCAGCTGACAGCCAGAGTGCAAACAGGTGACTTGGGCAAAAACAAAACAGAGAAAAGGCARGGAAATCTGCAGGACAGGGCTTTCCGTGCCTTCTCCCTTCTGAGGATGAGCTGATAGCCCTTCCTCTGCCTATGGGAAATAGCTCTGGCATCCATGTAATGGTCACAAATACAGACAGAGCTGGATGCAAACCCCTCTGTGAGAGACTGAAAAACCTCATGCACCTGAAGACATGGAAGTGCTCTGAAATAACCCACTGTGACTAAACAGCAGGGAATAAGGGATCCTTCACTTCATGCTCTGAATGTGTCTTGTTGTTGGGCATTTTTCCATCAAATCATTATCTTAAGATAGCMTGGCAACTAAGGCAGACAGTTCACTCTCAGACAGGTCCTCCATATGCCTCTGCTACCATCCTCACTCACACAGTAAATGGTCCTGTTCCTGCTACAGTTTGTAACCTCAGTAAAACTTAGCTTGCCCTGGCTATTAGCTCAGTGTAAAATAGGGAACAATAAATATTTATTCCCATAATTCCTGGTTAGCAGGCTGAATCCCAGTCCTACAGTATCCCCTTACCAGCTGGGTTGTCAGTTGTGGTTGTTAGATAATGGTGTATTTTGTGCTGTGAAGAGTTAATAAGGGCAATTGCTTCTATCTTGCATTCCTAATTTGCTTCATCAGGTCGTTTCCATACTCCCTCCTCAACATGGGAGGAGTTTACTTTTCTGGGGAGTTGTCATTTGCAAGGAGCATACACCACTCTGACACCAAGCCAGGCATCACTCTTCAGGGTCACTGGAAAGCTTCATCATACCCCACGGGAAGAGAGGACGGGCCTGCCTTCCCCCAGTAGTCAATGGCACGCACTCTGTAAAAGCCGGAGACTGAGCTTCCTGCAAATGAAAAGGTTAGAAATGGTCACCGTGAAATGCTCACACCTGTAGTACTTGGAGGATATGAAACAGGCACTACTCCTGTAAAACCCAGGTTGGTGGAACAGGCTGGGGAAAAGTTTTGCACCCTAAGTAAGTGTGCCTATGCCTGTCTAATTAAAAGTTATAATAAATTCCTCAGAACTGGCTTTTTTATCTTGCATCAAGGACATCCTCTCTGCTTACTAGAATTTGCAAGTACAGCTACAGGACTGCTTTCCCAGCAGTCCCATTGGAAGAGGGCTATGACATCTGCAACACATAACTAGTCATCTCTTTCTTTTCTGACATACTTTTCTGCCTGAATTGTGCCTTTGGAACAGGTTATGTGTGGACAGGTTCAACAAAGAAGCAGAACAAGATGCACACAGGCTGACTGAAAACCCTCTGCTCTACTCAGGAAGAAGCTCCACTTACTTAAAAGGTATGTGAACTGATATTCTGTGGTTCTGTGGTTTTTATCCTTGATCCAGTTCAAAGAACACAGCTTTCCCTAGCAGAATCTTTGATCCCACAAGCAGTACAAATTTTGGGGTATTTTGTCTATCTAATTAATTAATGCATGCTTTAGTATTTTTATTCTAGAAGAAAAAGAATGCTAGTAGTAATGGGTGGGGAAGAAGTTCCTACAATAAGGGCTGTTGAGACATGGTATTTTTTCAAGCAGTCTTTTTTGTTGTTGGTTTTGAAATAAACAATTAAAACTAGTATATGATATTGTAATGAATAATAATTTCAGAGATGTGCCATAGCCATGATTTACAGTCTTTGCTTACCTGTGTAACCTTTACACTGCAATAATAGCTGTGAACTTTATTTTGCAACCACTGCTGATGTTAAGACTTTCTCAGGCTAGGATGAGCCTGTGTTTCTGGTAAAAAACATCTCTCAATTGCTTTTTATTAGTATTATTATGAGGCAAATTTTCTCTGTGTTTCCCCCAGCTCTCATCAGTACTTATTATCAATACTTGTCAGATGGTCATGTTGCAGACTAGACCACATTGCCTTAAAAAAAACCAAACCAAACCAACAAAAAATCAACAACCCACACCTCTACCCCACACCCCTCCAATAAAAAAATACCCAAATAAAACATTACTATATTCCTTTACCTGGATGTTTCTGGTCATGTTTTTTTGTAGGTTTTTTGTTATAGGTTTTGCATGTTTTCACAACAGCAACTAAAGTGCTCCTTAAGTTCTCAGGGACCTTGCCAAGCCTGCAGCTGGGTGACTTTGGCTTCTGTGACAAGAAATTACCCAAGGCACGGTACTAATAATGTCCTCATGACTTTTTGTCTACCTCTCTTTGTCCTTGAAAATTAAGGTCTCACTGAGAATACGGTCCAGAAGTAAGGGATGTGCTCTTGTTTTTGTTGGGACTGCATGTTGGGACCTAACTAGCGAGTTAGGTACCTTCAGTAGTTACTAAACAATGTTTCACACACTCATGAGCGGCAGGATCAACATAACGGATTACCTGAGTACCCTTGCCATACCTGGACTGTAGACCSAGAGAGTGAATATTGTGTCTTTGGCATTGATCCGCTGGTACGCTTTTCCATCTGATGAGAATTCCACTTCAAATGTCTTTATACACCTAGAAAAGGGGGGGGTAAAAACCAGAGAGGTTAGTAAATACAGCGGATAATGTGTTGAGCAATCAAATACTTGTCTTAAGGCTATTTCTATACAAAGGACAAAAATAGGAAATGTTCAGCTGACTCATTCCTACCAAATGCAGGATGGCCTGAATTGTCAGTATTAGGAAGAACCAGGGTTCCAACAGCCCACAGAAGAACACCCAGGCTTGCTACTTTGGGTATATGCAGCAACACAAAATGCTATGCATCCTTCTCTTAGACACCAGGATTATCAATCATGAAGAATCTAGGGAGACTGATCTGAAAACGAGCTAAGTCACTGCCTCCTAAGGTAATCTGGTTGTACACTGGATCACCTTTCAGAGCTCATCTACAGAGGGTTTCCAGTCAAGTCCAGTTTGCTGAAGCAACGAGTTGGAGGTTTTCTCTTCCAGTTCACATCCCTCACAGAGATATGCAAGATATCACTTAGGCATCTGAGGATAATATAGCTTTTACCATGAATATTCCTGCCTGCTAGGCTGAAGGCAAGTCCCTCAGAAATGACATTGAATGCTGGTGAGCAACAGGCAGATTCCTTTAGTTAGGGAGCAAATTAGTCCAGGTTGCTCTTTACAGTTTGTGCATGCAGGTCCAACAGCTCATTTTGTCATACAAATGCACTGTACATCTATCAAGGAGTAATCATTCATTAAYCTATTAATTTGTTTCACTCTGTAGGGCTTGTAGAAACTTAGGGAGTAATATGCTGGTAACTCATTTGTATTCATTTTATTTTAAAGCTACTTACTTTGACTTTACACAGTCATCGTCCCACAGCACAATAACCTGCCCCTTTGTGAGAGGGATCAAACGAACACCAGTCACCTGTCCAGAGACACAAGCCCATGTAAGAAATCCATGCCCAAACCAGTCAGCCAGGTCAGATTTCTGTGCTCATCCTTCCTTATTAATTATTTGATTTTTTTCCCATTGAGATCAGGTGTGAAAACAAAATTCTCGGCTCTGTAGCTTTCTGTAGCCTATGTCTCCTACTTGTTAACCTTGCAGAGGACCTTCAGAGGCTCTCGGTAGCACTATGAACATGGGTGAGACTGAACGAGCAGATACAGATGTCTGACAGTCATGATTCCATTTTATCTTAAGCTGTCAATTATTAATTGGAGATCTGTTGTCATACTTTGTAGCATATTGTGTGGTTTTTAAAAAGATTCTGCACTTTTCAGTACTGTATTATTAATTTCCCACAATCTCAGTGACAGCTTCTATACAGTATTTATCTTGAATTATATCTTGGAGAGCCTTCTCATCAAAGGGGAGAAGAACTTTTATTTACTAAGTCTTACACAGTACTTTTAACAAATAGTTGACTTAAATGTTCAACCTGGTTTTCTTAGCAGGAAGTAAGTTTCTATTTTGATAAGTCCAACAGTGGAATACAACACATACTTGATCAGGAGCAGATCTGGGTCTTGCACAGATGTGGAGAAGAAAGACTGAGGGAATGGGAAAGACTTGTTTCAGTGTCAGGATGCCACCTTCAGGAAATGAGAATGGGCCTGTTGTCAGTGGGTCCTGTGGAGCCGAAAAGTAGGGCTGTGAAAAGTCTTTCATTATAGCACCTAAAGCCTGCTACATCAGTATAAAGTGCCTGTGTACTTACTTTAGGACTTTAAATTTCCCATAGAGTTAGTGCTGCTAATGCTTATACACAGAGTTCTTCAAGCTGGGAGACTTTTCAATCTCACCTGCTCTCCAGCTCTTCAGAAAACAGAAGGTTTGTCCATCTCACAAACTGGGCTGATAACAAATGCCCTTAGGCACAATCTGTCACTTCTGGTAATCTCCCACAGATGCCTTTCAGGCTAAAGGTAATTTACAAACCATGTCCCTATTCTTCCCAGTGTGCAGATAGCTACAGCTATTGCTAGCTACAACAGCCTAACARCAAGTCTCTGAGGATGAGGTTGTACCAGAGACCCAAGAGTATCTAAATTCTTGCTGCTGCCCTTTTTTGAGGAAGAGCTGATGTCTCCTACAGTATCCAACAGGTCTTAGCAATAGTCAGTCACAGTGACTCGGAAAACACAGTACTGTATACCAAAGYCAGAAGGCAAGTACTCTCTGTGGGCCCTGAAGGGGACAAAGATGCCCTCCTTTTTTAACCTGGGAATCTGAATGCATAGGGTRAAAACTGTGGGAGAGGGAGGTGAAGTGACAAGCTTCTCATATACATGGCTCACATCTGCATGGCTTTTATCTGTAAGGAGGAGTTCTCAGAGAAGACTTACTCCGTTATTACCTCTGTGGTGCATTCAGCACTAGTAAGGAAGAGGAAAACCTACCTGTAGGTCTTCCTGTGAGCCTCTCAGAGTCTTCTGAACTTGCATTGAGTAGTTTTTACCTCAGGGTGTTTTCTATTATTAGGCAGGTTCATTTCAACTCCCTAATGCAGCAATTTGGCCCTTCTTTAATATACACACTGCCACGTGATTTATTTGGGGAGACCGAACATAAAGAGTCCCCAGGCTCATTGAAGATACAGAAAGAGAAGGCAGAACTTCCCCAGGAGCAAATGCATTCTTATTTTATGGGTTGGCCCAAAGCAAAGAGGTTGTGTAACACAAATGCAAAGGCATAAGCTGTATATCAGCTACACTTTTCCGCATGACTGCAAGAACATTTTTGTGTGCATATGAAAAGTGCATGACTGTGAACTAAGGAAATTTTGACTATAGGCCTGATTTCTTGTCTTTTTCACACACACATTACCCATACAACACTTTAAGCAAACACAGAATCATACCTCAGCATCCCTTATTTGCTGGAACTGTTCTGGAGAAGGGAAGTCAGGGCTTCCAAGGTTTTTCCACTTCAGATAGGGATTGGTTTGGTTGTTATCCATATAGTATGTCACATATACCATCTCTATAGGAAAACAAATGAAAGAAAGTAAACCCTTTACTTGAGCAAAGAATAAAGTGTGTAAGTCTACATTCTCAAAAGTGATTTCAGCACTTTGGCGCCTAACTTCCACTGGAAAGTCCCATGGTGAGCACTCCATGAGGCTCTACAATTTACATTTGCCAAGTTCACATTTCAGACTATTACTTCCACAACCAGAACTTGAAATCCTCTTTTTGCACAGGTGCTGCATGCATTTTTTGGGTAACTTCATCAGCTGTGCAATTGTGTGCTTGTGTTGGCTGTCTTGAAGTCACCTCATTAAGAGAATTTCTGCATGTAAATACCCAGCCAAAGACACTGAGATCAACACTTTTCTAAAAAGGTAGCACTTGGCAGCTGCCATTAAAGGCAGGGTCAAAGTGTGGGCATTAGGAATGAACCTTTCAAAGAAGAACACCATTATACCTCAGAAAATCTATGMGTGCACAAAAAGTGAGAGAAAGTTAGCATAGGAAATTCACTCTGGCAGTGAAAGGCAACTCAGGAGAAATTTCCCAACTGATATTCTATCTTACAGATCACTTAACGTGAGCTGCCTGCATAATATTTGTTTACCTCCAAGTCTGGGGAAGTGGGTGGCATTCACTAGGACTGTGCTGACGTTGGATGAAGTTCTGTTATCCTCACTTGAATACATCAGTATAGTAGCTTGCCAGCTGTCTGAGGGCTGTGTCTCACTTGGGGTATGTACAGATGCCAGCACACCAACTGTGCTGTTTTGAGCACTCTCATCTCCATTGATCCTCACTTCTGCAAAAATCTGCTTTTCTCCTTTAAAAAACATGACAACCGTAAGCATTGCTGTTAGTCCTGTATCCGAAGCTGGAGGGTCAAAGAGGTTGAGCATAGGTCAAGCTCTGTTCTGCCTTATTTTACCAGTTATAGCACTCAGTCAGATTTATCTTACAATGACAGAGCATGCTACAGCAACTCTTATGCTTAGCAGTTCAGCTAGCAACATTAAAACAAATGACACTGAATGAGGTTCTTCCTGTAATATCCTGCACGGGTCTTCCAGCTGCAGGGATTTCATAAAGACAGTTGCTGTCTGATGGGATTACCTCTTGCATCACAAGAAGGAAGTACCAGTCACCTAAAAACAAGTGGTTGGCACACAGAAGGTATAAACAAAGCAGTAAGTTAAATCAAATGGATAACAAACAATCAGGAATATTTTCTGACTAACCATCTCTCTAAGGAAATGAAGTTTCCTTTTCTTAACATAGCTAGTGAACAGTGAATAGGAGAACCCCTGCTTTTATGAATGGTGAGATATCTGGAACAATCTTTCTTAGGCAAGGAGCTTCTAGGTAGGAGGAGTTATTGATGAGCTCCTTWATCAGTGGCTACTATACCTTGCAGTGCCAGCAAGCCCATGGCAGTCAGCACTGGTTTCCGCACCATCTGGACATGAGGTGGCTTTGTATTGTTCATTTGAAAACGTGCTGTCAGAGTCCGCTGTGTGAAATAATGGGGGTAGTAGCTCAAGAAGGCATTGTCATTACTCAGCAATGAGTAGTTGATGGTGTTGTTGGCTTTGGAAATGAGCAGATTTTGATGCTGGATGATTACCTGCAAAGTCACAGAGAAACAGGATCTTCACCCTGGAGAAAATCCAACAAATATGCAGTGCCTGTATTTTTTAAAAACCTTTACGGCTTTCAGGAAAGAACTGTTACCCTGCCTTTTACAAAAGACTGAAGAAAAAGCTGCTCATCAATGGTTGGAAAACAGTTCGCAACTGTTGGAAAAACTATACTTTAGGTGATATACTAATCACTGTGAAATCTGATGTATCTACATTAGTTTTGCCAGTAATAAGTCTCTGAAATAATTATTACTAGTACTCTCCATAAATAATGAATGGAATTCCTTTTCTACTGCACTACAAATGATGATCCTTTGTCTTGAATACTGAATTAGTAATCAGGATTTACCATCTAATTAATGTGAATTAAATCTAAATGGTTCTCCAAATCTGGAGTTACTTTGTACCCACTACACCAGTGTCTGTGAGCTGGTTCTGGATTCTGTTTCTCAATTAGTAATTTCTCCCACTTGGTGCTAACTTGGAACAAATTCTCCTCATATTTCACTGGTTGCTGTGCTGCATACCTTCTCTGCAAAACACCAGAGATCCCAAGCTCTCTGTATCACTGAACAGTCTCACAATGTGTCCTTGAAGGAACACAGGATTTCAGCTTCCATTTATCCAAGCATTAATTTTTCATTGGATGTGTCTTTCTTTCTCCCTTCATATCACCACATCATTACAATCACCATTATTTTGTCTTGCAAACTCTCTGTGATGTAGTCAATGACTTCTTGCCTTAGAGAATCCTGCTTGTATATTTAGTCTCAGGGAGCTAGGAGCCTTTATCTACCAGGAGCAGCTGATAAGATGTCTTTTGTTTTCTGGGTGCCATACACGCTCCTGTATTCAGGAATTATTCCTTTGCACAGGAGTAATGGGACTATATGTGCTGTATAAGGTAGTGCTGTATAACAAAGCTCCAGGCCTGCAGTGGAAATTATTGCTATGTAGAGGAAGAGCTGAGCTTGCTCTGGGGCCAGGGTTCAATTCCTGCAAAGGCAGGAATGTTGACAATTCTCTTCTGCTTTTCTGGTGAACATCAGTGATTACTACCAGTAATTAACATGACCATGTGTATAGCCAATACCCAAAACCAAAGAATGGACACCTACGCTGAGAGCTCAAGGGATTTCTTAGTTATATCTGATGTCTCTTGATGAGATAAACTTATGAAGGAGCTGGGAAATAATGTCTCACATATGTGAGGTGACAGCTAGCAGTACTGACATCAGAGCAGTACTATTACATGGAGACGGCATGTGTGGTAGTAATCTTATCAGATGGATCTAACTGGGGGACTGTATACGTTCTCCAACTCAGCTCTCTAGCACTCCTCTGAACAAGTTTTCAGTTTGGTTTTGGGTTGGATTTTTTTTTAAGGAAAGATGAAGAAAACTAATACAAATTAGATCAAGCTACTAAAACCAGACTATTCAGGGAAACCCCCACTGTATCAGCAGGGAGCTCTCCTTTTTTAGGATCTAATAGTCTGAATAGCCGCTTAAAAATTAACTGTTAAGTCTACTTTTTCAACTGCATTAATGATCAGGAGACACTACTGTGCCAAGACTACCAGTGAACTGTTACCTTTACAACCATAGCTGCATAGGTCACATCAGCTCGCCAGAGTTGTGGAATAGACCATCCAACCATTGGATCTGCTTCATCATTGTATATGGCAATAGAAGAAAAACTTGGAAACAGCTTCTGAATTTGTTGAACTGCTTCTTCTTCTTGTTGCAAGATGGAGAGAGAATTCCCACCTCCCTGGAACAATATTTCATATCTGATTAGTAGTAGTGAGAAAACAGTGRTAAACAGACAGACGTACCTAGAGTCATAAACTTAAAACATGTCCTGAAAACATATTCCTGGGTCACCAAGTTGCTGTGGAAAAACACTATTAGTATTTTTACCTCATCTACTACAGYGTGTGCTGTTAGTATAAGCTCATTCTAGAATATAAAATAGAAAAGAAGTAGAGGAGTTGTTTCCCCTGGGGAATTAGGCAAAGGCAAATTTGCTTTAAGGCTTGTAACTGAATGTAGTCAAAGTTTAGCAAAAATAGGTAGTCATGCCTCCTGCTATGGGCTGGACACTCATGATCATCACCATCAACTTCATAAATCAGAACAAAATGTAACTTGGACTGATTGAAAAAATGGTTTTAAACTGAAATATTGGACTAACCTTCTTATGGAGAGAGATGTAATCCAGCCTGACACCAGTCTCCCCTGTGAAGAAGTTGGTCCCATTGTAGCAATGACACAGAAGACTCCAGCATATGGGTGACTTGGGTAAAGGATGGAAGGAATCCCCAGGCCCTCCAAATTTTAAAAAAGGACTGGCTGTTCTTAATCCTTCTGAGCAAGCATCATAATAGTTGAGAAACCCTGAAGTTCAAGCAGATGTATTTATCAAAGATAATAACTCAAAACAGAAACTGGATCTAAAACTATAAGGAGATGTTACAACCCCATTATTTGATTTATTGACAGGACCTCACAAAGTGAGATTACCCTTTCCTATGAACTGAAAACACAAGAAGACATCAAAACCTCAGCTGCCTGCTTTCAAAAGGTTCTTCCAAAGGTCTTGTATGGACAGGTTCCCAAAGCATGCAAATGTCAATGAAGAGTTTTCCTCTTATTCCACACTTGACCGCCTTACTGCTACTAATCAGTGCTAACAGTACTAATGGTGCCTTACATCCAATTAATGAACTTCATCTTCTTAGTGCAACTCCTTTTTGGTTTTTTACTGCTCCATTACCCCTGATGCTCTAGCAGGGAATAAACTGCAGCTAGCAACATGACCTTACCAAAAAGATTTGGTGTACCTGTCACATTCCATATCACTCCTCTCAACCTTACTTCTTTGTCAGTATAATGTCCCACTGCCACTCCTCCACTTACCCCACACACCTGTTTAACCTGATCATATTAGTAAGTGCTCCAAAACATGCTCACCTTCTACTGTCATGGACACATTGTCAAAGTTGTGGTGGTCTGGTTCATTCCATGTTTCAAAATTCCATTTAGCAACATGCTCCAGTCCATACCTATCTGTAGGAGAGGCCTCATTTATCAGTGAGCTGCATATCCAGACAGTACTACCAACAAGTGACTTATTCAGATAATTCTATTAGTTAGGGCTGCAGGTAAGGCTCAGCACACAGAACTACCACTACATAATTTCCCTCACTATTTTTAATAGTGAGGGAAATGTGATTTGGGAGTTTCGAAATGATCTCTCCTTTTCTATGAAGTGCAGCAATATTTGAAAAAGACTGAAGGTGAATTACAGCTTTGTGATTAGGGCACTCACCTACCCTTAATTCAGGTTGAGCCTTCTGCCTCGTTAGAAATATTTGAAGCTGGCATACACAAGTATTAAGGTTATCATGCTCCAGTGAAAGCTGGTGGTTTACAACCACAACAATGAAGCAAGGTTAAAAGTCTGTCCTTGGAGGCAGGCCAAATATGCTACCCAGAACACTCATTCTGAATGGATCAGTAAAAAGTACTACTATGATCCCATGGTATCCATGGTCTGTTCTGGAATATTTTCTGGCAGATTTTGTGTTGAAATGCAGGGTCTTGAAATTGAACACAATACACAGAACTTTGGGAGGTAGATAAGAAAGGATTATAACAGAATAAATAACAAGGCTTTTATATTTTTTACTTACCTATGTATCTCCTGGCCAGAATGGTAATTAAGTTTCTCCATTTTACTACCTGTTCTTTATCTTCAAAATCTGAAAAATATCCTGACGGATTCCCCATAAATTCAAATCCTAAAAAAAGAATAAGTAATTGGTCTCCTTTCTTTGTGAATGCTTTCTCATTTTGACTAATGAAGGGGTTATCACATCATCTTAAACAAACTTGTTAATGAAGAAGCATTATAAAATGGGCTCTCCTTCCTGTTTTYACGTGTTTCCACCAGAAATATTTCGTATTTGATGCTGTTTACTTGTTACTTGTCAGTAACTATGGTAATCAAAACTAATATTWGCTAACATAAATGCTGGGCTTAGAGGAAACTTGAAACAGTGGATTTGCATAAATTCATGGGAAGTTATAGCTCGAGTATGGCCCTYTTAGATAAATGTCAGTGGGTGCAAAGCCTTCTCCACTTCAAGAGATCTCAATTAACAGATTCATCCATCTGAAACTGACTTCACAGATAATGTAAAACCATTTGTGCTGTCTTAATTGCCACAATACCATTTTGCTCACACTGTACATTTGCATGGACATGAGGTAAAGGCAARTAAAAAGATAATGGATTTTTATCAAAACCAGCTTTGGAAAAGCTGTCAAAGAATTTTTGAATTATTGTACCACCTGGGCAAACAGATATACCAAGCTGTGAAGGCAGGGAGCCGCCCTTACCTGGAATCAGTTTATTTTCCCACAGGTGATCCATAAGGTTATCCAAGGCAGTAAAATTGTAATAAAGTTTGCCATTCATCACTCTGAAGAACGAAAGTAATAAAAATTACAAATACAAATATTATAGCAAAGATACAACTTGATAGTAGGCAATAAGTCAGATGGCTTCCTTCTCAAAATTTATATTTGACTTGGATTCTTGGAATTGTACACAAACTTCCTTCCTCTAAGGTAACAGGTATTCACCATAAGCAAGTCATGTCTCTTGACCAATCCATGCCCTTCTCCTATGCTTGCAACAATAAAAGCAAAATAATGGATTTGCTTCCTGAATTCTCATTTTTTAATGAATTACTAAGACCCAAAATTCTTTGCTGAAATGAAATTTACATAGATTTTCTTTTTTRGTTAAGCTGTTACTCAGTTTCCATTGGATTACCTAGTGCTAGGCCAGCTCTTTCCATACTGCCCCATATGCAGTCCTTCATGTTCTCCTAATTTGCAATACATAATACAGATTTCTTAGTAGCACTTTTTATGGGTTAGGTTCAGCTGAAAAATAACTTTGTATCTTCCAAAGAATGCTGAATTTATGAACACATGTGTAATTTTTACTTTACTGTAAGCATTTGCTTAGTATTTTCCTGTACTCCCAAGACCTCAGGCTGCAAATCTTTCATCCAGCTTTGTCTAAAAGCATTCACAGACTTAGCAGCCCTATGATGCATCTCTCTCTGTCAAGGAATCTTGCAGGAACACAGGTATTAAAATTTGGACATACACATGCATGAGAACACTGGAGTTTTTTTACCTAGGGGATGGAAAATGGCATTTGCAATTTATACGTGATACACTTGAAGATTTGCTTTTAATTCCTGAAAGGCTTTTTTTGCCTGGCATCCAGTAGAAACAAATATAAAGTGTAGGTCAGTTTCCCATAACTTCTGAACTTATGGCCAGATTTAACTGAAATTTGAAAGGTCTGGAGAATYTTTGCCAGTATGAAATGCCAAATRGGAATTAACGATGAACTTCTGTTGAGAATGTTCTGTTATTGTGACTTAGAGCTGTTTGGCCCAAGTGACAGCTTTGGCGTGGTGGCCAAATCCTGTGCTCCATACCAAAAGGCTTTGTAAGCACCCTTGACGTAAGTCCAGCCCTGGTCATACAGCAGCACTGAGCAGAGCCTTGACAACACCTCTCAAAGCTGATCTCTCCAGCCATGCAAGGGCACTACACCTAACTTTTCTGCCACAGTGCAGCCTGACCAGTTTTCTGCAGTCTTGCCTGCTCTTTGTGAGGCACTTTGCTTGGATGGAAAACTGTACAAGTGAACTACAGATGCAATGCCCCCGATATGATGGAAGGGGGAGAGACAATCACAGTYCTTGCAACTGATCAATGCTACCAACATGACAAGCACACAGGATTAGACATGAGAACGGAGCCATCAACAGAGCTCTTAAATCAATGGTAGGCTCAGTGCTGAGAGTCACAACTTGTTTCTTTCTATGCCTCCCCATGCATTTCCGAGCCTCTTTGACAGAAGCTCTTCCTCTGTGCTTTCTTGTCAAGGAAAGGTTTCAGTGAAGAAATTGTAATAGCAGTTCCAAATTCTCAGAGAATTAAGAATGGCTGACAGCATTGCCTGGTGAATAAATAAGGGAACTGTGAAATCGGAAGAAGACAAATCTCTGGCCATGGTCTAGAAAAGGTGGAAAGGGCAAGCAAAATAAATGTAACATAAGCYATATCCACTGTGCCAGTTCCACATGTTTATGTAATGAAGCACACAGTCTTAGCCCCAGACTGGTCACACTCTTTTACCAAACACCTGAAGCAGCCTTTTTTCTTTTTAAGTATGTCCTACTACCATGACAGAAATTGTCATGTATGCAGTCACTAACGGGCTTAGAGCTCCTGCCCAAGTCAAATGGTGCAACTGTAAAAGAAACCAATAKCAGAAAGAAATTTATTTGCTTTAGTATTCTTGAAAACATTTTAAAAGTCACTGTTGAACTAAAGAATGGCCATTTGGAACCAGGGKTTTTTTGCTTAGACAGAGGTTTAAAAAATCCTATTCCAAAGTTCAAATATTTCTTTTTGCAAAAGTTAGCTCTACTCCCTCAGATCCATTAACTACTTCCAGTTGTACCCTGTGTTCTATTGAAATATTTGCTTACATGCACACTTACAGTCAGTGTGCCTAAGAATTATTAACCACAGCTTCTTGTCGAAAGTTAGTAATGCCCTTTAGATAAAAACAAAGGAACTAGGGTCTTCCTGACTCCTATCTAAGGTCTACACAGTATTATGTGAAAATACATGCATAAACAAAACTTTCTGTTTGATGCCTGTACACGGAAGATCCCAGGACATATACATTTTTCTTACTGCATCAAGTAATGCATTTGAAACAGAATGCCACTGCCAGCCATGACTGAGWGATGGTACATAAGAGCTTGCGTTATGTGTGTTGGTGTGGTGGCATTTCTTATGTCCTTTGGCTGATCTGTCATTTTATAAGAATCTCTTTTTCCTCCCAAGTGGACCAGACAGTATTCTCCCATCGATAAAATGATTACTTGACTGACAGGGCTGACACTTCCTCAGATTTTGATCTTATCCTTACCCATACTACTTTTCTGATGCAAGATTGATGCATCTTTATAGCATATATGGTGCTGTTATAAATTAGGTTGCATGGTTGCCTGCCACACAATGACTGGAAGCCATGCTGACTGTTGTACTTGAGGCACAGAAACTGGTACTATTTACAAACATTCTGCATGGAGAAGATTAGCTCAATTGCCATGTTCTTTCCAGGAGTGCTTCAAAGACAATTTTAGGACACTAAAGGCCAGATCAAAACYGTTACAGACATGTGAGAAGATAAATCCCTGGGATTGTTCATTGTCTACTGTTGGGTACTCTGGATGTCAAGCAGCAGGTACTGTCCTGTCTGTGTCTGGCTTTCAACTGTTCCACAACTGGGGTTTTTCTGGGACACTTCCTAAGATGACATTCTTCRTCTTCAGCCATCAAAAACAACTACACCTAAGCACATTTACCAGCATCCTGTCACCAAGGCCCACAGAAGCACCCGGCCTGTGGCTGCTATATTCCAAAGACTGTTGCCTGCTTGGTGAGGTGTATTTCTAGTCTTTGTCATGGTCTCAATTCCAGATCCCTTTCTATGTCCTGCCTCTTGGGAGCAACAATCACGCTGTGAACATGAAGAGCAGTGATAAGCACAGACAGATGTCCACTAGTGTCCACTAGCTGTCACAAAATCTTGTTACTCCTTTCCTCAGAATGGCTTGCTTTGTGGACAACCCGCTGCTGAATCAAAGGCTCTGGGCCCATCTTAACAGTTTTCCGCTACCTCCTAGTACTGAAGTAGRGTTTTTTCAAGGATGGAGGGAAATTATTTTCAGGTGCATAGGTGGCTACYAGACAACTTGCCAAAGAGTTCGAAGACACTCGTGTAGTACCTCTTATCTATCTATGCCACTTTCAGCCTATTCCCATTCACAAACTTAATCTCTTGGGAGAGGAGAGGTAAGTTAGCTTTAGCTAGCAAGTCAACACCTTGCATCACAGCCAGATTTGCTCCAGTTAACACAGCTACAGATATTACTCCTTAGCCTACAGCTATAGCTTCTCTCTCATACCCAGCTTCTCTTCTGCCCTGGGTTGATTTTGTCCAGAAATAGGGTTGCATGCCCTGGAAAACAAGTGCACACACAGACATTGGACCAAATATCCCATCTACAGAAAAGAGTGAACAAAAATCACACACAGGGAGTGTTTCCATTCCAGATGATCAAGTTAATGAATCTCGGTAACATGTCAAGCTAACTTTAACAGACTTTATTGTAATGTACTGAACTAAATTTCCTGTGATAAGAAGCCTTGTGAYTAACTCCTTTCAGTAGGTCACAGACCATTTAGGAAGTCAAATGTACCTTGTGAGGTAACCACCAACAGAAATATTCCGTTGAAGAGAGACTATGATAAAGATGATTGGGAAATACCAATATAGTGGAATAGTACCTTCCTCATCCTGACATTCTCACTCAGCTGGTATGGTCTCCCTTTTGTATTTCTGGTGAACACTGTTACCACACACATCAAAATATGACATAATCTGACTTGCTTTCATCCATGTTTGAGAACACTCTCTCTTCTGGCAGATTGGCCATAGTGGCTGGCTAACACCACTCCCACAGCAGCAAGCCTGCTTACATCCTCACTGGGAACTTCTCCTTGGAAATGTAGTCAAGTTGCAAATGTAGTCAAGAAGCAAAGAAGTAAGTGACTACTGTCAGGAGCATCCATAGGTACAATGTTCCAAAGAATTGCTAACCACATTTCTAGAATCCATTATGTCATTTGAGGGACCATAAAACTCCAGAACACGCACAAGTGTCCATCTATCCTGGAAAGGACTTCACTGTCCAAAGTCAAGCTGTTCCCTGGAAACAAACAACAATAATCTTTCAAATGTTCCCGTAACAATAACTGTTGAGGAACAAACAATAATCTAAGCCATTTCAAATTCTTTTGGCTTCAAGGTCCTCTAGAAGGAATGGTCTTCAGAAGTACCTGTCTTGTTTTTCAGCCAGAATACATTGTTGAATGGACAGGTAAGCATGTAACCTTAAGGCAGAGCATCTACAAGGTGAAGGTCAAAAGCTCTGGATAGAAAATGTCAACAAGCTTATTTTTTCCAGAAGGGAAAAAAGGCCCTTGCTCTCCAAGTGCCTCTTAGAAAACAAAAAGGTGTTACCTCCTTGGTTTTTCTAATCAGTTTTGCATCTATGAGGAATGAAATKATGCCAGTTTAAAGTTCACATTGTTACAGAGACTTTGCTTGCTCCAAACCCACCAATTGTCTACATAAGTTTCTTGTTCTGCTGAGTACTTTGGAAGGTACCTCTGGACCTTAAAAGCAGACCTTCACAGGGACTGTGAGCACTATTGAAATGATACCTCCAAGTATATGAAGGGCAGAAGAGCCCTCATTAACATTCACCTTCCCAGAGGCTAAATTCTCAGCAGTTCTCTCTAGGTTTCTTCAGTGACAACCTAAAGCCCTACTGGTCTGGCATTTCAGGTTTAAGTACAAGATCATTAATAAATAACTTAGACATCAGTAGGCTCCTGGGTTACTAATAAACAACACTTCCCCCTCCCTAACTGAGTAAAAGTTAACAACACAGCACTCATTTACGCTACAGCTGCCTCTACGATGSTCTTGCTCCACTCACTCTCATTTCCTATGATCATTACAGGTGAAGCTAATTGGATCCTGTCCATGAAACCTCTATATTCCACAAYAATCATGATCACTTGATACTTTTCAGGCTGACAAACACTGATTCTTCCTCCCTGACGGTCCCCAGACAAAACACAGCCTGTGCTTTTCACACACGTTTTGCAGACCAAAAACCTAATTCAGAGGCTTTTCCAGAGACCAAAGACTTCCTCACCCACACAAAAGAACTCGTACATTTTATCACTTCCATGTCTAATTATCACCATTAATATTTTTCTGCATTTGCATCTCAGCTCTATCATTTGTGTAAGCAGGGTTTGAAAATCTGCTTTCTTTACAGTTGTGGCACAGCTTCTGCACAGAAGCACACACTGAAGACTCCAGTCCTTGCTGGCCCACACTACATAKAATTCACTCAGCCTGTAGCGGGAATAAGTCAGCCCAGCAGTAATGGGAGGATGCATTACAAAACCACAGAGCTAGGCAGCATCCAGCCTTTGCTGATGTCACAGCTTGTCACAGTTAATCCATCCACACAACCAACCAGCGTGGTACATGCGCAAAAAGAAGGAAGGGCATGAATCTCCGTGATTTAGGAATAAACTGCTTCAAAAATGGAGAACACCTCAGCTGTTATTTACTGGAAATCACTGCCTCTTTTACAAGCCAGCCAAGAGGTTGTGCATTCCGCTGGATATTTTTATTTTTTTAAAAACATAAAAATAGAATTGACTTCGATTTATACAGCATTAATAAGCTTCTTTGCTCTTTGAAATCAGCATTATTTGAGCTTCACCTTGCAAAGCAACTCACAAAATCCTTGCTGTGATCTGGCTGAAATTCACAGGCACAGAAGTGCAAGCAAACAATGGATGTTTTCAAGCCGATGCTAATTACGGCCTATGATTTTCCATTTCTTACTCAGCCTGCTTTTGTGAGCATAGTCTCAGTCCTTCTTTCAGCAATGAGCGTGCTGTGTGTGGGGGGAAGAGAGAGAGAGGCAGACAAAGCACCAACAGCTTCCTGAGTCGAGGTGAGTTAGCCTCAGAAAATATCGTTAGACTGTTGCGTCTCTTCTGCCCCCACACCCCTCTCCCCCTTTAAAACAAATTCAGACGTAAAAGGAGAAACAGGCCGTAGACGCAATTTAGGCAAGGACTTATGCTATTTTAGTATCTGACCTCTCTAGACGTGTGAACATAGCCAAGCAGACCACCTAGGCACAGATGAGTCAGTGTTGTGAGAGCTTGCAATCCCCTGTTGAGGGCTGYTATCTTCACATTCATTTGCAAAGTGAACTAATTAAATAATGATAACGCGAAGTAGCAGAAAATGCTTTTTGGCTGATTCTTCACTACAAATTTAAAGGCTTTGCAAGTGACTGAAAGTTGGACTGCTAGACGACACCTTTCTGATTGAGTTTGATGTATGAAACTGATTTCCTTCAGCATAACACTCGGCTACAAGTAAAACGTTCATTGTGGTTTGATGCCCTTGATGATGGAACTCCAAATAATGTCACCTATAAGCAAAAGTTTGGAAATGTAGGGATAGGGAGATTAAATCTGTAATGAAGATTAAAGATGCACAAGGAAGAGAAATCGTGAYCAAATGCTAAAGCTAAAGCTTCAAGTGTATAACTCATTTTGGCACTGCCTGGGAAAGCTGTCGCTGAACGTTTCTTTCCAAGCAGCGGCAAAAATGTTCTGTGTATGCACCCAGCATTCTAATTCAAGCACACACAATACTGAACCTTCTGTAATGAGCCTCCATGGTACCTATTTGACTTACTGTTTTTATTTCACAGTACTGTTATCATCATCATGTTCACATCTTTATTTTCTGTTTATGCTCCATCTATTCGGTTGTCTGCTAGCTGCAGGAAACACAGTCCAAAAGTATGTGACTGCAACTACATCAAAGGGCATAGCTTATTTACTGTTGTGTAAAACATAACATTGAGRGGGAATGATTGCCCTCCATGCTGCCAAATATGCAACAAAAACCAAATTCGGCAATGCTCTACTTAGTGTGCTCTTGCAAGCACTTTGGTTGCTCATGAACATGCGGTAATTGCACCTGAAATTCTGCACTAAGGCACAATGTGCTACTTTTACCTTACTTTCTCTATCTCAGTTTTCACGACTTGTTTCCACTTGTCAAGATGTGCACTGAGGAGCATATAATGGACAAACTAACTAGCAGTCTAAAAAAAGACAAATATGGAACTAAATACTGAAGGTGTAAAGATTTGCAACAAGATTTCTCAGCTGATGTACTTCTCTTATATCTAAACTACAGCTAGCACATGGTGTCTGATGATGTCCAGCAGATGCTGTATCTATTTGCATATCATAAGTAGTTTCAGGTATGTCTTTCTGTATCAATCCTTAATTCCCCATGAGCAATTTGATGTCTGACTTGAATATGTCACTTATTTGCAAAATGATACTGAGTTTATTTATTAATTTATTAATGTGTAATAACTTATAATGGTGAAAAGGTACAAAGAATATGTCATCTATGTCTTGTTCTTAAACCTGAAGAATTTTTGTGATGAATGGTTTCTGAGTAGTTCAGAGCTGACAAATGAGTACTATAAACCAAYCTAGAAAAAGTTTTTAAATGGCATGCCAGTGTTTGGTCTTTACACTTGAACATAAAACATAGTAAAACCTCTTACAGTTAAGAAGGTAAAACTAGCCAGTTGCATTTATAGACAGTTTTCAAGGAGATGCAAACCTACAAATCTCTACMAATGGAGATCGGACAATTCTATTTTGAAACTGCGTTTGGATTAACAATTCAGCCTAGTGGAAGATTATCAAACATAGTAGTGATAGCTCTTCCACTTCATGGTCTTAACATTMATGTATTACCCTTTTTCCTTCATTCTTCCCCCATGCTAAAAAAGTTCCACTAATATTAAAAACATCTGCCTTTTCAGTCTAAAGACATATAATATTTTATGCTTATGGAACACGAAAATTTTCCTCACAATGTAGTAAGAAATCATCTATTTTCTTTGCACCCAGAAATGCGTTTTCAAAATCCAGTTAAGATCAAAAAAAAATTCAAGGAATGGGTGAACAAGCTTCAGAATTCTTTAAGAGACTATCCTTGCTACATTAAATTTGCTCTAAGACATACAAAACCAGTAATCACGTTCATCTCCATCAATAAGCAGGCTTTGGTTCTACAGTTCTAATTGTATGGGGATGACACAACAGGTAGATTTGTTTACATGGCAAAAAAGCGCAGACATTTTACACTCAATGCCAGCTGATGTGTATTAATTTTTTCTAGATGTAAGATTTATCAGCTAGACCCCCTTCATGGTTTATTTAATTAAAAATCCTCTTTCAAAGGATAAATCTCAATTAGGGACCACGGACAACTAAACACTAAGTGTAAGGCCAGCTCCACACACTTTCTGCCCTGAKCTCATTTAATACATAGAGTATTTTTCCACCTAATTGAAGTAAGTATAAAAAAAACCCTGAAATTATTAAAAAGCTAAGTCAGGATTGCAATTCTATTTGAACTCCACATAGTGCAACCAGTTCTATTAAATCAGAATAGCACAGATGAGTAAGAAGTCAGAGATAACCAGCTTCTGTAATGTAATGATTTAAAGTTTATCTTTTACCTGTGATTACACTCTACAAKACAAAGATTTTTCCAGTACTGCTGTTTATTTATATTATCTCACTGTAAATATCATTGAAGTCACGCCCAGTTGGAAAGACTCGCACCATATCATGACACAATGTCTAACCTAYTCTTACAGAAAGCTGTGCTCCTGAAGTACTGTGCTACTGGGTGCTGATAAAAAAACTGTTGTGGAACTACTGCAGTTACTTTKTGCCTTTGGTAAGTACTAATCCATTGGTCCTCTGTTTGTAGTGGGAAACAGAAAGGGGTTTGCATGCTGAATGACCGCTTTCCTGAGTTTCAAATATACAAATCTGCACTGAACCTTGAAGATCTGTTTCTCCTGCAACAGAAACTACAGATTTTCTCACTAAATAAAATCAATAGCATGAATCTCCACATCAATACATCTGCACTGGACACTTGCCACTGAYAGAAAAGGAATGTGGGGTGCAATGCATAGGGGATTTGAAGGGCGTGATTGCTTCCAGTGTGTCCATCTTTCCCATTAAATTGCAACCAAATGTGTGCTTTTCAGGCACATCATCTATGTGCTATGACATAAAGGTAAATTACAGAGCAATGAAGCTTGAGGGCTTTTTAAATAATTGAGACATGAGGCTTATGAGTTTTTTTAATTCACTGAATCGATGAACTTCAAACACTTACACAAAAGGAAGAAGAAAACTATTACATTTGGACTATGCACTTTTTAAGATTTGATGTGATTAACTGTGGCCCAGTAAACAAACACTTTTAACTATGATTCTGTGATTCTAAGATTAACCTTCCCTGTGTGACTAACATAGCATTATTTTTTAAGCATATAGGTAGGTTACCAGATATGAATTGTATGCAAAAAAGCCATTATTTTTTCCGAAATAATTTGAACACTTCAAGTAAATATGTCAACAAAGTCTTTGTATCTTATGTCTTTACAGTATTTATTTCATGAATATTTCTGTTCAATTCTGCTTTTAACCTTTTGGAGTTTTTACCCAGTTAAGACTGTGCATCTGTTCATAGAGGTAAGCAGTAAGTCACACAAAAGAAAATCACCCACAAACTCACAATTACTGATCAATGATCGTCATTCCTTTCTACTGTAGTTCCTATTCTTAGGTGTTTCACTGTAGTATCTCTTTTGGTTATTTTGGCCAGTTATCACTGTTTCACAACTCAAYAGTTGACAGGGAAAGACAGCACTTCTAGAACTGAGTCCTTTTTGTAAATGCCAGTGGAATTCAACCAGGATGCCAGGACCACCCCACTCAGAACTACTGCTGGAGTGAAGCCTTCATGAATGATTTTAAGCAATGGAGTGTGAACTCTGATCTCCATAATCCACTGATTAATCTTCTCTGTCAGTATTTCTGTATGTTAAGTAAAGCTTGTTTATCATAAAGCACAGTTTTGTCAAAACTATGCTATTTTCAAAATTCCTAGAGACAGAATGAGAGATTGCTTCATTTTATCMCTTTTTTCCCATGTGGAACTGTACTGTTCAGAGATATTTAGCCTCACTTGTTCAAGGCTGCACCTAAAGAATGTTCAAAATTACATTCTGAAGTTTCTTTTAGATTTTCAGAAAGTGTTATTTTTAGGTTAGCTTGAGGCAAAACGAAGTTACCAACTCTATATGCAACGGGTCAAGTGATAATGATACAATAATATCTTCCTTTTTCTTAGAAGCCTGATATTGGGAAAAATACTTTGGAATGAAACGCAGAGTGGTCTGTCAAAAAAATGTTATAATAATATTGGGCAAACCCAATTATTCTGCAATTTCCAGGACTGCAAATAACAGAAGTCACAGAGTTCCCAAATACTGAACACATTGTAAAAGAGAACAGAATGGGCAAGCTTACTTTGGTACTGAAGCAGACAGCACATGCATTTTAAGAGGTCATTAGAARGAAAACTCTTGGTTCTAAGTATTAGATAGTAAAATGAATGAAAGGATGAATTTGAGAGACTTGAGTTTAAGTGATTTTATTTTTTATGAAGAAATACGCAAGTCTGAAATTAAATTAACAGAAGCTGTGAAGATGTTTTCTRTTCTGTAGCACACAAAGCCAATGAAACACACTATCCTTGGGACCAGTGTGCAAAATTTGTTATGTAGATAAGGTGTACTCCTGCCTCCCCTTTTTTCTAAGAGCTTCTTTAGCAAAGGCAAAGGGACAGAAGTGGTAGACAAGGCTTTCTATAAGCGGCAAGAARCAGGATTTTAGTTAACACTGAAATTACCTTCTTTAGATTTTGGGATTAGAATGTCACAACTACTGTCATGAAGTCTAAGCTTCTGGTAACAGTCAGAAGTTTTAAAAATCCATGACCAGTTTAACATCACAGAGGGGAGATGTTAGATGCTTCCCTTTCTATTCTTCCATCATGTAAGTTCTGACTTTTCATTTCCATAATTTTTGTTTCCTTCCTAAAGTGCAGAAAACAACTTTTTGCACCAGGATAAAAGTGYGTTGGAATCTGGCCCTCTATAGCCATGCTTGTGCACTGCACCCCACTGCAAGCCAGCAACACAGCTTTTTGATGGCCTTGCAACTCCCATCTCAGATTCTTATTGCATGCCTGCTCATGTTTTACCTTGGCTGACAAGTAGACACATCTCTTCATCCCTTAGCATGTAGGCCAACTGAATACACTTCCTGTGAGTCTTGGCCTTGTGCCCAACCTGTCAATCTGCACTGCTTAGTAACCATTACACATTACCTATCACCTTTGAGTGGAGATGGACGTTTATTTGACATTTGGATAGGTCTGCACCTCTACAAAGATCTAAGACAACTGAGAGAGAACTTGGTCATTTATATGGCACAAGAATGAAGTATATTTCCAACAGAAAAGTCTATCTTTATCCTGCTGATCTGCTACATTTTATAGTCTTCCGTTTACACAGAAGCAACAGATCTTGTGTTCTGAATGCGTTGGCATGTAGGAACAGAACTCTGACCTCCAGCAATCCATCCTATGCACTGAGCAGAACAGTACTTATTCCAGCCTGTGCACAAATATCAAGCACGATTGAAGTTCTATTCATACATCTTGAACATACAAAATCAAAAGCTAATGCTACACAAGGATGTATAAACAAATCAAATCTCAGATGAGAAGTAGCTTCAAAGGTCAGAGATGTGCTAGACTGAACTCAGCACAATTTTTGGATCAGTGTTAGTTAATTAATAATCTTATGCATTATTTAAACTCAAATCCTCGGCTMAAGCTACATATATATCCAACTTTACAATGTGATACAAGTGACCACACACAGCAAGCTCAAGATTCCATAAGGACCCATTCTTACCTTGAGGAATATTTAGCTAATAATTATCCTTTATGCAAATAGAGCAATGTCTGGCTGAAGACTTTAATTCATTCCAACGTGCAAAACCAGAGCTGGTACATTCCTGTCAAAAAGCTATCCAGGTAAGARATTTGTTTCCCTTCCTATGCCTGTGAACTCAGGTTGATTTATTCCTTGCCTATTTTCAAAGGTGCAAAACTGCCTGYTTTCACTTATTTTGGATATGCTATTGTCTTTTAAGTATTAGAATTATATTGTTTATAAATAATTATATTGTTTACAAATATTGCTTATAAGGTACATAGTGGGCAAAAGTTTGTAAAACATGCAGTCAGTTGTAAATGGTATGGCAATTACCTTTCTTGCAACCCTCATCTAGGAGTTCAAGATGAACCATTTGCCTAGCTGTTACCTGTATTTTAGAAAATGGCATATATTAGGCTCATCTGTAGCACTACAGTGATATTAAAACTGAGCATTTTCTTAGTGCRTAAGTAAAAAGCATTTATGAAACACTGTCCTTATTGCATGCAGCAAACACAAGATGCAACAGGAAAACCATGAAAATGGATTGTAAATGTTTTTCCCTTTGAGAGGTTAATATGGCTAACCAATGTCTAGCAAAACCAMAGGCCAGAAAACGGAGCTTAGTATTTAACTTTGTGAACGATGACAAGGGTCTTGAAAAGCTATTTTGAGAGATTTTCTTTTAAAAAACACTTTCACTTTGAAACAGCTACTTTTTAAAAGCAAGAAATCTGATTTTTAGGAATTTTTGACTCCACAGGAAATGCCTTTTTAGAGGTCATGTCCTAGGACTCTCCAGAAGAATGCTGTCTTGCCTTCAAATGCATGTCAATAGTTAGACCAGCATGTTCTGGAATCCTTGAACAAAACTCATCTCTGGAGAACCAGTGAAACTATTTGATCATTTGTATGTATGTATGATCATTCCCAAGGATGATCTGATGGGCGAGCCTTACAAGAGGTGCTGGCTGACTGCGTGAGTTCCACTGTCACCTGCTCATCAGCTCTGGGATTGTTACCTGTCAGTTGCTGTTAGCTTACTCACTGGGATATGGAACTGAAAACCCTTGGGAAAACAAGATTTCCATCACAGCTGCTGTTGAATGCAGGCATTTAAAAAAGTGCCTAACTTGCCTGCAAAATCATAGACCAATATACAGTTGGAAATAAAAGTTGTGAATTGGAGATTTTAATTAGAAATGCACAAATCTAAAAGACTCTCAGAATAAATCCTTAGTATCRCAGTTTTAATTTGTGGAGGACTTACTTTGGCTTTCCTGACTTGCAGAGACCACTATGCTGGAATGTTGTTTCATTTTTCACTTTTGAATTAGTGTAATACTGAAACCCAACAMAAAAATGCTTTGAAACAACAGTATTTTGCTCAAATATAGAAAAAAAAAAGCCAAGTCTATCAAGTTTCACATGGTTTTTCCTAAAAGGCATTGCCCTGTTCTTTCAAGTCTGAAAGCTTGCTAGGTCAGTGTATAAATGTATAAATTGTTTTGGYTGCTGGCACCTTGCTTAAGTCTGCTTTCAAGTACATCTTAGTTCTAAAGCTAAAAATACAATAGCTAATGCAAGACAGAGAGAAACATTCATCTCACTTGTTCTGTTCTAGCACTTGATCACTTCTAAAATTTACAGGTTATGTTGACATTTCTAAGCAACCCTGCAGAACAAAAGCAGATTAATAAATCAAAGCAGTAGKTGCTACAGCAGTATTGTCCTATATTATATGCAGCTCAGGGGATTTTATTTCTGACTAATCAGTTCTCACAAACTAAATGTACTCCCCACATCTGTTCAAATATGTCCAAAGCACCAATTGCTGGCTCAGGTTTTTATGCCACCATAAATGGTCAGAGTGCACTAGGGCATAGTTTCTATACCTTCCTCTGAAAAAAACACGGTTAGCAAGCATAACACGCCTCTGCACATTGAAATCGATGCACCAAGAGAGGTTAATCAAGGAGTTTTTTTCAAAGTTGTGCCACTGCTCAGAACCAGAAATATAATCATAGCCATCAGAGTCAAGGCAGGTTTCTACAAGACAGAAAGGGTTTCCAATATGAAAGATCAGATGACATGAAGTGTTTAACTCAACGGCTATAAGTGTTTCCAATCAAATGCTTAACTCAACTGATATCTCYTGAATTTTTCTGTGATTTATGCAACAAAAATATAACTGAACTTTGTAAATACAAATCCCACTTTAACTACATCAGGTTTTAATGGATTTTTCATAGTTCAAACATGGAGAAAACTGAAAGCATCACCCTGCTCACTCTTTATTCTAACTTACAACTGAAATCACTATTTCAGTAAGTGAGCAATTATAGTATAAAGTTGTGATACAGTCTGACTTCTGTTCAAAATAAAGCATTTAAGATTACTTCCTTAGCACAAACAGACAGGCGCACCCTGGCTACTCCCTCCTGGGCTTTCAAGAGATACAGCTTCAGATTTTCTGGTGGACAATCAGGATAGGGAAGCCAAAGGACACAAAAAAAAATGAAGATTTTGGGGGTTGTGCTGTTTCACAAAGAACAACTCATCCATTCAGAATGGTTATACACGTAGCAGCAGAAACTGCCTGCTGAGCAACCTGCAAAGAGAAATCCCACATGAATATACTGTGATGAATGTTTCTCCTCCTACAGAGAGATTTTGTCAGGTCACAGGGACGATGAAAAGACAGGAAGTAAGGTGGGACTAAGGCCAGTGGGAAAGTCAGCAGTTTGTTTGACTTGAATGGCTCTTTTCCCTGTTTCTCTTTTTCACAAGATAAACTAAGTCAATGCACTTGAAAGCATGAGTGATCCAGACAGGGTTCTGCTCAATTGTTTTTGTTCGCATGGTCAGAAGAAACTTGAAAAAACTTAACTGTGAAGATTCCAAACATAAAAGTACAATTAAAAATAAGCAAGACTACTTTCTATTGTAATTATATGAATGTTACATATATGTGTGAATGTGCACACAAGTAAACTTTCACTTGGTTTAAACAGTTGTTCCAACACTGAAGTCAAATGCAATGAACTAACATGTTTTATGCTATGTGCTGCTTCATCTGAACAGCCCTGCTAAAAACAGCTCTTTCAGCAAGTGATTACTTGAATAAAAGGCAAGTGCTGTATTGTGGAGCTCTGGAGGAAGAARGGGGGAGTAAATAGAGTTTTTCCATTTTTTAGTATGGCCTAAGCTGAAAATGGGTGAGTTTGGTGAATGAGTCAATTTACTGAGTCCCCTAGCGATCCTGCATATTGCTCAAGTATTACCACTTTGGAAAGATGGTGCTGTATATCAGTGCCAGAATGAGAAGGCTGAAGTGTTCTCATGTGCACAGCAGCAGACAGATCTCCTCCCCACCATTCTGTCWTTGGGGATAGCAAGAATATCAGCAGCTCCAAGCTCTACTAGGCTGCACAAGTGTACAAGGGACAGCACACATCTGTGGAGGAATCCCATTTCCTTCAGGTGAAGCAATGAGTTACAGGCATCATAGCCTGATAGTTACTGGGTTACAAAGCTGAMAAGTGGATGGCTGATAACAATGTTCCTTCCCTTATGTGGTGTGGCTTTGCTGCAATCTAAAAGCAACAAGGAAATTTTAAATATTAACAGCTTCTGAATACCAATTTAGGTTTAGAGCTGRACGTTTTACAGCTATCATGTTCATTTGACATGGAATCTGAAAGCATATATAGCAGAATAAAGAGTTACTTACAGGAAGGAAACCTTTACTTTCAGGAAAACAAACAATTGAAGAAAATTGCATCCTTTCAGCTTGGACACAGAAGATACATACTTTACTGTACTACCTTTTGGGGAAAAAAGGGGTGAGGAGAGAAGGATTGGTTGTTTTCTACAAAAAGCTGCTACTCTTATTATCTAGTAGGGCAGTATAGCTAATAAGTTACTAAATTATCATTTAAACACAAAACCTCTTAATGTATTTCCAAAGAAATTATGTTCCAATCTTATGTATTAAAAATTACTATCAACCCTCAGGGAGCTGCACAAGCAATACACACATGTGAATTGTAATGGAGTTYTTTTTTTGTAAATACTGAATTACTTCCAGGTAAATTCCATGAGATTAGAGAGAGACAGACAGCAACTATTCAATTAAATATATTAGCCTAGTATACAGAAGCTGATGCAATCTTTTTTATGTAGCCTATAAAAAGCAATCATTGGATATTGAACTGCCCACTAGCTTTTAAGYATGTAGAGCAAGGGCACAGTACTTATTTCCTGGCTGGTTGAATTCTCTTGGCTGTAAGAAGTGAGTGGCATTTGAATAAGGACTTGCTGTCCTCATGCACAAGCCTCTCATTCTCCAAACTAATTTAGGTAAGGCAGGAAGTATTGGGGTTTTGCCTCTTATAAAAATGAGTGTCTTTTATTATACTTGCTAGCATTCTGCATTTGGTAAACTTTATTCATATGCTCTTAACTATTTCTCTTGGTGTTGTAACTTCATTTATCTTTCCTGTCACCTTTGCATTCTAAGAAAGGCTAGATCCAACCTATTTCCAGTCCACACAGATCTTACCTAGCATAACTGTGCAGTACATTAGGGTCTAAAGTTAACTTRGCATAGAGAAAAAACAGATATTGATCTTTGTAAATCATTAAATTGTAATTAGTGTTCCCTTATGATGGAAATATGCCTTACAAATACAAACAAATTTATACAGTGGGAGCTAAAAATGGGTTTATGCAATTGGGATGGATGAAAATCTACTGATTATTTAAAATATATTTAGACTACTATGCAGGTCCTTTTCAACTTGGACAATCAATCCATACATTTCTAACAAGAATTGCTATTCTGCCTTTTACCAAGTAATAGAACATCCTGCTTTGACATGTGGCTAAACTTCACATAGCCTCAGAAATCATGTTGTATCCTTTATCTGTATGCTGTATCATAATACCTGGGAGTTTGTTTAAGCATTCTGCACTARTTACAGATACATATCTTCCTAGTATTTTCAATCCGGTGGTAAAAGGTAATCATTAAAATCTTGAAAACTATTTCTAAGCAGGATAGACAAAAGACTTTCTAATAAGCCACTGTCTTTTTGGACCGCTCCAGATCAGAAGCTTAAAGGTTGTTGGCAATCTATTCTGCTTTTCAATCACGCTTAAACACTTTGTTCTAAATCTGGAATTCCACACTTTAATGGGCTCTTACCAAATGTTAAAAAATCAAAATACTCTTCTTAACAACAACAAAAAAAAATCCATGAAATTTTCACAGAAAAGGATGACTTCTGTCACTAGCATCTAAACTGTACATGAACTGTTAAAACCATTAAAATTTATTAATGCAGTACTGTGCCAATAAGTGTACTTCAAGTTCTATGAAACTGACAGGTTAGAGATTCTGTCTCTAAACACTAAAAGAGGAAAGAAACAGCTTTTATTTTTAAGTGAAGACAACCTTTGACATTGCTGCAATGTCACTCTTAGCACAAACAGCTCTGTTGCAGAGATSCTCCTGGCTGTTGATGACACTGGGAGAGTCTCAGTCTGTAAGACATCTGCTTTCCTAGAAGTTCTAAAAGCTTTTGTACTTGCACATAGTATCTTCATCTAGATCAGTGTGAGTCATTCCTTATCTCCCACTACTCATATATGGGCACCCTCTCGTGAAAGTCTGTTCTTTCTTTCCACTGAACAACAAAAGACAAGATTTGCCACTTGGCATAGTTTGATGACATTTGCCTCCTGTGTGCTTCTACTTTTTTTTTTTTTTAATGCTGTGTAAGTTAGGGCACTTGCACATTTTGCCTCTTAGTCATGCTCCCACCTACCCCAAAATTACTTATGAATGTGCTAAGCTAATTTCAATTCAATTTGACAATTGAGTAAAAATGCAGAGGTTCAAYTGGTGAAAACAGCTGTGTTCATTAAGACAAGAGATTTTGAAAGCGCCCCCATCAGGGGAATACAAATATTCCCAAACATTGTACATTACAAAACATGCWGGAGAACAGGAAATGCTACTGTGTTTGTTCTGCTGTACATGGAATTATTTGTTTTATCTCATTACTGGGAAAGCAATGGTGGGTAAGCATGGGTTTAAACCTGAAAACACATGTAGCACTTTTCTAATGTAATCATGGTGCTTGGTCCGTATGTTGCCAATGTGGTATTGGTGAGCAGATATTCATTACCAGAAGGTGCACATCKAAACAACCTACAATTCAACAAGTTCATGTTATGTAGCAGGTACAAAGAGTTCACCAATGGTTTGTGTATATACTTTTATGCAAGACTAAACTATTGCTCTTCAGAAAACTCTGCTTTATGGGTCCCACCAGCAACATTTTTCTCCTGTGCAATGACAACAGCGGCAGTGCCAGATGATTATGTTCCATGTGAGTTACAAATCAATGATTACAAGATGTACTCACTGTATAGAAACACCAGAACCCACCACACTAGCACGTTTATTTCATACCACCAAGTGCTGCTGCTGCTCACAAAGATCTTTCTGATGGAACATTTGGAAGAGATGATGAAACTCTCTGTCACACAAAGAAATTACTAATTTAACTCAATTTTTTTTAGTAGAACAAACTGGATTCAATTGAAAGTACTCTTTAACATCTGCAAAAAAGGATATCTATTTCTTAGTCTTATGCGTCATAGAGCCCTATGATAGTTCTTGTTGGATGATGTTTCCAAGCAAAATCAGATGACAAACTTTCAGTGTTAAGCATCTGTGCTAAAACCAACTTCATTAATTGCAACRTAACAGAAGTTTTCTTCACTCTGCAGGAACACATAAATGAAGTAAACACTGGGAAAATGGAGAGATCACTTGAGGCTACCACAATGGAAAACACCACCTCATCCTGCTTTCTCATGGAAAGAAAGGCTCATGTCAAGATCAATATGAAAGAAGTCATGCTAGCTAAGCTGAGAAAGAGCTGCTCCTGCACTCCACAGAAGCTGAAGAATTTTGTTATGGACTTCTTTCCCGTTTTACGATGGCTTCCCAAGTATCGGTGCAAAGAGTACATTTGGGGGGATATTATGTCTGGGTTAGTCATTGGGATAATTTTGGTGCCTCAAGCAATTGCATACTCATTACTGGCAGGTCTGAAGCCTATTTATAGCCTTTACACATCATTCTTTGCCAATATCATCTATTTCTTAATGGGCACATCCCGTCACGTCTCAGTTGGCATTTTCAGCTTGATAAGCTTAATGGTGGGACAAGTTGTGGACCGAGAACTTCTTTTGGCTGGGTTTGACTTGAATGATGATGCCCCACCAGCCTTGGGTGATGGCTCTCTGCAGAATGACAGTTTCTCCAACACAACTGCCTTCAACCTTACAATTGTGGGGATAAATGCTGAGTGTGGGAAAGAGTGCTACGCTATTGGTATTGCTACAGCCTTGACATTCGTGGCTGGAGTGTATCAGGTAAGTGGTTCCCCACATCCAAAGGCAAGGTATGAAGTTCCTAAAGTTTTTTTGCATGACCTAGGCCTTGGCTTGACTGACTTTCAATGGGTGCATCATCAATTCATTTAACTGATGAACAGTTTTCTCCAGGAAGACCGACTGCAGGAAACAGAGGCAGCATGAGGCAGGCACCTTTACCAAGCACGGGTAAAAAAAGTCTTCTGAAAGACCATTAACATTGTTTTGATACTGTACTGCTTCTTGGCCTAATCACTTTCATGGGACAATGATCCCCAAYACAGACACAGGAAATTTTCAGGCAGCAGTGTACTTCAACAATGAAGAAATAATTCTGTTTCTCTAGATWTTTTAATGAAGTAGACATACTCATCTACTTATACAGGTTCAGAATGTGCAGCTCTGTGTTTTCCTAGGGGTTTTTACCAAACCACCGCCCAAAACATAATTAAAAGAAAGGATAAGAGGAGAAATAGACTGAGTAACCTACTTTTCAGACAATGGCTGTGCTGGACTCCTTGAGACTTGCCAACATGCTGCCATCACAAGGATATTACAAAAAGAGAACACAAAAGCATCATTAACATACTTATCTATTAACTGTGTGTGCATATACACATATATGAATTAAGAAACAGCTAGCTAGCTATCTTCCTGTTTTAATAAGAAATTTCAAGTCACATTTATGAAGAAAAAAATGCCCTTCTTATGTTGTATTTTCCAAAGCCATCTAAGAAAGGAGAATCAGCTAGTTYAGGACAGAATCCTGGAGTTTGTGARCACTGGCAAAAGCACTCATGAAAACATCTACAGGCTGCCACTTCTAATCTTAGGCTRTCTTAGACACTAACTGACTGTGCTCCATTTTCCCGTCTGTCCACAGGGCTAAAATTAAAAGCTGCTTAATACAACAGCTAAAGAAGGGACTTTATCTGTTGCCATTCAAGTCCTGTTTACTTGGTTATGTATTTCCTCCTTATTCACTTTAAGACAAAAAAAAAAAAAAAAGAAAACTGGCTTTGGTATAACAGAAGTATTTTGGTTCCACTGCTCTTCTGCATGGGAAATAAAAACCAGGCAAGTCAATTCCGTGGAGTCACTTCAGGCAAATATTTGATTGACCTTATCTCAAACTCCTAATTCACCCCTTGGGTTTGTGACATCTGACAACAGGAAAAAGAATCAAATCAATTTAAAAGCAAACTGGAAACAATAAAGGATAATTCCTGTTTTAAGACTGAAATAGGYGAATGCTATTGACCTCAAGCTAGTTCTCCGCCATCTGTACTTAGTTATTCGCAGCAATGGTTATTACAGCTCATGGTTTGTTTTTGTTCTTTTTCTGTTTCCTCAGGTTCTAATGGGGATCTTCCGTCTGGGTTTCGTATCTATGTACCTATCTGAGTCAGTACTAGATGGCTTTGCAACTGGTGCTTCCTTAACCATTTTAACAGCTCAAGTGAAGTACTTGTTTGGAATAAAAATTCCACGTAGCCAAGGGCATGGGATGCTTGTTATTACTTGGATAAACATTTTCCGGAACATTTCTCAGGCTAACCTTTGTGATGTCATCACAAGTGCCATTTGTATCGTGGTGCTGGTCACTGCTAAGGAACTTGGAGATAGGTATAAGCACAAACTGAAATTTCCTCTTCCCACAGAGCTGGTAGTTATTGCTGTGGCAACACTGGTGTCACACTATGGCAAGTTAAATGAAGTGTATGGATCCAGTGTTTCTGGAGCTATTCCAACAGGATTTATCCCTCCAAAGGTACCAGAGTTCAACTTAATGCTCCGAGTTGCTGTAGATGCTTTGCCTCTTGCCATAGTCAGTTTTGTCTTCACTGTATCCCTGTCTGAAATGTTTGCAAAGAAATATGCTTACACCATCCGAGCCAATCAGGAAATGTTTGCTGTGGGGTTCTGCAACATCATTCCTTCTTTCTTCCACTCTTTTGCAACCAGCGCAGCGCTGGCAAAAACACTCGTGAAAACATCTACAGGCTGCCAAACTCAAGTCTCTGGAGTAATTAGTGCAATGGTGGTTYTACTGGTGCTGCTGTTCCTGGCACCTCTGTTCTACTCTTTACAGAAGTGTGTCCTGGCTTGTATCATCATTGTCAGCCTTCGGGGAGCCCTGAGGAAATTCCGAGATGTGCCAGCACGGTACCAAGTGAATAAGATGGACACACTTGTTTGGGTAGTTACCATGGCTGCCTCTGCCTTGGTCAGCACAGAAATAGGGCTGTTGGTTGGCATAGTTTTCTCCATGTTATGCATCATTGTTCGGACCCAGAGGCCACGGACAGCCTTGCTTGGTCAGATTCAAGACACAAACTTTTATGAGGATGACTTAGAATACAAAAATCTCTCTACTGTTCCAAAGGTCAAAATATTTCGGTTTGAGGCCCCACTTTACTATGCAAATAGAAACTACTTCCTAAAGTCTCTCTACAGACTGACCAATTTAGATCCTAATCTAGAAGCTGCTAGAAGGAAGAAATAYGAGAAGAAAGAAAAGCAGCATCTGAAAAAGGGAAATCACAGAACTGTTAATGGACTAGGCATCGGAGAAACCACTTTGCAACTAGTTCCTAAGCAAATAGATTTCCAAGCCCTTGTTGTAGATTGCTCTTCCATCTCATTTTTGGATACCACTGGAGTTAATACTTTAAAGGAAATCCTGAAAGACTACAAGAATTTAAACATTTCTGTTCTCCTGGCCTGTTGCAATCCCTCAGTGATAGACTCTCTGAAAAGAGGGGGTTACTTTGGACRAGATTTTGAATGTATGCAGGAAATGCTGTTCTACAGTATACATAATGCTGTGCTGTTTGCAAAAGACCAAAAGCTTCCAGCAGATTGCTCAGTTTAACCCTGTGTCTTCCCTGATGTTTCCCTAGGAAGTGACAGACGAAGAGGGGCAGTTTGCAACAAGTAAATTATCAGACATGCTGTTGCCCATGTAAAGCCAKTCTACCCTGAAGAGCTCCACTTTGTCATATGCCAAACAGAGCAGCCACTGGGGAGGCAATCCAGGACAAGCATGAAACAAGGTGGACTCACCACCTTCATTTTAAAATGCAGGCAAAGGCAGGTTGGGATTGATTTGTCCCTTGTATCATGATCACTTGTGACTCAATATGGATGTCATGGCATCGYTGTGCTGGAAGGCCTGCCCAGTGACAGCTAGCTCTCCCAGAGGTTTAATGGCCAGTCTGCATTTAAGAGGGCTAAGCCACTTCCATGAAAATGCAATCAATATGGCATTCTGGACACATAATGGTTTAAATTCTGGCTTGCAAAGCCCTGCCCCTTCCAGTCATTTTAGGTGTGCTTCTAAACAAGTCCCCACTGTTTGCATACAAATAAAATGTATAAAATATTGTGGAATGTAGAATACCTCTCATCCTTGATCACACAGGCTTAATAGTATAACCTACCACAGAAGAAGAAACCATGATCCATCACAGATTCCTCTCAAAACAACCATTTCCAAAAAATTGCCCCTGGAGCCACCCCTTTTATTGGATTAAATCCTGCTAATTAGTTACAGAAGGCTGTGATACCACTAATCATGCTGGAAGAAATATGACTCTGATGCACAATTTTGTAACTAGTAAGAAGATAAACAGGATAAAGACAATTGAATGGCTTTAACTGGCAGCTACTCAGCTAGYTGTACCATCCTGTAAAAGAAGTTGCCTCTGGTGGGCAGATGCAACTATATTCAGGGATACATAAGGACATCAAACATAAAACCTCAGAGCTGTGATGCAGCACATCACTATCTTCCTACAAATGCCTGCCTGGATTCAAAGAAAAAGAGGAGAAAATAAGGTAGGGTAGGAAGGTAAATCTCTGAGTTTTCTTGAAGGGGATTCATGGACCAGTCAGAACTGCCTGGCTGGTCTTCTCTGATGCAATGCTAATGAAGTATTACAAGTATCATACATGGGTCAGGTAAACAGAGCAACGCTTTGTAACTTGTGTATCCCTCTACGTTGAAATACTTTCACCACTGTTTGTACATACTACAGATGTTGTAAAGTTTTGTTTGGGGCTTTTTCCTATCATATTAATTTTTGATTTGAGGTCCACTAGACCATGTTTGCTAGAGCTGGTTACTTTCTATAAGAATGCTGTTCATTACGTTTCACGCCATATGATATGACAACTCCCATCATCAGCTGTACTGTTGGATACACATGTTCCCTCTTTACAAATAAGAATAGACTTGGATTTTCATTGTAACAGTTAGTACTCATAGTGTTCTGGCCCACAGAATGGGCAGAACATCCTCTTCCTTACTCATTTGTAATTGCAGAAAAGATAATACCATTGTGCTTACTCTCTGTCCTTATTCACGGCAGGTTCACACAGCAAAAAGCATGGAAGGAAATTCTATCACAGTTGTGCCTCTTCCAAATAAAAGACTCTAAAAACAGGTTCCATATATACAGAAGCCATTTCTTTGCTGTCCCATTAAAAAAAAAAACACCAAAAAAACCGTCAGGTGAACACATTATATGACTTACTCATTTTAACTATTTTAACTTTTTAGGTCACAAAATCAAGTCAAAATGAGGTTCTCTAGGTGCTCCAGAGACTGTTTGGCTCCCAGAAACAAATATTTTCTTAGATGAAAAGCAGAGCACTCCCAAAAGACAAAAAATATCTTCATAGGACTAATAGCACAGTACTAAGCTATTCAATGCTGATGTTTTTCATGCACGTGTTACAAAAGAAGCCTATCAGTTGCACACTGTTAGTACTGCTAAAGCAGTAAAACCTGACAGAAATGTCTGATGCGAGATTAAACGATTGACCATTAGCAGTATTTTCCTGTCGTAAAACAATTCACTTACATTATTATTTAAATTGCTGACTTGGTATGATTAGTTTCTTTCTGTTCTAAGAGGAATCGAGCAGGGTCCAAGGACAAAATAGTGCTTAGTGCCTGCTTTCTAACCATTCTTTGATCAGAGAATTCCTCTTTTAAGATCCTAACAGAGGGAGTGGGTTTACAAGAGTTACTGCCAGACAGTATCAATACAAGCCCTCCAAGGCTGCTGTGCTAAAGCAAGCTGTCACTGGAAGTTAAAGAGACCATCCTACCAATCTATGCATTTTATAGCTTTATGGATCAAGCTACGAACCTAGAACACAAAGAAAAAAAAATACAAAAACGCCCTAGATTAATCTCATTTAAAAAGACAAAAAAAAAAAAAAAAATCCAATGGAAGGTGTATCCTCACAAAAAAAAAAAAAAAAAAAAAAAAAAAAAAAAGAAATTCCAATGGAAGGTGTATCCTCACAACAGCCTCTGGAGAAAAATGAAGAGGATGGGAAAATTAGAGTGGGAAGTCTCTTTTTCACCTTTATTTTAAATGCGGTGTCAAAGGATACCTAAACAAAGAAATTTGACTACACATAAGAGAGAAGGTAAACTTTAGACGAAGGAAGAAACTATTGGTCAGAAGAATCTCCTGTTTTGGTTTTACTGGCAGAGCTGGCTGACAATCAACTGTGTTGGACAATGAAAAACACGACAGGGAAACAGCTTCAGAGCTATGATGTGGGGATGCCTGGGAGACTGTGAATTATTTCTAAGGAGTATGGAAATGGTAATTTAAAAAGCAAGTCTTTTTCTGACACATTTATGTTTGTTATACTGTGTTATACTAAGATTAAAAATATGAAGATTGAAAATTAACAAAAATGCTGATTCTCTTCTCTCCTTATCTACCAGAAATTAGCTATCCTTGGAGAGGAGCTGGGGATGGGCTTGTAATTCCAACTAGGTTAATACTAATATTGAAATAAAAATCATTATATGCTTTTTAGGAAAGTTACACACTTCATGTAGATTGACTGTATTTTTGTTCACTGTAATGCCTTGTGTCTTACCATGTATCATGTATCTAACAGATTTTAGTACAGGATACATAAGAATGTATATAAGAATGGGACAGGACTCTTGATGTGGACAGTGTGTGTCCCTTGGAGCTGAGCAAAGAGCTGGAGCCTTCAGCTTAAAGTCTCCTGTCTTGTTGACTAGTGAAGCATGGCCAGAATGTGTGGTCTAGGTGTCACAATAGCTCTATTTACTGACACTGATAACCAACAACCTGAGAACTGTCCAGTCTGTGAAAGACACCTTGGGTTCCCTCACAGTCATGAATATTCCTGTGTCACAAGACCAAGATATAAATGTGTGCTTTAGGTTGGAAAATAAAACCAGGACTTCTTTGAAAACAGTTTGCTTTGTGGTATCCTTTCACAGGTAATGAAATAATGGGCTAATTCAGAATAATGCAAAAGATAAAGACGGGGGCTCAGTGTACTACAAAACGTTAAACTAAAGGGATGCACTTGGTATTGGGGGATTAGAAGACATAATCAGAAAGACCATTGCAGAAGTGAGAGGAGGAAGATGTCAGTCTTTTATTTGAGCACATCTACTTCTTGGGAGAAACACTCACGGCACCTTTTTACAGATGCCACAACCGTGAAGAAAAGTAAATCCTCTATCTGCTAGATTTCYACAGAGGCGTTATCTCCCGGTCCTCCATTTTCTCTAAGTGCTCTTCTTCAGTCAAGTGCCCATCTCCACATTCCATGAAGTGTTGTCTACTCACCAACCCCATGACATAATACAGTTGTACACTCAGATGGTTGCTCTCAAAACCTCTTTAAATCCTTCTGGAAACCACTGGCACAGGAAGAGAATGCACATACACAGAATTAAGCATCAACACTGATCTTTTCTCAGACTTGCATTCCTACTCCTGTTGGTTTTTTCARTCCCAATCTTTGTTTGCAGGGTCCATGTTCTTCCCCTTTCCAAACCTTTGCTGACATTCAGTCCACTGGTCATCCTTCCACAACTTAAATGTCTTCTTGTCTTTGACAAATGCACATTTTTTTGCAAAATGAGAAGTTTTAGCTTGGTTCTAAACAGCAGSAGTTTCTAATTTCTACATGTCAAAGCTGGGCTAAATATCGAGGCTAGTAGGTTAGAATCCTACCTTTGAGATACTACAGCTTTTCAGGGGACTTCTTGATTGATTGCTAAGTTTCCATGTTCCTAGAATTTTGATTGTGTCAAGGATTGTATCCCACTTTAAAAGACTCAGGGTCTCAGACCCCACAAAAGCTGAGCAGAATCCATAACAGATGTACTACTCTGCCCCAGTCATTTGGAAAACCCAATTCAACATCTGACAAGTTAAGACAGGCTCCCTGAAGGGATTCTGGGCTCTAAGTGCAGAGGTGTAGTGTACATTTCCAAAGGTACTCACTGATTTTTCTTAAGTGAATTGGTTACAGAAACCTAAAAGACCCAACTAATCTCCCAGGAAAAATCTCTAAGGGACTCTAGAAGTGGTGAGCAGTGACAGTGGTCCTTGACACTGGATCACTCCAAGAATGCATATCCCACAGTCCACTAAGAGAGGGAGACACATCTCCAGGAAAAGGTGCTTACTGGAATCTTCTACAGGAAAAGWCGAGTGTGAGGAGCTCTGTTACCTACCTATTCATACATGGACCAATAAACAGAGGCTACTTTTGGGTACCAATCCAATACTTACCTGTGTGCAGGACTTCTGATCACCTTCCTAAAAAACTTACAAGCATACCTACAAGCATACCTTAATACTGAGGAAGAAAAATTCTGTACCTAATGCACACTMTACAACCCCTACTCCTCTGCTCACATGCCATTTCCAGAGTCTGGGCTCTCCTTGCCCCCTGCTGCTTCCCCACAATGGCAAATTCACATCCTTCTGTGTCTGGGACAGCAGACAAAACCATTATGTGGAGTGCAAATATGCTCAGTTCAGCAACAGTCTAAGCCAGGCAGAGCTTTTAAGAGCCATTACTATTTTTTCATGGYATTTCAATGGTCTGTCTTTCTTCAYAGACCAATTGCTCCTGCTCTGAGCATCTATTTGGCTATTCCCACTGGGCATCTTGGTATGAGTGTGTTCAAGCTGAGTTAAAAGGGACCTGAAAGGCAGTGAATTCCAACAGTGTCCTCCTAAAGTCTGATATGTATTTCCCTAAAACTAGAAATGMCTTCTGGAACAGGGTATTAACCGTATTACCCAAATTCACCCTGTTTTAGTTTTCACTATCAATTGATGCAGTGCACAGGTGGGTTCAGGATGCAAAAAACTAACTCCTAGGATAGGTAGAAGGAATAGTGGCAGCTTTCACTTGGACCTCTCAACAAGTCCCTTGCATCAACTTTTGTGGGATTCTTTTGCTGTACCACATCTCCTAAATTAAAGGACTAAAAAGCCATCTTTCTATTGCCTCAGCTTCTCAATAGAAATTGTCTCTTTCTTAGTCAGATTCCCATCTGCTGGAAAATAGCTGACTTCCAAGGAAGCAAAGACATGCTCAGCTTGCAATTAAGCTAAGATAAATATCAAACTGAACACCTRTTGGACCCTTTAATGTGCCACATTTTCCCAGACTCTAATTTCTGGTGTTTGCTTACCTAAGACCAACTAACTCCAGTAACCAGTGAATCCGAACTTGTTCAATGCCGCCATGTGGAACAGAAGAAATGTAGGCAAGGTTCAGCTCTTGGTCTTTGCTCAGGTCAAACAGGTCAGCACGACTGTGAGGCAAAGGAGGGCTTCAGAAGAAGACAGACAGAAAAGAAACACATTGCAGTATCAAATAACAGTTCCACTGGGCATGCAACGATTCCTGTGCTACAACACTACACCTGCATGTTCCTACATGGCATGAGGAGTACAGCGTAACATGAGATGAAAGCAAAATGGAGTTGCAGGTTATTTGGAGCTAACTGGCTATTCATGTCATAAAATAGATTACAACCTGGGTGCATCTCAGTGCCATGCTCAAAGGAAAACCTTGACAGCAGTCACTGCTGCACACACAGAAATCTCAGGCAGCTGTGGACTGAGGAAACCATATAGTGACAGTTGTCTTGTCTCTCCRAAACTAATCATAAAGGAGCTCAGCGTCTTTTAGGCTTTGCAGTAGCAGTCAGACTTGCTGACGTCTGCAGTAAGAAAAATATGGGCTTRACTTCCCTGTTGAAGTTCATGCAGTGACATGAATTCTTTCTCTGCTGTGAATACTATTACACTTGTTAGAAACAAAATTGGATGCTGAGAGCCTTCACGTTCTTCAGCAGCCACGTTCAGCTCTCCTTAAGCATAAGACAGCACACGAGTGTATGGTTTGAGGTTTCCATGCTTGATTCTGGAAGCAGTTTAACAGGCTTATGGCCATACAGCAATGATCATATTGACTTTGATGTCTACTTATTATATTGAAATTAACATTACYCTGTGGCTGTTCCTATCTCTACAGATAAATACTACAAGATGGAGATCTCAGCCCCACCCTTCACAAGTTAGAAACTTAGAATGCTGCACAGTTCACTGGGTTTGGGCATAACTAAGGATTTTCATAAAGCCTCCTCATATTGTGCACATTCTGAATGATAAAGCATTTGTAWTACAATAAGGATAAAACACTGTCCCTCAGGCTTGGTAAAAACACATCCATGTATCTTCATACTGCAGCAAGAGATGACTTGTGCTTTAACTACACACTATAAATATATAAGCTGTTTCAGTCAAAACTGTTCTAGTTTATACCTTGCCTATYGTATTCTGTCTCCTGTGATGTCGATTAGACTTGTACTGACTGTAACTATGTTGGGAAGAGTCATAACATSGTTCTTGCATACTCCATACCCATCCATATTATAATCATCTAACCACTGAGATCCCACGAAATGAACCTGAACCAATGAATAAGGACAATGTCAACAATCAGACTCTAATGGAGTGCTTTAATACTACTCTGAAATTCAAACCAGCTTCTTCCGTTCAACAGGTGCCAAAAGAAAGGTGACGGAATAGTGGGTTTTGTTAGTAGTGCTATGAGTGTCTGTCCTTYCCTGTTCTGAGTGCAAAGTACCCATCCAAGAGAACTTCACGCCTTGCTCCCAGGCTCTCTCAGCTGCTGATCCACAGCTGTGCACTTGCCCAGAAAAGCAGCTTTAGCAGCTGGAACTCAGTTGTGCCACTGYGTGAGCTTTCAAGGGACTTTGAGAAATAGCAGTGTTGGCCAGGTGTTATAATGAGTAACTGCTGACCTATGAATAACCTCTGCCTCTGCTCCTCTGCCTTTCCCTCATGTGCCTTTCATGTTTGCAGCTTCCCAAGGTTTTTCACGCAATTAAAACCATGGGTGTTTAYTAGGCTGCAGTTTAAATGGGCTAAACGTACTATCCATAAGGCAGATTTTCATTAATATTTCCTAATATTGCAAGCAAAATTTAAAACAAAAACGTGAAACGAGAAAATGAAAAGGTCCTGAAAGCCCAAACATTTCATCAGAATGTATTTTAGGCCCTGTTCTGTTTTCGCCCTCATGGAAAACTAAAGAAAAATCTTGCAAGTTTTGCATTATGGCACACTTTATGAAACATATCAGAAAAAGTGCACAAATTCCTTTTTCTAAAACACATGCTGATTCCATCCCTATTGCAACACTTTTCCATAGAAATGTAATTTAACCCACTGTATGCCTAAATGAAGGAGATCATTGTAATTTTAGAGCAGGATACAAGCACGGCAGCAGAACATTCCATCTTTTGCTTTCATGCCTGCTAGAAGCCTTTAGGAACTTTACAAAACTTGAAGGCTGCTCCAACTCCAGTTAGCTGAGCAAGACTGGACCTTCTCCAAGAAGCAAAGCAGTATCACAGTACAGTGGCAGAGCTTGGATTCCTGCATTCCAGCCCTCCCCTTAACTTAGGTCAACCTGACCCACTGGCCTCATCACGAATATGGTGCATCTGGAAAATGTTTGTAAAGAAGAATGAACTCCTAGAACTATCCGTCTTTTGTCTGTTAGTACGGGAACTATCGTAAGTTTTGCCTGGGGCCCTTCAGGGGCCTTGGCAATGGAAACACTGAAAAGTAAAGGGAAATGAGTTGTTAGTACCTACTAACACATGTAYTGTGCTGGGGACGAAAAAGAATTTTACACGTTCGAGGGGGCAAGGAAGCAAGTCAGAGAGAGAAGGAATGTCGACGAGGCCTATTTTTTGGCCAGTTCATATTAACTGGCAACATCCCACATCCCGCCCTGCACTAGTGGAGCTGGTCCAGGAGCAGGCTAAGCAGCAAGGGACGGCAAGGGCCCTCTGATCCCAGAGCAGCAAGCCCGGGCGAACCTGGGTTCCTCCAGGTAGGCAGCCCTGGGRATCGAGGGGGCGGGATGCCGCCGGGGGGAGGGCCGGAGCACCTCTGCCCAGCGGCTCAGGGCCCGCGGCCGCTCGAGCGGTGCGCGCTTACCAGAAGCCAGTGCTCCTCCAAAAGTGCTGCAGGGGCCGCTCGGCTCGTCGGGCATCCACGTACACCTCGTACGCCGCGGAGCCCGCGCCCAGCGGCACCAGCAGCAGCCACAGCAGCGGCCCCATGGCGCCGCGAGGGCCGCGGGGCCGCGGAGCGGGGCCCCACCACCGCCCGCTGCCGACGCGCCAGGGCACGCCCAGGGGCCGAGAGGCCCCCGCCCCCCGGGGCCCCGAGGCCGGGCGGCCTCCTGCCCGCCGTGCTGCCCACGACCCCGCAGCGCTGTGGCCGTGCCCCGGTGCCGCCGGTTCCCGGGACYGTCCCCGCGGCGGTGCCGCCGGGCGGGCGGAGGCGGCGGGGGCTGCGCCTCTCCCGCGCCCCACACGGGGGCGGTGCGCACCGCCACGCCCGCGCTCCCTGTGCCAGGCCCGGGGGAAGGCCGCGCTGACGGGAGCGGAACCGCCCTCCTTCTCCGGAAAAGCGTAGGGGCAGGGTGGGAGTTGTGTCCGCTGGCTACGTGTAAACCCGTGTATTGATCCSGGCATGGCAAGGGGGAATGTGCGCTCTCAGCACAGAAAGCCAGCCGCATCCTGGGCTGCATCCAAAGCAGCGTGGGCAGCAGCGGAGGGAGGGGATTGTGCCCCTCTGCTCTGCTCTGCTCTGCTGAGACCCCACCTGGAACACTGCATCCGGTTCTGTGATCCGCTACAGGAAGGACGTGGACGTGTTGGAGCAGGTCCAGAGAAGGGCYGTGAAGTTTATAAGCTGTGCTCCCCTGCACAGTTAGGCTAAGAAAGTCGGGGCTGTTCAATCCCATAAAGTAACGGATACACACTGAAAGAGGGGATGTKTAGGTTAGTTACTGGGAAGAAATTTTTTACGGTGAGGGTGGTGAGACAGTGAAACAGGTTGCYCAGGAAGGCTGTGAATGCCCCAACCCTGGCACTGTTCAAAGCTGGGTTGAATAAAGCCTTGAGCAACCTGATCTAGTGGGAGGTGTCCYTGCCCATGGCAGGGGGATATTGGGACAGTTGATCTTTAGGGTCCCTAACAGCCCKTAACATTCTATGATTGCATGACTCTATGAAGCGCTCTGTAGGTGCTTTATCACACACAGCTTGTGGCTTGATTCTCTTACGTGCTTGTTTGTTGCCATGAATACCTGAGGAGTGGGTTTTCCGTGGGGTGGGACTCTCATCTTCAGTATCATTCTCATTTATCTATTGGTGTGCCTTTGGGAATGTTGGCAAGCCTTCCAGGCAGGGAATCCAGTTCTGTGCTGCCCCCGTAGCTGGGACAACAGCTGCCTTTGGGTGAGTGCAGCTGCCTGGGCTTCAGTGAGGGCTGATGGCATTATGCCAGCTGGAAAGGGTGATCCATGGGAGAAGGATCTTGCATCCATTCAAGCTGGCTTTTTTTTTTTTTTTTTTTTTTTTTTTTTTTTCCTAGCTTCCTCTCCAGGGGGATTGATTGGAGGAGATGAACACCAAATGCCATACTGTGATTTTTTTGCTCATTAACACCAACCCTGCCTCTCACTGTCTTTAAGTTTGGAGGGTTTGTTGTGGAGCACAAGATGCCAGCACCTAGCTGAGTTGTACGTGGAAGCTATCCCTTGCAGAGGAGCCAACAGCTCAGGCTCCAACCAAAGACTTAGCCACAAATTTCAGCAAAATGTTATTTGCAAGGGAGAAATCCCATGAAAACCCCATAGGTTCTACCGCAGACCATTCCTGTTGACATCAGGAAGGCTTGAGCCTTGGAGACCAAGCTGACTTTTCCTCACACACTGCTAAAACAAAACTGTTGCATTCAGCTTGGCTGATTTCAAAGTCTCATCTGGAAGACAAGGTGTCAAACCAATACTATGCTCTTTTTGGCCAGGAAGCTTGGGCTGCCCTCAGGCATGATATCAGGCATGTTGTAGAAAGTCCTGAAACACCACAAAGGCATGGATGCAGATGGGGCTCTGTTGACATTTTGGAGAAGTCTCTCTCAGAGCTCCAGAAAAGTCTCTTCCTTGGGAGTCTGATAAGAACATGACCTACAGAGTGTTTCCAAGAGGGTCATTCTCAGAAATTGGTATAAGGGCTAAAGACAATGTCCCCCTTGTTTTCTGTGACTTATCCCAAGGAGTGGGCAAGTGCTACATGTAGGCCTCCCCATTTGGGAGACAGATGATGAGCTAAAACCCCTGCTAGAGGAGAGACTCAACAAAAGTCRTCAAAACCTTCATCAGCTGCAGGTTTCTCTTCCACATCTAACAAAGCAGCCAACAAGATTTTTCAAGGTTCTTGAGAAGAATTGTGATCCCCCTCAGTTCTTCAGTAAGAGAAGAACTTGGTGCCTCCTGTCAGAAAATCCAGCAGAGTTATATGAGCCCTGTGAAGGAGCCCAATACACCTCTGTTCCCASAACATCTCAGGGCTGTTACGGGGGAGCAGCTGGGTCCATACAGCTTTTTCCCAAGGTCGTCAACTGGATCAACATGCTCCTGGCAGCATTTGCAAGCCAAATGCCAGGCTACACTGGTGAAACTCTGTGGCATGCTCTGCAATTCTCCCAAGCCTCTTCTTTGCAGAGCAGCGCAAATGTCAGGATTACCTCGGATTATCTCCAACACCCAGTTAACCGTGCTTAAAAGTCTTATCCTAAGCTAAACACAYATGCTCGAGTTTCTGTGAGTATAGGTCCGAACATGGCAGGCAGAGTCATATTAAAGAACCTGRTCTAGGGGAAGTTCCCATTTCCTTTGACGTGCTCCTCTAGGAGCTGAGAAATGTCCAGCAGCAGATTTTCTGTGTAGCATTTTACCAGGGAGGCTTTCCACAGCTGACACTCCTACCCAAAGTACACGGCCTCCTMCCACCTCCCTGCAAAGACTGAATGAGAGCTCTTCCTATCCTGAGGCATTCCTGAAGAGGCATATAGGCATGGAGAATGGATAGCAGCACTGTTTGCTGGCCCTTTGCAGTATATTGAAGCCAACCCTTCCCAGCTATCTGGCCAGCTTAAAATCCTCCAGTGTCTCAAGCTGGGCAAATGAATGATATAAAACCTGTTACTTTTGAGCTGAATCACTCCTCTGAGAAAGACTGCATAAGGCATTTGGTTCCAGCAGCAATCCCTGCAACACCCCTGCAGAAGTTTTGGGAACGTAGACATTACAGGCTCCTTCAGGCATGTCAGGGAGCTGGTAGTTTCCTGCTGTATTTTCTTTCTCTGTGAAGATGTACATGCAAAATGCACAGGGAATATGTGTGTATGTATTGGGATAGTGTGTGTGTGTGTGTGTGTGTGTGTGTGCTTTTCTGTTCAGATACCTCCAGCTCATTTAGCACTTAATTGAATTATAAATACGGTTCCAAAGGGCATCCCTGGGAGTGCCAAGATGACTTTATCCCATAGCCATCTCATGACAGAAACAAGACTTTTGTTATAGCATATGGAACTKGAAGCCTAAAATTATCTGGATGTTTTTGTAATAACTAACTACCGGTAAGGCATTCCAGGGTTTATAACAGCCTTTGCTTCTTGGATAACTTCACATTCCCACATGGTAGCAGCTGGTTTTTGGGCAGATGGACTCAGCTGAATAGTCTCAAATTTCATGTTACATCTAATCCAATTACTTCTGTCCTGGTCTTTTTCCCTTCCACTGTTTCCTTATTGCTGCTTCCCATATRTCAGGTCCAACAGGAAGGAAGCTGAGAGGAGGACAATTCATCCAGTGGACTACCTGGGAAGCATCCCTTTTTTTTTGGTTCAGTTTGTTTTCTTRTGCACAGGTTAAGCTGCAGGAACATGACTCTGTGTAGTCTGGTAGTCCACAATAGAAGAAGCACATGGACAGAGGTAGGAGAGAATTAGATCAGCCATGACTGAACTGCCTGCTGGTAGGATGGAGAAAGCATAGTATGAAATAGTGCTCCAATCTGTGCATTTCTATAGTTTCCATAGCATGGGCAGCCTTGTAAAATCTAACTCTACAAGATGCTGTTTCTTGCAGGAAGCTAGCAGTTCCTTACACTCATCTCAACCACCAAATTGCCATTGTGCTCCTAGATCTCTGCAACATACTGAAGTTATCAGACATGTATAYCTCATATCAGAGTCTTACCAGCAACACAGCGTGGATCTTAGTTCTGCTTTTCTTATGGAGGGCTGTTTTTTAAAGCTCAGTTTAGGGCAATATTGCAGCTATTGGGTTTTGTGAGCCCCAAGACTTCCTTCTTTCTCAATTAATTTCCTGCCTTTGGGATGAGTGATTGAACTGGAAGTGGCCTGTAGCTGTCTGTTGCCTTTCCCCTCAGCTGGATGGTGCTATGCTGCCTTGAGACCTACAGTACCTCTAGCCCCAGGTTTCTACCAACAGGCTGTGCAGGTTGCAGGCAGACAGAATACATGCTCTCTGGTGCTGATTGCCTGTGCTGGACTTGCTTTTCTTGCAGTGAGCAGCCCCAGACAGAAGTGGTACATCATGCAGGAGCGTGGGTACACTCCTGAGGGAGCTTGAAAGCTTGAAGGTGCCTGGGACATGTTGTCTTAGAGTTGCATGGGATTATCTGGGATTGATCAGTTGTGTAGGAGTGAACAGGGTTAGTTACTCCGTTGTGTAGGGTGGGTTGTGCCATTTCTACCCAAGGGCTTCAGATTTTTTAGTTTCTGCTTCTTTCCTAGTGAGACACCATGAATTTTTTTCCCAACTCCCACTTTTGGTCTAGATAGATAAAACTCTGACAAGTTTAGAAGTGTTTCATGTTTTTTCTGGACTGTCTGGACTTCTAAGCTAAGGTGTTCTGCACCCTGAGGAGATCAACTGCTGGTGTATAACATAGTCTGGGTGGATGCAGACAGACTCAGAGTGATGAAAATACTTCTCAGCCCTTCACAAGTGCTTTTCTCATTACTTAGTTTACCTAAGAGATGGTTAGGAGGTCTTTTTATCACCTCTGCTGAATACAACAAATTTAACAAGTATTATGTGAATGCTTCAAATTCTAGACACCATCCATCTGCATATCTTTAATATCCCAAAGCTGGCTACATCCAAGGCCAGGGTTTGACATCTCCCAGCATTTGCAATATTCTAATATCCTTGTAACTGTAATTGAATTGTAATAATTCTAATATCCTCAGTACATTTCATCCAGTGCACATCGCCTAGGGTTACTTGTTAAATGCTCTCTCATTTTTCCAGGGACGTKGGCCTTATCACCCAGGTGTCACCTTCTGTTCCACCATGATTGAACATGACTCAAGGAGGTTGTTTTGCTGCAGTTCAGCATTGTACAACTATTTTTGTCTTCAGATGTAACCTGGTACATCTAATTCTGTCATTATGACTGTTAGGCTGAGGGCTTCACATCAGCCTGACTGTTGTCTCAGGGCTTGTCTTGGTCCAAGATTGTTTTAACTGTGGTAAGGGTTGCTTGACAGTTGTGTGACTGTTGCCTAAATTTTTTAACTTAGCTTAGTGAATAGCATCAAGGATAAAACRTAAATAGCATCAAGGATAAAATGTGACAGGCTGCAGCAAGGGTCAGCTTATCCTCGAGGAGGCTGGCAGCCTCATCACCATCCTTACCTTCATTATAAAAGGCAGTCAGGTTGGTCCAGCATGATTTCCCTTTAGGGAATCCGTGCTGACTACTCCTGATCACTTCTTGTCATCCATGTGGATAGAGATGGCCTCAAGAACAAAGTGCTCCATCTTCTTTCCAGGGATGGAAGTGACGCTGACTGGCCAGTAGTTCCCTGGGTCCTTCTTCTTGCTSTTTCTGAAGACTGGGGTGACATTTGCTTTCTTCCAGTCCTCAGGCACTTCTGACCACCATGGCTTCTCAAAGATCTAGAGTATAGTTGTAGGAGAAGTTCCCAGTGTCTGCAACCCTCTGATACCTTATGTGCACTGGGTCTCAGTGAGAAGGGGTGGTGCATCTGTGTTATCCTCTGTCAGCACCTCTCTTCTGCATGAGTGGGAATARCTGAAGACCAGAGGAGACACTTTCAAATTCTGTAGGTCGGCAGCAGTAGTGTTGTGTGCTACCATGCAAAGAACATTAAACCAGACCTTTCTCAGTGTTGAATTGCACTTCATAGTACTAAACCAGTGGAAGTTATGATCAGTCATTGGTAGCTGGGCATGAGCAAATTCTTGTACTGTAGTTACAGTTCCCAAATGCTACAAGTTTCATGCCAGCTTTTGTTTTGCTGCTGATCCAGATGGAAATTCTTATTATTTATGTATCTGTTTTTAATTTATCAGTTAACTTATAATTTGCCATAGTGCTCAGTTAAACAGAATCCAAGAGACCCTTTTTTTTTGTGAATTAGAATTAAATCCTCTGTATTCAGTCTGAAAGAAAGTTTTGGAAATCTGTGGTGTTGGTTGTGCAAAAACCAAAGATGGCTTATGGACAGAACTTTAGATTCAGGTTAGATGCCAGTCAACAATTAATAAATACACATTTGGAAGGCTGCCACCAAAATGGAAAGGCACAGGATGTCCACATATTCATTCTTTTGTTCCACGGGACATGGATTCTAACTGATATTTTGTAAGGGCTATGGAGAAGCAGAGGCAAAAATAGTAACAAATCAGAGAGTCCTCTAGAAAAATCAGAACAGCTACTCCATGAGTCTTCTGAAAAGCTTACATTGACTCGTTTTGTCTGAACAAGTCAACCCAGATGTACTCACTTAAAAATGTATCTCCTTTACCAAGCTACTTGCCACTCTGACACTTAAGTACAGCCTTAATTTCCATGTTACATCTCCGGTGGCTATCATATGAGCTTGTGAGTCAACTCATTAGCTTTTCCAGTTATGAACCATGTCAATTACTGAGAACATGAGTACTCTAACAGCACTGTGCTTGTGAGGCAAGTAAAGAAAACTAAGGACATTGGGCCACTACCCCTTTCAAAACAAGGAATGAAAATGTTTTCTTCTGCCATATGATCTTCTCAGCCTTATTGCTTATAACTAGTCAACCAAAGTTCAAAAAGAAATGYTCTGTCTTTCCTTCTACCATTACTACAGCAAACCTATGGTTTGTCTCTAATCCCTTTTATGTCTCTCTCATATAAGCTCTAATTAATATTTAATTCGTTACTGAAATCTTCCATTAAGGACTCACTTTATTTCTGGGAGGCACAGGGCCATCACAACTAGCACGTATCATTTGTTTGACAGTTTTATGGTTCAGCTAGAACAATTTGCAGAGCTGTCCATCAGTATCTTCCCTGTAGCTTTGCAGCCTTTCTATTTTAGTCATGAGCTACAGAATAGAGCAGAGTAACAGGCCACAGAGTGATACTTAGAAACTGAAGGAATGAAGTTCAGAAAAGCTGCTGGAAATACTGTGCCTAGTAATTTATTATATTGTTCTACTTRTTTTGCCATCAAAAGAGGAGCTGTGCTTCAGAGTTATCTTCTCAGCAGTGCAGGACTTGCAATATTTTTATTTCATGGGTTTACACAATTCTCCCCATCAAGAAGTATCACTAACTGTCGCTTCTCTGAAGCTGTATAGAGCGTGACAGACGCCTCTGCTGTCTTAGCATGGCCTTGGCAGTGCACTGTGGAAGGCTGGTAAAGCCTTTCTGCTCTCTTCCAGTGTTTGGGCATCATCTGAGAAGGCACCAGCAGGGAGAAAGGAAGAGATCTAAACAACTACAGCTGTTGGGCAGCTCTGCCTGTGCACTGCCTTGCAAAACCAGAACAAATCCATGCCCTTAACCCACCAGAGGTGGACAATCTCAGGCTGTCTGTGAAATGGCTGTGCATCTCTTACAGGTACTTGCATATAATTCTTTGGCATATATCCTCCCCTGAATTACCTGTCTTAGACTCTTATAAGAGATCTTGTATCTCAACAGCTTTACCTGTGGTCACAATTGTACACAAGCCATAAATAAATGGTGACAGTTTGTGATAACATTCTCATTTCACTGCCATTCCAAATGATAGTGCAGAATATTCATGCCAGCATTTCATACAGCTTCTCATGAAACCCATTCTTCTACAGKAGCAATGACCAACACATGAGCATCAGCCTCTTGCCAGCTGCTTGACCATTTTATATGGTGCTCTCAACAGGCTTTTTGTAATGGCAGAAGTCTGCTAAACCACACAATACTGTCAYGTGAGAAACCTGGGGTTTGCACTTCAGCCTTATAGCCATGCTTATTCTGTTGCAGAGTGAGAGAAACAAGTAATCCTGAAAATATGTGGGCACAGTGGTACTCAAGTAAGGTGGACTTGTTGCATGGCCTGAAAGATTGTTGCTGTGCTTGCCCACAGGTTTCCATTCAAGGAGAATGTGTAGGTTATAATTGTGGGTAGATAATTCATGGGAATTAAAGCTTCTCACGCAAGGTTTTCTCATTTGCCCAGTGGAAGAGTGGGTGTACTCAAATTAACCAAGTAGTTTTTCAGGGAAGAGAATTCTCAAAATAATGCATGTTAAAATGGGCCAATTTTGAAGTAAAGCAATATATTAAAACAGAACACGAGGTCATTCAGCTTCATGGGTTTGCAGCTGCTTCCCACATAGAGCATATGAATTCTTTTGCACATTTGGAATTCCCAGTTTTACYTCCTTCTGTAAATGGACTGGTGAACTCATTGAACTGGAGCATAACTGCTTTCCTCCAGAGCCCAAAGCACATTTAGCAGCTCAGCAGATACAAGCATCRCACACTCATTTGGGATTTTATGTATTTATGATATTTATGTATTTATGTATTTTATGTATTTATGTATTTATTTATGTATTTTATGTACATTTTTTGTATGTATTTATGGGATTTAAGCTGTATGCTTCTGTACCGTTAAGTGCTGTGATGAAGCCTAATCTGGACGGAACAGCATCATTGGAGGGATGATATTAACAGAGTGCATCCATTTCAAGTAGTCCTTGCACTTACTCTTGGGGCCTTCCCTGCCAATTGACATGGTTAGTAAAAATGCATATGCATGCACAAACACAAATACATAGATACATATTCCTCTGACCAAGAGAGTCAGCTCTCAATTTCTTGTCAGTCAGTGGTTTCTGTCTGCAGACAGGTATCCTTAGAGTGATGACACCCTGCATTATCCTTTTTCTACATGGTGGCTTCATTTTCCTTCATGGGGCATATTTTGCTGCTCCCAGATTTCTATCTTATTTTTTACAGTTTCTACCTGGCCAAATGGGTGAGAAAGGATGATTTTTTGTGGAAAAAGGATGTGCAAAGGAACAGTACTAATAGCTTTATTTTCAAAACCAGATCCTCTTCTTTGGCTTGTATTTTGCAAACTTCAACCATACTGATAAAAATTTCTGTACAGTTGTTGGGATTTTTGGGTTGAAGGTGGAAGGATGAAACAAAGTATTCAAGAGAATCGAGAGAAACAAAACAGAACTGAGAAATAACTTTGATAGCTATTTATGTGAGAAGTAACAAAGTATTCTGTGGGTAAAGGCTACCCAGGCAGTAAAATCTAGATGTGTTTATCAGACTGGCTTTAAATG
>NW_026623423.1:653955-685293 GCF_030028575.1 Malurus melanocephalus
AAAAAAAAAAAAAAAAAAAGGGTTCTGTTTCTTTTTTTTTACCATCTGGCAAACTTTGGCCTTTTCTGAGTTGCAAAGCTTCTAGCCATCTCTAAACAAGGGGTTCCTGTTGGTTGAGCCAGCAACACTTTAGTTCCAGCACGTTAGCTGTCACTTCTAGCTGTTGCTTTTCACCTCTCATCGATCTGCTCAGGGAATATCATTCTTCACTCTTCCTTGTCAAGCTGCAGCTCATCAACAATGTAAATATGTCAGASAATCACTGACACAGTCTTGCCTGTCTCAGTGCTGATGTTTGACATGGCACCAACATGCTGTGATGCCCATTTGACACTGTGTGTCAGTTTTTGCTCTTCATCATGTTTTCCTCATAATGTTTGCATTTCTGGGTCTGGGATATTATAACTGAATTTGCACCCTGAATCCAAGGGATGTCCTGCCAATTTATATTTGCCTTCTTCACGTTTGATTCCAAACTGCTGCATCTTTTGTAGTATGAATGAACGATACCTGAAATTTGCCTGGCCTTTTATGCACATCCCAGCTCAACACATCTCCTGGCTTCAATTATATCTTCATATTTACATCCCTCCTTATGCAGGTAATGCAGGATGATTTGAGAAGGCTTAAATAATGTGTTACTGGATGCTGAAATGAGAAACAAATCACAATACTTAGTAACAGCACTCAGCTGCCCAACTCCCTTGGTGATTGTTATCATATGTTTTGAACCAATTTTTGCTTCATTAGGTACTAATATAGATGAGTCATAAGCTCAAATACCATAGATCTACAGTATTGCAGTTACAATGCCTTACGGCATCTATAATATAAAGTCAACATAGGCTGYTGCACAGCCCCTGGAGACCTGCAAAGGAATTGTCTTTTGTTTCCCCAATTCTGTCACCCAGTTTTCTCCATAAAAACAAGCAAATTATTCTCATTATTCATATAAACCTACCATGATTATTATCCATCTGAACGTCTTCCTTCTTACTGCCTACTTTTCAAATTTTAGAGGGTGTTGGGTGGTACAAGCATACAGTGAGTGGGTTCTGTGCCAGCCTTAGAGCTAGAAAAGGACTGAGAGGTAAARCATTGTTCTTCTGTTGTGCCATATGAAACAAGAGGAGGAAAAAGCATGGGATTTAACTAGTGCAACCTAAACTGCCCAGAAGGCAGAGTTAGCTAGTTTGCAGAGCAGGCTCTGAGTTGTCTCTGAAATCAAGCTCTGCAGCAGCAAATCTTCTTCTACTGATAGCAGAGAAAGTCTTGAAATGGACCTCTAATTTCTTGATAGCTAGAGCTAGAYGAAATTAATCCCCATTAATCAGATTACCTAGTTCTGCCTGAAGCAAAGACAGGAATATCTCAGCTCTGCCTAAACCTAAAATTGCATCACAAAGATTGTGGCATTGGCAACGGATCACCAAACACTCCTGGTCTAATCCTAAGGCTATGTACACAGCTTGAAGCSTTTCCCTTTCAGACACTGCCTTGCTAGACTATAGCCAGTGGCAGTATTTGTGTAACTAAAGCAGATGATGTTTTAAATTAATTTTTCCACTTCCTTCCTCTCTCAGTCACAATGCCCATTATGAAGTTGCTGATATTCCTTCCAAAAGCTTTTTTCAGACAGAGCACAAAAGAAAAGATGCTTTCTGACCATAATGACATCAGACTTTTTCCTTACACTTTTTGGCCAGAGGCACAAGAGGTATTGATGGCTCAGCCTGTCCTAGAAATGTCAGAATTCATGAGGTTCACAAAGCCATGCATTAAATGAAGTGTACAGAACTATGTAGCTGTCAGTAGTTTAACAAATATAAAGCTATGCTGTATAAAGCAGAGTCAGTCAACTTTGCTGATGGTCTCATGTCCTGGTTTTGAGATAATTTTAGGAGGAAACACTCTGGAATGAATGTTTCATCTAAAGAAAAGAGTTTTAGCAATCCCTTCTCATTGATACGAAATGAATTTTCTGGATGCAAGTGAAAAAGAACCCCTGTTTATTTGACAAACAAGGTGCCATCAGGACGTAGGAAAAAATTAATAACTGTTAGAAACTGAACCTTCAGAATCCCTCTTCCCACACACACCCACCCACAGCAGAATAAACAAACCCAAAATGTCCRGGGAAGGGAAAAACTACTGAGCACTTGGTGAGAAGGAACACAATGGCGGACAGCCTTGTGTCTCAGGGAGGGGAGGAAAGGCCACAGAAGAGCTCGAGGGCAAAAAAAAAAACCAGATGGGAACCTGGTGAACCTCTGATGTTGGTCTCTTCCTTGCAGCAGATGAAGCTGGTGGATTTAGAGTCCTTTCTTTTGTTCTTCTCCCAAAGTCTGGGCCGAGATGGGGTGTCCCCACAGCTTCCCTGACAATCCGTGCCACCCAGCTCCCACCAATGGTCTCATTCAGACTGAATGACAAGCCAAACAGTCCAAGAAAAAAACAACAGAAGCCACTGAAGGATTGCTACCATAGTCCAGGGAAAACTTCTTGCCTAAGCTAACAAAAAACCAAGCTAGCTGAAAGCAACAATGCAGCCTCCAATTGGCGCAGCAAGCCAAGCACACAGGAGTGAGGCTTTGAACAAAGCCCATGCCAGAGTACCCCGGGCTCCCACCCCTCCCCCGGACTTGCTTTGAAGCTACAGGACCCTTTTCTGGGCATAAAGCAGGTGGTCAGAAATAGAGTATCATTATACAATCATCCCAAGACACCTCATGCCTCCTTCACTAATACAAAGTTTTCCACTAGGAGAGATGRACAATTCCACTGACCTACCAAAAGCAGGTTCTTGCCACTTGGTTCTTGTTAACCTGAATRTTTCCTTTTATGCCTTCAGTTACAAAATGACTGCTTCTTATCAGTGTTGCTCTTCATGTAAGGGAGAATGAGGTGTTACTTTTTTCTTTCTGTATTGCCAGAAGATTTGGATCTTAATTCATTATCCATTTAAATTGGAAAGGGCTGTTATAGTTTCCTTTGGCAGACTTGAAGTGCTTTCCTTCCACATGGAAACTTAAGCCAGCTCCCAAAAGGTTAAAAAATCATGTTTCAGGACKTCTGGAGCTTTGGTCACTTACACTGCAGTGTCTTTGTTCTTTATGCTGCTGCTAATTTAAATTCTGTCAGTCACACAGCATTCTTTTCTTCAGTACACTTCATTTGAGAGCCATCAGTTAAATAAAGAATTAAGGGGTTCAGAGATTAGTTCTTAAAAGGATTAAAAATATTCTCTGCTAAGGAAATGGATTTTTGTCTGAGTGGTTCTGCTTATAGAAGGATGGCACCGTTTTCTAAGGATAAAAGAGTCCTCTTCCTGTCCCTCATGTAAAACAACTGACGGTTGAAGTATTTCATATAGGAGGTACATCAGGATGAGATTTCATGGTAGATGTCGCTTGGCTGCTTGCTCTTCTGAGAGTATTCTATGTCATTGCAGCCATAGTGTGCTTCCCCTCACCAGGAGCTCTGTCAGGAAGTTTAAGTTTGGCCAAATACTCCTTTGGTTAATTTTTCTGAATAGGAAATTAAAATTTCTTGTGAAAACTTGCATGGCTTTCTGATAAACTGTAGGAATGACTCAAGTAAGAAGCTTTGGGCTATATAAAATAGCACTAARTACAAGTTTTATGGCACAGTGCAGACTCATTTCTAGCACTGAGATGACAATTTTCTCTTTCAAAGAAAACAAAATTCTCCAGAGACTTGCACAAGTTCCTTCTGGAAGCGAAAAATGTCCCCTGTGAAGAATTCTGACAATGTCTCTGCTGATGGAAAACMCAAGCACACTTAATGGGCTTTATTGCATGTTAAAGATCTGGTATCAGTGCTACTCTAAATCTGTGTGCTTTGACTGGTTTTCATGGAGTTTAAAGAAAAACATTTACACAGTTTYTCAGTTCTGCATGAAATCTTTACAGGACTATTGAGGTCTGACTGAMTAAGTTCCTGCCTGTTTCTGTTATTGATTTTGCTCTAAAATTTCTCAAGAACTTGTGTCGAAAGTTTTTGCCAGAAGGGCTCCTCCTGACCGATTTCCATTGAAATCAGATGAAAAACAGAAAAATGGGCTTATTTTCAGATGAAATGATGATTGTGAATATGCCTGATTATCCACAAAATATCTCTTAGTGATTAGTGCACTGAAGCCCATATTTTCGTGCTCAAATTTTGTTGRCTCCCCTGACTGCTCAGTGCTTTGGCTATTCCAGTTGTTCATGTGACCATTTAGGTTCTTTTGCTCCTTGCCTTGCCTCTCATACCAGTTTAGAAATTTACTGCTTTGAAGATTGTCTGTCTGTCAATGTGTTTGTAAACCTCTTGTAAAGTAAATCTTTTCAACACTGGAAYTTTTTTGACACTGAAATTTGTCTGCCTGTGCATTATGTGACTGGATCCTCATTGCCCACTGTCCTTAAGAAACTCCAAAAACATTTAGTGGTTGGTTGGGAAAATAGGCAGAGAGTGAAATACTGGATTCTCTCAGACACAAACACTTTTACTACTACTTTTCTTRTTCCAGAGTGGTGATATTGTCTTTRGAAGCAAAAAGRSAATAAGCAAAATTTTAGGAAGTAACATTTTCACTAATCACAAGGGTTTAACACTACTCACAAAACCAAGCACCAATAATTCCAAACAAGACTGTTCCTTCAAAATCTACAGGACATTAAGGATAAAAGCATCTCACAGACTCTGAAACCAACAAGATTACTTAAACTTCCAGCTCCTGTTCAAATTTTTTTTCCATTCATTTGCATTTAATAAGGCAAATTCACACACAAATTTTTGAGTATGTCTTAAACATATGGAGTMCTTTTGCCTTGTGCAAACATCCTTGCAATGTCCATAAAATGCCCTGGGACATGTTGGAGAGTTGGACATGAAGAATTTTAAGAGAAATATTTGTAGATCATTCCAGTATTCCAGAATAAGAAGTAAGAACTGAAGTCTTGAGAACTTTCAAACAAGCTTACAGCTTCTTTTTGATGTGTGTAGAAGCCATGTCCTTCAATTTTTTCATCACCTGGGAAAGTGTTTTATATTTCAGGCCCAGGTACTATAGATGTTTTCAAAGAGTCATTGATTAGTTTCATTACAGGGTAAATCTGAGAAGTGAATGGCAGAATTCCTACAGATGTGAMTTATTTACCTTATCCATTTACAAGGTGTCTCAAATGCTACTTACTGTTTTATTGGATGGGGTGCCTGCTGGGAGCTCGACTTTCAGATTACCCAGTACATTGCTAAGGCTTTGCTCCAGCATCAGTAAGGTAAAAGCTTATTAAAACGTTACCCAACCTGACAAAATCTTTCCCCTTACTTAGCTTCTCTTAAGGTTCTGTCCTCTGACAGAAGATTAGTGACAGAGGAATGTCAAATTTCCTGGTCTAGACATGGTGCATTTTTGAGGTGCATTTCTATCGCAGGTAGAATCTGACATTTAACTACATATATGGATACAGTGTTYATCATCATGCAGTCAAATGTTTATTATTTCTGCTGCATTCAGGTATTTTGGGGCCCAAATATTCCAGGGATAAACCTTATTTGAGAAGATTTATCCTTCATCTTCAATCTGGTATTCTTCATACTCCACATCTTGGATAAAAATTAGGACAGGTACTGTAATTAACTTCTTTCCCATCTGATGGTTTTGTTTTCTATATATGTTGCTAATGGTTGAAACAAGAATAGAACTGTTTCTTCACCCCTGCGTCCTATTCAAACAATATTTTTTGTCACGTATTTTTCTGTCTACTCACTGACTCTTTCAAAGGTCAATTTTTAATGATTTTTTTAAATTAGGTTTCTGTAAATTTCTTGTGAATTGCATAAAGGGAACAACCCAACTGAGATTAGTCCATCTGAAAAAACAACAGATTTGTCCCATTTGGAACTAACCACTTTGTTAGTCAGCACATATACACTAGTTCACGAATGTCCATACAAACATAGGCATAGCTCCTGCCTCGCTTCTATATATGCTGCATTGTATCCATTGGGGGTCTAAAAGGGAGCAAGAGGAATGGTCACAGCTGTTGAGATAATGGAAGTTTGGAGGGAAAAGAAGCATGCACAAAAAACAAGGTTCTGTCACTCCTCCAGCTCACTGACCAGCCAGTTTCCCTAATGACAACTATGGTCCTTMTTTTTCAATTATTAGGGAATTTTTCCCTAATTTTTTTCCCACAAATTAGTTTAGGGACTCTTTTCCCGGCCCCCCCCCCCTTCCCATTTTTTTTTCTTTTCCCAACCACCAAGTTCTCCATGGATTTTATTATTTCTTTGGAACGCACCCATAGGTTTGCTAAAACATTGGTTAGATCTCAGTCACTAGATTACAGCCTCAGACTGGTTGACCATAATCTTGAATTGTTGGAACAACAAGAGCACTGTTAGCTGTGCTCTGTTCACATGGTGCTTGAGTTACTTGCTCTTTCCAATAATCTATTACTTCATGAACTTGTAAGGGCTAAAACTGGGTGTTGGCATGTCAATTCTTTTAGGCTAAGAAATTTCAAACTTTCATTCTGGAACCCTTTGCTGCCATCATATTCCCATCACTCACTTGCTCAATCTGGCTCTGGACCTTTTGTTAAAGATCTCTACCCTTTCCACTCATCACATTCATTGCTACTGTATTTTCCCTAAAAAATATTGCTACTATACCCATTGTCCTCACCACAAGGAAAGGACGTGAGGAGCCTACTGCCTTCAGTCACTGAATGCAACATTTTCAGGATGTTATGTCATAGCATCCCTTTAAGCATTCCCATTTACACTTCTGCTTAATTTGATTTTTTCTCTACTTAAAAAATGCTAAATTTCTTAGAAATAAAATGTTGGCTATGCTAGCATTCCTGGAGGCACTACAGATGCCAGTATAGCATTTGGTATCTTCCACAAGATCCTGTTCAAGCTTGTGTGGGCTTTATGTTATTACGGGTATCACAGCTATRTGCATAAAGCTAGAGATTCTGCTGGTCTCCCTCTGTTACAGCTCTTTAGAGTTCCTTCAAAATATTTTATGATTTCCGTTTTGGGATTGAGGATAAGTGGCATCTATGGCAAGGAGCTCAAAAGAGGGTACAGGAATATCCAATGCACGGTCCCAACAGTGTCAAAATATGCTTGCAGCAAAGGAAGATATTTAGTTGGGGGAAGTGTGGAAACATATTTCACGTGTTGAAAAATAATTCCCATGAATTATTGCTTTAGCGTAGAATTCTAAAAAACTGTACACAGGTATAATCACCTCTTTTGAGGTTTAGTTCCTTCAAATGGATCAGGTTTTATCAACCTGTATAAYCTCCATCAAGTTACAAGAAGAGTTGGTCCAAGCTGGAGGTCAGTGAAGGTTAAAATAAATGTATACAATAGAAGGTACTTTGGGGATGTTTCTGACAGTGATGCTTTAGCTTATAAATCTTTGTGCTGTACTCTGGTAACACCATCTGCTTAGCAGGATCATGGGATTAGACATCCCCATTTATGTATTTGGCTACTCAATGTATATAGGCTGCCTGATTTACTGACTGCCCACTTCACAGCTGGGGCAGCAGGGGCAGACTTACAGAGATGCTGTGGTTTAATCTCTTTAATAAAAAAGAAGAATTAGGAAAGGACTTTATTACAAAGCAAGCTACTGAACTGAAGAAATCCTGTGCTTTGTTTGTGGAAATTCCCTAATCAAGGCACCTTCTCACACATAATGTAAAATACGACCAAAAAAAAAATAAAAAGCACTGTAATTTAAAAGATCTTGAAGCATGAGCACATTATTCTGCACATAGCCGTTGAAGCTCCGTCTTCACTCATGCTTCACATGTCCTGGACACTGGAAGCCACTGGTCAGTGTCTGGTGGATCAGATCAAACACCATTGGCACGTCAAGTCCCAGAGCATGAGAAAAGCCAAAGGCCAGGGCTTACACGTGGGTGAGATCCAGGCTTTGCTGCAGGGATGTGAATGTACTGCTCAGGGTGTGACACTTGGCAAGCTGGATTGTACTGGTGCTTTAGCAAAGGGTAGTGACCTGGAAGGGCTTCCATGGCAGTTTCAAAACTTCCAACAAGGCAGTGAAAGCCATCTCCCTAATATTCTTCTCATAAATGCTTTATTAGCCTGATTTATTGCAGTGAGATCAGAAGTTCAAACAAAAACATTCAGGACTAACACAGATTAATAACAATCTTTTACATCTCTGAGACCACAGTGGACASCACTGAAAAGTCAGAGGAAACAATGATACAATGCTTTGTTCTTCCGAGTACCATGGGAAAAGCTCTGTCTCTTCACTTCCCTACGGCACTCACTCCATAGAAGGATCAAAATGGGATTGAGATGTGCTGCTGTCAGTATTGCTTCTGTGAAGCTGTAGGAAATTATACTGGGTGAGGGAGGTGAGAGGTGGAACACAGATTTAGAATCCACCACACAATCATTTGCCTATTGAACTGGGGTGAGGAGATAGGGCTGGGGAAATGCTGTTCAGAAACAGAGCAGGAGTAACCAAGAAAAACAGCTGAGAAAGCATCTAGGTGATGTCAGATGGGAGAACATAGAGAGCAATGGTTTGCTCTGCCTTAGGAATAGGTGAGCATTTGTTAATGAGGAGTAACTCTGACAACACAGTAGAATACAATTCTGGTTTTGCCTCCAGAAGGTACAAATCTTTGTGAACCATTTGCCCAACTACTTGTAGGAAAAATGTCTCTTGGTGGGTCCTACTTTGAGCCCAGTGCTTGCTGAGATCAAACACTTCCTTCAGAGGTTGTCACAGGTGGCCTCTACCTCCCTGCCTAAGGTCTGCAAAGCCTTGAGTGGTTGAAAAGTCTGCTTGATTTCTAGTCAACTGTCTTGAAAGATCTGGAAGTGGTGGTATCCCAATGCTATGAATCAAAACAGAGTGTTATAAGGCAAAATATCTGTTTTCACACGCTGATGAATTGCCCATGCACCACATGGGAAAAGCACTAGTACAAATAAACTTTGCAAGATAAACTATTCCTTCATCACTCAGAACCAAATCTAAGCACCTTCATGTTCCAGCCTTTAGAGCATGTCTTTCAATTGCCTACTGAATTTAAGCATCTTCCATTTTCAGAAATCTCCCCTCTGTGAGCTTTAATGAGTTCCCTGTTTATCTGAATTTAGCAAACGCACAAGATATCCAAGGCTGACTACCGAACTGCCAGTAAGATGGTAGGATTTGACTGATACTTCCACCATCCCATTACAGTTTCCTTCCACTGGCATCCCTTTTACTAGCAGTAGGTGTCCCATGCCCAGGGAAGTGCTGTGTGTGAATCTGCAGAGAGGGACAAGCTCTAGATGAATTGGTTGATTCCCTAATAGCTGTCTGCTTGCACAAGCAGKAAGTAGTGGAGTAGACATTAAATTAAATGCTATTGAGATCCCACTCAGCTGTGTCAGGGCAGGCACCACAGGCAAATGTACAGGTAGCCCTAAGCAAGAAACCAGTGAGAAGTGGCTCAGGTCCCCCCAGTGCTTCCAGACCAGCAAKGGAAAGGGTAACAAGTGCCCCTAGGTGCAAACTCAGTTGTCAAGAGGTAATTAGCAAACAGCTGGCAGACTGTGAACTTCTCCACTGGATGCAGGGGCTTCTCAGCAGATGATCAGGGCATGAGTATCTCATTATGAGAAAGATGTTTGGCACAGAAGTGTTTGTAACAGTCCCACTGCAGGCTAATCCATTGCATTGTCAAAGCCTACCAACAACTCAGACACACTCTCCAACACAGGACTACTTGGCTCTAGAGGGGTAAATCAGCCCTTCAAACCTAAGCCTGGCTCCAAAAGGATATGTGGTTTCAGTTCCAGGWTGCATAGGCAATCCTCCAAATAGGTCCTCTTGGTTTTTTTCAGTGTTAATACCATGCAGCTTTTGCAACATCAAGCTCCAGTGGTGTAGTGTGCCGGAAACATTTTCAGTGGGCAGATTTTGTGGATCCCTGCAATCTGCTTGCCCTCTTTTTCAGRAGTCACCTTACCTGAAGAAATGAGATGAGAGATACCAGAGATTTTTTCTGAGTCAATATGTTCTTGGAGGGTAAAACACATATGAAGGGACTAAATCAGCCTCTTCTTCAACACTTGGAGGGACACGGAAGAGTGAAATCCTGGCAATATAGCTTTCTGTTTGAGCCTGGCATTTTGACACCTCTTTTGGCCAGTTCATATTAGATTAAATTAGGTACCTTCCCAAGCAGCAGTGATTCACAAACCTTTTGCTTTGCTTCCAGCTGGCATCCTTGTCCTGAGGCAGTACCTCAGCTGGTCTCTCTGCATTCTCCATCTGGATGCCTCATCAGCTGCTTGTCACAGCTCAGTTTGAACTTTGCTTTTGTCTTCAGCCTTCCCCAAAGGCAGCACCCACTCGAGCAGGGTCTTACAAACACAATCCCTCCTGCCGTCTGCTCACTGAATGATTGGTATTGCTTCCAAATTCAGCCTGCTTCCCCAGTCCCTTCCTACCCAGAGCAAAGCAGCTCTTTCCCTCAGACATGGCTGTAAGGATCATCTTTGCCAGCTGGCCTTCCTCTGCTCTCCTACTCTCTGGAGGAGAAGCATACTCATTGCCCTTACGTCTGAAGACCTTTCAGGCTGCAKATATGCATTTAAAGTGTGGGTCTGTTACCTTCTCACACCTGATTCCCTGGCTTGGTACATTTTTTTGAATAACAAAAAGTTTGAAAATGTCAAAACATTTTAAGGTGGAATTAATTTGTTTTCAAATTGTGTCTGACTATCTTACCATATGTCATCTTTCTAGAAGCACTGCCTTTAACGGGAATGCCAGCCACAGGCATCCTGTGATGCCACATGGCTGCATAATTCTACTAGCCACAGTGTACCACAGGCACATCAATGCAAGAAGAAAGTATGAACTTCATTTGGTAAGGTGAGGAAACTGCARGTTTATGGACCTGTACTGTTAACACTATTCCAATAAACATTGCAACTTGGGAAAATTGGGCACAAAGCAGACTTTTGTGGTTCTTACTTTTTTTCTTGCACAATGTTGGCCAAATGGAAATTTAAAAGACAAATCACCATGCTGAAACCCACATTTTCATCTTAAAATTATTTGCAAGGAGAATTTATATCTAACTTCATCTTAGCCAGCCTCATAGCCATGCCTTGTGGTCTACACTTAAACTGCTGCTTTTGAGAGGGTAAAATGACTCACAGCCTTTCAAATATTCATGTAGTTTATTTCTTTTGCTTTCTCATCTCTCTGCTGAATGCTCTTCTGTCTCCAGTGAGCTCTGGAGTAAGCCTTCTGCTAGTAATCCTTCAAGATTTACTTTTAATCCCTCAAAACTTGTCATGGGCAACTTGGTCTGCTTCGGGTGTCTTCTTTATTCAGTCAGTTCATTCCTAAGTCTCTTTCTTGCAGACAGTCCTCATTCTTTCTATGCATACTTTAACGATTTGTATAAGTGACAGATTGCTTTCTTATTCTGAGCTGCAGCTTTGCCTCTGCATTTTGCAGCAGGAAGGGCTTTCTTTTTTTCATATTTTGGCTGTTTTTTTCCTTCTCTCTATGCTTACACAACAATGTAAGTGTCTGAAAATCAGCAGCATTTCTGTTTTCATCAAATGATTCATCCAGTCACTCAGACTTGTTCATGCTGGATTGAGCACACATAAAGGAGATTCCCTGTCCGAGCTGCTTTCTGGGAGGCTGGATGGCACCAAGTAACCTGTGGTGCCTTCCACTCCACTGCTAAACAGGACCCTCAGTTTCTCAGATCCTTTCCCTACAGATTCTTCTCAGGCATTTCTGTTGCAAGGACATATGTACTGAACACCTGAGGAGAGAACATGCATCAACCTCTACAGGATGATGAGATCAGATTTTTTAAACTTCTGTGATTAAGATTAACACTTTGTTGTTGAGAACTTGGTCTGTAACAACAACTGATGATTTTTTTTCTTTATTCTGCTCCTCCATTTCCACACTAGCATACTGGCAGAGGAGACTGCACACACAAGAAAAAAGAATTTAGAAGAATTGATAACTGTAAGCTGACTTGACTGTCAGGAAAGAATTTGGCATGCTTTGTTGCTCCTGTCAGATGGCAATAATAAATCTGCTTGCCTTAGATTTATTCACTCAGAATACTGTCAAGCAATTTTATCACTTGATCCTGCGCTTATTTCAAGGTTCATATGGTTTCTGGTAGAGGTGTTAAAACCATGTAACATCCACTTCCATCACCTACAGAATCAGACCTCAGCCAAGAAATGGAAGCTGTTTAACCCTCATCATATTCTGACAGACTCTCTCAGGTGATCACCWGGCAATAGCTAAAGCAGCTGCTTTTGCAGTGTAAGAGACCTTAACCTATGGGAGAAGGGCTGAGTGAACTGCTCCCCCTGCTCAATAATCGCTGTCCTCTCTCTCCTGCACTCTTGTACATTCTCCTGAGGCAGGGGTGCGGGTGACTGGAAATGTGAAGTCACCTGATAGGATGCTGCCTGACTCCCTTCGCTCTGCACTGCATGAGCTCTCCTTGCCTAGTGGTAGTGAAAGCAACTCTGCAAGGCTTTTCTCTGTTCAGCAGGCTGCGGAGTTTGCTGCAGATGCAAAACCGAAATCCATCCTTCTACCGCTTATTTGCTATCCAGGAGGGTTATATGTTTTCCTGTAATTTGTTTCTTTCCCCAAACCTCTGTTCTCAAAAGGAAGCTCTATTCTGCTGCTAGCAATGCATCCTGAGAGGTGGCTGTGTTGGTGTTGCTCTGCTTTCTGTGTGTGGGCATTTGTGTTCACATCTTTGATTAAAGGTAGGCTCTCTTTGATACCAGTTTCTAGAATATTTTCTAGTCACTGTCTCTGCTTCTGTTTTTCTGAATGAATTCAATGTAAAGCTTCTACCAGCTATTTCTAACCTGAAATCTGTAACATTTCAACAGTATTTTAAAAGAACTAAAGCAATACTAGTTTTCTAACGTAAAACTCTTCATTTTTGCTTGTTAACTTATTGAAGAAGCATTTCTAGAAAACAATATAAATGGAATGGGGTCCTAGTAGTTTCATTAGGTGCTTAAATTTGCAAGTGTTTAAAAAATGCAGRCAAAAGATGTGCATGGTCAGTATTCACACTTTTGAAAGTGAGTATTTCATCTATTGTTCACTGTTGTTTGTGATCTGTGTGTAAATATGCTGCAGTCATTTCTGTGCACACCTCTCACTGAGTTTAGCAGTATTTTTGCTTTTAGGAAACACATCTGTTTTGAAAGTCTTGCTTCTGCTGATGACTGAGATGTGTATTAAATACAGTGTTTGTGTTAGCAAGGCATAAGATTGTCTTAAAGCAGCACCATGAGAAAAGACGTAAATACTTGTCGGGTTTYATTATTTTATTTTAAAGCAAATGAAACATCATTTTAGACTCATTGACTTTAGTCACGAGACTTCATATTCCCACAGTAGCATACTCCTAGTCACCACACTGCTATGGATGGTGATGATGAAATCTGAAAAGAAAATTTTCTCTTTTTTTGAATGGAACAATATATAATATAAAAACATCCAAACTTTGCAGACATTCATGTATCTTCTCTGAATGATGCTGAAAGGATGAAATGAAACATCAACTTTTCAAACTTTTACTAGAATTTTCTTTCCATAYATGTAAGTAGCTAACATTTCAGCTTGAAATTATGATAATCCCCTGCAATTTCAGGATGCTTTGTTATCACCTTAGAGGTAAAATCTCTTTTTCAAGAAAAGGGGAAGGTCAGTCTAAGCATGAAAGTGCAGCATACTGAGACCAAGTGTCTCCCTGCAGGACATCTGTGCATCCACAGGCCTTTGTGTTCACTGAAGGATATGTGAATTGSAAATTTGTGTTCTGTGCTGTGCCAGACACTATGCTGCCTGACACAGACCCCTTCTAYGTATAATATTTGTAATCATAAAGGCTTATCATGGTTGCTTGTCTAATGTGTTTTAGTGTAGTCTAGAACTAATGCAAAAAACTCACGACCATGATTCTGAAAACAAATTTTTCCTCAGTTGTATCAGCAACACCTTTGGGATCATCATATAGCTTTGATAACACATATGTGTGTGCATAATATAAGAAGGAAGTTCTAAATCTTGACCTTATAAAATATTTTTAGTTTAAATGCTRTATTATAATAACACATTGTAATAGCAAAGTTATTCAAGAAACTTGTTTTTCTTAGCTGATGTTGCCAGAGCCAACCTAATTTATTATTTTCTTTTTGAAATCAAAGTCTGTAGCCTTTAACAATGTGAAAATAGTTTTTTCAGGTTTGGACGATATGTAACAGGTTAGGAGCATTCTTCTTAACTCTGCAATTAGTCAGCTGGCCACCACATAACTTGTTTCTGGTTTGTTCTTTTTTAATGAGAGGTTTCAGCTGTGATCTGCTTGTTCCCAAAGAGCAGTGTTACACAGATGCATGCTTTTTTATAAGAAATTATAATATTTATATTTTTTTCTTGTTCATAGAACTTAATAAATGAACTTTGAAGAAAAGTTGTATCTAAAGAGTGGAAATATCAAACATCAGGGTAATATGCAGTCATAGTGTTTAAGATTAAAAGGCATCATTGTAGTCACCTAATATCCTTGTAAGAGATTTTGATACAGTAGTTTCAGGCTCAAGCTTTTAATTTCAAGTAGCTATGCTTTTCGTAAGCATCCTTTTTTTACCAGGAAAACTGACAGAGATTACATCTATCACATTTCTATTTMTTTTATTTCACACCACTTTATTTACTTTGGCGTGATACCAGGGTGGSCCAAATGGAAGCTGATAGATGCGAAATCCATCTAAGGAGACACTTCCATCGATGCCATTACCTTACACTTTGAGGAAACAAGTGGTAGCCAGTGTTCTGCAGAGGTTGCTTTCAACTGACAGCATACTGGCAACCTCCTCCTCTCTGTGATATGGTGGCTTTAAACATGGTCACAAGCACAAGATCCAGAACTATAGCCCAGACTAGTRTGTTATCCAGCACATTCTTTCCCTTTTTCTTACCTCTGGCTTAGCTGTTCTTTATTTTTACCAACAGATACCACAGCCTGCGAGTCAGAGGAGCGGTTATTTCACAAACTCTTCTCSCAGTACAACCAGTTCATCAGGCCAGTGGAAAATGTGTCTGATCCGGTCACAGTGTATTTTGAACTGGCCATTACCCAGCTTACAAATGTGGTAAGGCTCACTACAGAATGCTGCTGAGTTTTGCAGATGGCTGTAGACACATGCAAATTGCTGAAGCAGGAGATGTGACTGCTGCACGCACCCACAACTCTCCTGGCTGGCATTTCATGTGTGTCTAAGTGCACATGCTGAGATGTTTGCTGTTCTTTCAGACAAGTCATTCCAGTTGCTTGAACGAGAGATTTGAATGACACAGATTCATTTGCTTACTCTGTAGCATCAAACCCCTCTGCTTCAGGTAGCAGCCTCCTGAGCCCAGGGCAGTACTGAATGTTTAAGCCCACTCTTCATATAGCTCACTCCAGACACACCTGGTGCACCCATGTTGTGCATAGCATGTGACCAGTTCTCTTGTTGGGCTATTGTCATTTCACAGTGGTCCAGAGGGTAAAATCTTTTTTGCATGGGTTTTTTTTTTTTCAGTCGATTTGTTTCAATATTACATAAGAAAGAGTGGTGTGGCAGCCTAAAGAAAGGTGTTTGAAAGCTTGGAGGTGGGGATGAATGTTTCATGTTTTGGAATGCACATGGGTGTGGCAAACACACTGGGCAGGACAGAGGCATTGTAGAAGAAGCAAAGCTTGAGGTTAGCCTTTGTTCTCTATGACAAATTATTCACTGAACAGAGGCGTAGTTTCAATTCTGATGTATCTGATTGAGTCCATAATGAAGTGATAGGCAAACAGCAAGATTCAGCAATAGCCAGGGAGCTGAGTTATCTGAGAGGACAAACACAGACAATGTAAGTCCTCATGGTGAAGGCGGTCACCATCTTTCAGAGTTCCTCTGTCAAAGTATTTTGTTTCATTGCTACAGGTAGCTTAACAGGTTTCCACAGTTCTGTCTCACGCTTCAGCCCCTGCTTCCTAGCACTGTCTTTGAAGAAAAAAAAAGAACATTCCATTTTTTTAAGAGAGAGTCACATTTTTTACAAGAACCTATATAGTTTAACCCATAGACTGGAATCCTACTGGCATTTAACAAGTGATCTTTGTGCTTAGACTTGTTGAAATTTCATCTACAACATTTTCTACCTTTGGCTTGTAAATAACTTGTTTGAAGGCACATGCTTAAACATTAAGAACTACCTAAAGCAATATTCTTTTAGATATTTTCATTGTGAATGTCAGCCTGCATTCAGAATATATGTAGTATGAGTATTTCTGGATACTTTTAGGCTGAAGGCTCATTWAAAAAGGATCCAAACTTTTATATATATATTTGCGTCTTTTACATCACCTTTCTGATTCATGAGTGATTGGCAGTTGCAATAAATGACTGTAAAAAGAAGGTCTCTGTATAACAGTTAACTAATTTAGTGCTGGTTAAGTGCATCTKCTCTAGAGGTTTGCACAGAAATTCAAGAATTCTGTGATACAGATGCCATTTTCCTTTAATCTTGACCAGTACTATACTGTGTAATCCGGGCTTTTTAAACACTGAATCCAACAAAATACACAGCCATCAGAAGAACCTTATTCCTCAGGATTGGGTCGAAGCAATTCTAGGTTGTGTGCTCTCCAGATATTTATGCTCCTGGCAAAACAATGCAGCTTTCTGTATGTCTGATCTTCATGGAGCATGATTTTTCAGTAAAGGTTTATTAATTTTTCAGCAGAGTTGCACACAACTGTATACCACCTGTAAACCTCTTGAAAGATGCTAGAAAAACATCTGRTATCAATTAATATGGAATTTTATTTTCCAGTTTTATGAGTAAATTTTTGGCCATCTCAGGACACTAARCTGGTTATGCCTGTGTTTCTTTATAGGATGAAGTCAATCAGATTATGGAAACAAATTTATGGCTAAGACACGTAAGTGACTGTGTAGCATTTCTCATGCATTTTGCATGGACATGATGAAACATGTGTTACCTAGTAAGTTACATCTACAGAATTAATTATTGATTTATAACCAGGATTTTAAAAGATGAATAAGGAGAAGCTCCACATTTGAAAATGTATTTTATTCATTCTTTTTTCCAAGAAGTTACATCTKGCTTTTTTCCTATGTGATAAATTCTTCTCCAACTTCATAATGATTGGTTTTCTTCTGGAAAATCTAACTGGATGTACTTCTTAAAGAGTGATTAAATACGCAGCTCTGCAGTCCTAGGTAATCTTCACCACATTTATTAGCAAAATGAACATGCTTCCATTATTCCTGATAACTTTAATGTTTTTACATAGATAAAGATCCTTAGAAGACTTAAACTGGTGAGAAAATACAGCTAACATGCACCAGTTTTTTCAGGCACTGATTGTGGTCCACACAACGTTTTCTGATGTGGTGAGAGACCATGGAGCATTGCCCCATGATAGGGCAGTAGAGAGCAATGCAAGAGAGCTGCTGTGCACCCAACTTGGTATTTCACTCCTGCCATGGAACCAATACTGTCATCTGGCAGCAGCTGCGTGTTGGTGTTCAAGTGTTCTTCCTTGCTCATGAGAGCGCTGGTCTCCTCTGGTGCTGTCCTCCTCTAACAAGGGGGATACTGTAGCAAGGTTTCTATTTTCTCTCCACCGTGGGGAGGTAACCTTTCACAGACAAGGGTCTCTACTGATGTTCAAAGATAGAGGAGAGACCTCAGCATGCCAGGAGTTCATAACAATTTGCACCCCATCCCCTCAGAGAACSGAGTAGCAATCAATGGGAGCAGCATTGACAATGTCCAGCATTTCTCCAGGTCATGGCCTTGTTGTCTTTTTGGACCATTGCCTCCTTCTCCATGTGCTGCACTTTTATCACAGTCTGTTGTCTTCCAGGAAGATCTGAGAAACATATTTGCTGATAATTTAAGGTTTTAAAATCCTTGTCCGTTCTTCTTTCAGATTTGGAATGACTACAAACTGCGATGGGATCCCAGACAATATGATGGCATTGAATTTGTTCGGGTACCAGCAGATAAAATTTGGAAACCAGATATTGTCTTGTATAATAAGTATGATGATTCATTTTACCATTTTATTGATTCATTTGACTSTTTCTCTCAAAAATATCATCTTGCAGCAACCATTAAAATATCCATTCAATTTAATTTTCATGGTAATTTTCTTTTCTTTGTCTTTCCAGCGCTGTGGGAGATTTTCAAGTTGAAGGCAAGACCAAAGCCCTCCTTCGCTATGATGGAATGATCACCTGGAACCCACCAGCTATTTTTAAAAGCTCMTGTCCTATGGATATTACCTTTTTCCCATTTGATCATCAGAACTGTTCACTCAAATTTGGGTCATGGACCTATGACAAAGCCAAAATTGATCTTCTGATCATTGGATCCAAAGTAGATATGAATGACTTTTGGGAAAATAGTGAATGGGAAATAGTTGATGCTTCTGGCTACAAACATGATATCAAATATAACTGYTGTGAAGAGATCTACACRGACATAACATATTCCTTTTATATTCGAAGRTTGCCAATGTTCTACACCATAAATCTGATCATTCCTTGTCTTTTCATCTCATTCCTGACTGTGTTAGTTTTTTACCTGCCATCYGACTGTGGTGAGAAAGTTACCCTTTGCATCTCTGTGCTTCTTTCTTTGACTGTATTTTTACTGGTGATCACAGAAACAATCCCATCCACCTCTTTAGTAATTCCCCTAGTAGGGGAATATTTACTCTTCACAATGATATTTGTGACTCTGTCAATTGTCATCACAGTGTTTGTCCTGAATATACATTACAGGACTCCAACCACACACACAATGCCAAAATGGGTAAAAACCTTCTTTCTTAGGCTGCTCCCCAAAGTCCTGTTGATGCAGAGGCCACTRGAACAGCAGAAGAAAACCACCTGCAGAAAAAGTAAGAAAGTATCAGACAGTAAGTCAGGCAAGTCAAGGCAGAGCAAACAGAAAGACACCAAATTGCACAAGGAACAGCGATGCAGTCACTGTGATAAGGCAACTGAACTCACAACCACCAAAAGACGAATGAGCCATCAGTCACTGAAATGGATGGCAGAGCACATRGAATACTCCCCAGAAGTGAAGGATGTAATTACCAATGTCCAGTTCATCGCAGAGAACATGAGGTCTCAAAATGAAACCAAAGAGGTAAGGGAGGTAACTATACCATTAGGGCTTGTTTTGATTGTATTGAAATCAATGGTGATGACAAGGTGGAGCACAGGTGGGTGAGTATCAGGGAGAAGGTCAACAGGGRAGGATACGGATTGAGCTGAGCCTGCTTAGTACCTATGCCCTTAGTGCTTTGCTTAACCCAAATATTTCACCTCTGCTTTCATTGTCACACCAGCTGCATAAAACACATTCATGTACTGATTCAGCTGCTTTCTCTGATGCTCTTCCAATAAGAAGAGGCTTTGCATGCAGTCATTTAAATAACTTGATGTCTTGATTATACAACTCAGGAGAAGTCCTCTGTTGCTAGTTTTGCTGATTTGCATTTTGCAAATCTGTCCTGCCGCATGAAATTGTATTCTTAGTCTAKTGTGTTCATCAGCAGCTTTGTATCTTACCTTTCAAAACATACTAGGGATGGGAAGCATGATCTTTAATTTGCAAAAATTCCTTTTTCAGGGAAAAGAYGGGATTTTTCTTAGGCAAGCTTTGAGAAAAATTATTCTGGAGGCTGCTTCTACTTCAGCCAGATATACAAAGTAATATGGCTGATATTATGTACTAGTCCTGTATAAATAAAAGCCCTTTTAAAATTGTAGCAACATTTACAACTGCTGGAATTCTTGCCTCATTTTCTGTCATGCAAAGTATGGCTTCCATTTCTGATTTTCAGAAATCTTCCAAGGTTTTTCCCTGACTACCAGCCTATTACTATCCATGGTTATGAAGTTTTCTTCGACTATCTTGTTTTTTATAACATCCCCATCACTCAACCCCACATTACTGAYTATTACAGCTATCCTCTCAGCAGCCCTGTGAGGTTGGATAGGATTACATCGAACATAAACCCAAAAAACCTTAGCTTATTTATCTGTTTCTCACCTGGGCTGAATAGCTATTGTTATAATTTGCAACTTCAAACTTACTCTATTTAACTCTCATTTATACTTCCCAATAACTGCCACTGTATTCCTCACTCTCAACACAATCAAAATCCTAAACCTAGTATTTTCTTGGACAAAAATATAATGAAACCGGGAAAACAAGTGGAAGATCCCTCAGCAAAGAGCTTTTAACCAGTCACTAGCTTATATAAGTGAATGTTCTTCTGATTCAGTGTTTCTTGTGCAGTACAAGTTTAAAGGTACAGTTTAAAGGACAGCRACTTCATTTAATGTGGTTCTATCTCTCAGACATACAAAATCCATTCAGTCCTGCTCAGCACGAGACATTGCAGTTTGCTCAGTCAGAGCCCTTGCTATAGTCCACGTGTCCAGCTGTCCAGTTTTCTAAAATTGATGGGGCTTGACTGGAGAGACAATGTTTCAAATCAGACCAGAACAGCAAACTGAGTCTTGTGTGGGGTGTCAAGATCCTTTGATAGGGTTTAGTGATGTGCAGCTATGCTGGGTATGCCTGCTGTTAAACCACATGATCAGGTCCTATTCACTAATTCAGCACCACAGACATGGATGGGCTGCCCTCAGACTTGAATATTTATYACACTTCAGAAGACTAGGACCGTGTTGTATATTCTCAACCCAAAGCAGTAAAATACCACTAGAAAATCAGCCCCTTCTGAAGAGACTTGAAAACTGCATTAACTCTAAGCATGACAAGCAATGTTCCTGACTTGTGTGTTCTTCCTCACATTCAAAAGCACAAGGGGCATTTCTACTGCATAATGCATGTAATAACTCACAATTGTAAAATTACATGTAGTTTATCCTTTTCTTCTCTTATTCTCTTGCAGGTGGAAGATGATTGGAAATACGTAGCTATGGTGATAGACAGAGTATTTCTCTGGGTATTTATAATCATTTGTGTGTTTGGGACTGTAGGCCTCTTTATCCAGCCACTAATAGCAGAGACATAACTTGAWCCACTGCTCTTTATCCACTTTTTTTCTTGTTCCATTTTTGGTTCAGAAATTTACCTTTTATTTCTCTCCTCAAAAATAACCCCYCTGCTCACCACCTCCTCAACACCCAGCCACATACAGATCCCTAACAATAAAGTATATGTTCACATTTATATTTGAAATCAGACAGGTCTTAACCATTCAATCACATTTGAAGACAAATGGACTTAATATTAGAATCTGGTTAGTATGTGAGGCATACACATTTGAAAACTACGTGCTTCTAAAATCTTTTAGAACTAGTTTGGTCTGCCACTTAGCTTCGCATGTAACCTAAGTCCCGTTTACTTCCTGACAGTGAGTACCAAGACATTGAGAAGCTTCCGTAGAATTTCCAAGCTACATTACTCATCAGTTTAACAGTGGTCCTACTCCACAGGTTCTGCTCTGAAAACTCTTGCTTGCTCAGGCTCAGATATAAACCCAACAAAGAAAGGTTTGTCCYAGAGTAGCTACTTGTCAGAGACAGAATTGTTTTGACAGCATTAGATTGATCTGAGTTTTCCTGTTTTTAAAACCCAAGACCAATTTGGATTACGCACAACCCAGCAGAAGAAGGCTGGATACCATGAATCCTATGCAAAGCTGAGCACCCTGTTTCAAACAGCTGTGCAGCAATGTTCTGTTTCCTGGCTCCTCATGGGTCAGTGCTGCGTGTGCAAACATGTAACTGTAGGAACAAGCACTTTGGGGCTGAGGTGCTGCTATGTAACCAGGTCCCAATCCTAGTGTGCTTCATCCTGAAACACTTTGCAGATGAGTTCCTGATATGGTTTCTGTAAAATATGAATGGTTTACCCTTGAGTCCCTTGTTTGTTTATATTCCTGTTARTTTTGTGATTAAATATTCTTCTTTAAAAGGCACCACTACAATTAAATCCAATTACTTCAACAATACAAAGCCCTTCTCTCTTGTAAGAGCCTCTAAATTTAACTGTACAATATCAATGAAGTGTTTCCAGTGTCTGTCATGTATCAGCCTTTGCTCTGAACATCACCAATCCTTGGAAAGTAAGAGTCCATGTTTCTGAAGCTACTGACTAGACTTTTACTCTTTTTGATGTTTCGTAAGAGAATAGAAATGAATTGGTGTATATGTTAGAGATAAAGGTAGAATGACAAGAATATAATTGTCTTAATCCAGTCAGTCATGACGGTAGAAGAAAACTATTATTTTCTGTAATCCCCCTGAATGTTGCTCAATTATGTAGTGACTGACAGATGTATGAAAAAGCATGGTTTATTTTGTCAGCCTGTCAATTAAATGTTACTCCTGAGATATACCTTCTTGAAGAATTCGTGTTTTGTTGGGTTCTTTTTTAAAATTTCCTATTGTGAAATGTGTTTATAGATGGTACTAAAGGATGTTTACTATGCTGGCTCTTTAAGCAGAAAAGGGGTGAGGGAAAAGAAGGTAGAAGAGGAGAGCTGAATTCTGAGCCCAAAAACTTCATTTCTACAGAAAAGACATCTGACTGCCAGCATTCACTGTTGCACTCTATGACCATCCAAACCATGAAAAGATTGTGGCGTAAGGTGCACTGCATTGGCCTCTTAGACATGACAGTTACAATGCCGCAGTCAATAATCTGACTTCAGCAAAATCCCTGATTTACAGAGCCATGTTTTCTCTCTTTCTAATGTACTATTTTGCCTTCATTCCCCAGACTGAGTAACTTTCAGAACCATCTTTTGCCATTTTCAGCTGTGTTTGGTACATTGAAGATTGGGAGCCTATGTACTGCTGCCAGCTTTGTGAAAGTAGTTGACTGATTATASAGAGTGGGGGACACAATAAGCATGTCAGCAAGTCACCTTGAATAAAGCTGCAGCAGGGGATCCCTGTAAGCAGGCATGGAAAACCCACACAAAAATGACATCTCTGCTTGCCCCAACTCTTGCTGAAGGTTGGGAGACCTTCTAACTGAAATAACAAGAAATGTTRTAACTAGAGCTGGTGCCATCCCAGATGTTGACTTGTGTCACACGTTGTGCACAGCCATAGGAAAAGTCGCTTCTCACCCCATCAGTTCCAAAGTCACACCAGCAACACCCTTATTATAGATGTCAGTGATGACTGTGCCACTGGCAACAAGGATTCTCCTCTCCTTGAGTGTGATGGCCTCCATAAATTAATTTTAAAAGCACAGAAGCAATTCAAAAGCTCAGCATCTCCTTACATTCTCTTCCCAAGGGAGACTATTTTTCCAGTTTGCCTCCACAAGAGGAGCTTGTCATTGTTGGAGATTAGGCTTTTCCCTTTTGTTTTAGGGAATTTTGTCCCATCTTTTTTTAAGAAACAACAATGACCAGTCCTTAAGAAAAAAGAACTAGCTCACCTCTGGGGGAAGGGTGCAGCTGGTTATCCTCTTATCTGGAGGGCTGCTCTTGGAGAGGTGGAKACACTGCGAGATGGGGGCTGAGGGAAGGGGCTGGGTGCAGCTCCCAGCTCTCTTGCTCTCTTGGCTTAGGAGGAGGATGGTGGAGCTGCTGCCTGGTGGAGGGAATTCACTGCCCGCTGGAGCCCAGCCTCTTCCAGCCTTTTTCTCCTGCCATGGATGAGTCTTGGTTTGTGGGATCGGGTGTTGCACTGGGACATTAACACTCTACCACACCAAAGGACCCTTCACCATCTGCTCAGGTACCTCAGGGGAGACCCYGGGATCCCCAAGCCCTTTCCCCCTCCAAGGGAGCCTCTCTCAGCTGTCTTCTAGCGCCTGGCAGCCACAGCCCCAATCCTTCCGGTTTTCCTGCCACTGCTCGGAGGTGTCTGTCACATTGTAACTCACACCCCTGCCCTGCCAGGAAGCCCTCAGTTCCAGCTACAGCTGCCAAGTTTCTGATACGCCCCATCCACCACTCGGGACTTTGCTCATCCCTGCCTTCCCAGCTTGCTAGTCCGAGGTTCCTGCTCCAGCTCCTTTTGCTACCCAGAGGGGGCACCGGGATCGGCTCCCGCGGTGAGTTCACAAAGGAATGCCCTTCCCCGCCCATTTCTGCCGCCTGTGTCCGCCATTGCCGCGTGAGGGAGGGGCCGCCCCACCCCGCCCCACAGCGCCCCCTGGCGGCGCGGAGGAATCCCCGCCCCACAGCGCCCCTGCCGGCCGYGAGCGGAACTGCAGCGCAGGGAGGGCGGGGACGGGATGAGGCCGGCATTGTCTTTGTGCTTTGYGTTTGTTGTTGTCTGTTTGCCTTGTTACACATACTACTAAASAACTCTTATTCCTTTTCCCATATCTTTGCCTGGAAGCCCCTTAATTTCAAAATTATAGCAATTCGGAGGGAAGGGACCATATTTTCYATTCCAAGGGAAGCTCCTGCCTTCCTTAGCAGACGCCTGCCTTCCAAACCAAGACAGTCATATTTATCTGAGTGGGTGATACATGTGGTCTTGCCAAGCAGTGCCAAGTCCCCATCAAACCAATGCCCAGAAATTGAGGCAGCTCATGTTGAGACAGTAGTAAAGCAGAGGGCTACTGTTTTTTTGTTAATATTTGCAATTTGCAATGTTGTCATCCACAGGCAGAGCATGTGGAGCAGAGGGAAGGGCCCCACTGGAAGAATGTCTGCACAAACGTTCTCTCTGGTTGTATTTTTAGTGGCAGGCCTTTSTGGGCTACATGTTGAATACTTTTGTGGGCCAGCATCAAAGAGATTTAGAGAAAATCAGGAGCAGGGAACACAAGAGAATGAGTAGTGAGAGTGCAGATGTAGCAGTCCCAGATGCAATGCTAGGAAGGCTGGAGGCCTGAAGCCATACCTGTGCAATGTTCATACATCTCCCACACATAAGCCCTGCTGAACTTCAGCAGCATAAGCCAGAAAAAGCAGCTTGGCATCAGACACAGCCGTGTGAGACAGAGCCATGTGTTGCCTGGGGGTGGGCAACCAAAGTGTCGCATGGTGGGGACAGCACCATCTGTCAGATAAATACCTGAGGCACTTGCCCAGGAGAGCAGGTTGTCATCTGTCACAGCTAACAAGCCTCCTGGCAGCAGTGCTCACAGGGAATACCTATCACTACTGGAGCTCAAGAGATGGAAATACTGGGAAGAAGAGCTTCCTCATTCTTTTCCTGCAGATATTTCATAGTGCTATCCAGGGGAAAGAATGCACTTTATGCAAGAAGAGAGGAGCAGCTGGTAGGATGGCCCGTGTGTATGAGTTCTATGCCAGTTTCTTATGCTAAGAAAGCATAATCTCATTTCTCACTATATGTTAAACTAAATGAGTTTGTTTCARGTTCCTGCAATATGATAACCAGACCTGAATATTTCCTGCTCAAACTCACACACAGAGCTAGAAAGTTWTGAGGACTTTCCAAGAACACAACAACCTCTCTGTTTGAATAGATTTGAGACAAAASTTAGAAAACGGGCTACAATCCAGCTTTGTTGACAATGAACCAACAACAAAGCCCAGTGTGTGCACACCCCAGGAATCATTTACCAAATACATCTTTATTAATGATAATTGCACAAGTGAACAGAAGTTTTCRGCACAAAAAGATGGAATTACACTAACGCATGGAGGTCTGGCRTGCATGTACAAGRACACCCCTACATATTTTTAATGCCKTGTAACCTCCAYCACTAGGGACACAKTTTCAAGGCTAGCTAAAACTTTAACACATACTTAGATTGTCAAAAATTGTATCTCCAAATCCCTTGCTAACCTTGAAAACATTTGTGAGTTCTGAATGGGATTTTCTAAAGCACACTATGTTGGAAATCACTGCCCCAGCAAAAGTGGTGAGAGCTTCATTCCTGTGTTTGAGAGTTTAATCTGCRTGTTTTCTGTCACATCTCACTTTCCTAACACTTTTAAGAGCTTTTTCTAACCATGCAAAAGGATCCTATAACAAATTAATCAAAGGAATGAAATTCTGAATTGCCTGGGAAATGTGGACGAGCTAATATCAAAATATGTATCTTCCTGGTGACTAGCCCACCTCAGAGCTCTCAAGAGAAACCCCACTCCTGCAGCAACCACAACTTTCATTTGCCAAAAGCGAAGTCTGCAGCTTCTCTCCAACTGAACACTTCAGGAGTTGCCTTACGGAGTAGCATAAGCCACCTTCCTCCATGCAATATGCTCAGGTGATCTTCCATATGTCTTGTGATAAAGCAGGTGAAGGAATAATCATTTCTATATGTGGAGCATGGGGAAAACTCTCACTTAATCAGCCTTCTGATTAAGTTACAGAGCAGCAAGCAAAGTTGCAAATAATACTGAAAAGTGGCAACACCTTGTAGATTCCTGATGGCTGAGGTGAGAGACCTCAAAGTGTGCCTGCCATAAAGGCTGGTGGCAGGTGGGCACTCTCAAGCTGATTCTGCAGCAAGGTGAGGCTAGAGAGTCAAGGTTTTAAGCATCCCATCTAAGAAAAATGTATACTTTTTCTGATACACATTCTGTGCAATTGCCAGTTTCTACACATATATAAAGCAACCTGTAGAGACTTAGTGGGTTTTTTTTTTTTTTTTGAAAACACAGATAAACTGAGTACAGACTTGTATTTCTACTGTAACTTATTTTATAATGTAGCATTTTAACAGGGGAATCTGCGTTTTAACTGTAATCCTTGTGCAAAACCTTCTATTTCCAATTTTAACTAATAATCTTGCCTATTTTAGTAATACAACCAAGTTAACAATGAAATAATTATAAYCCCATTGTGCAACCCCAGTTCACTTTAGGATCTGGCTGTGCTCCAATTTCAGCAAAATTGGTAACTGGTAGAGTTGTATGAAGACCAAAAGCACTTGTCAATGCCCACTGTTAACCATCACCTTCCCTCATTCTTGCTGCTGCTTCTCCTCTTGTACARCAGAGACCAAGCTCGAAGGCACCACCATCCCTTGGAATTATACTTGTTGTATGCTAGCTGTGGGAGCATTTTCTACAAAGCGTTGTTCAACCACATCCGTAAGGCAGGGGTAAAGATGAGAACTGAACCCGTCACTGACACCACCAGGAACAACCACAGGAAGATCCGATCCAGGACTTGAGCTACAAATTTCCAGTCTTGTACAACCTAGGAAGGACAGAGGGAGGATAAACACACAAAGTAGCAAGCCCAGTACTTTGTTGATACTGCTACATATATTTCAGCTCCTGAATCTGTTCTTTAAATCTGTTTTTTAAATTAGAAGTTTGTAGTTTGTGTTAGCCTAAAACTGCAGGACTTGCCTTTAAAGCACTCATGGCTGCAAATCACTCAAAACTCAAAAACTATTCCATGTTCTGTGTACATGGTGATGAGACTTCTTCAGCTTGTGCAAAACTTTAAGCTAAGTGCATATCTGAAGGTTTACAGACTTGGCCTTAAGATGGCTTTTTAGTGAACTGGATTTCTTTTCATAGAGTTGCATTTCCCTCTAAGTGCCAGGACACAGTCATTGTCCCTCTGGGACAGCACTCGGACACAGGCATTGATTCTGGTACAATTGTTTCAATTTACTTGTGTTTGCTTGAGTGATTTGTTGACTCAGATTGGGTACATTCAGGAGAGGAATTTTGAATTGTGAGTAATGTACAACTGTGCACCCACAGAATGGTTATTTATTAAGGTGATTCAGTGGACCTTTTTTTATTTCAGCTTTAAACAGAAGGTTTCAGTCATGGACAGTATGTGTTCACACACTACAACTTTGATTTACTGCTCTTCTTTCTGCTGAAGTTCTCTCAGCACAGTTTGAAGAAAGCCCTAGCTCTTGCTAGGAGGGTGCCAACAGAAGGTTTTGTCTTTTCACATGCTGCTAGCTGCATTGCTCTGCTGTCCCACCCTTGCACGAGATGCATTGCTTGCACACATACAATCTGCYATTTTAAAAACCAAGAGGATCTCTGAGAGGTGAAGGATAGTAGTTGGGAACTAACCTAAACAGGTGTTAGTGAAAATCTAGAAGACCTCCACTCAAAACAGAGCAGCTATGCAGTGCACAGTGTGTGCTGGGAGGTCACAGAGCCTGCCTGTTAAGTGTGAAAGCTACATTTTCAGAGCATATGACAGTTTAGAGACTCCCAGATTCATGTGTATCCCAAACTTACACAGGACAAGGTTATTCAAATAATCCCAAACAAGGAATTCCTCCAAGAGAGGCTGCTGGAGTCTCTTGCATCTGTGAAGAGCAGGGACTCTCACAGCACAATACATTTCTCCTTGAAGCTATGTGTTGTCTCAAAAACCGTATTTTTTATCAAGTCTGAGGAAGAATATGTCTCAGAGGAGAGCAGGAGGAGGAGAAAAAAGGGAAAAGCATGCAGAAAAGGAAAGAGCTTGGAAGCCATTGCTATCAAGGATTTTCTCCTTGCCCTCCCTCCACYTACCTGTCTGATGAAATGCTCTTTTTTAACGTGCCTGGAAATGTACCGAATGGAGTCGGCTGCCTTTTCCAAAAAGGCAATAACAACTTTTTCTCCGTCTTTTGCTTGCTTGTATTTCTGCTTCCCCAGAAACTTTGATTTCGAGGTGGTTCCCTTTTCTTCAGTCTCTGAGAAGGAGTAGCGATCTACATGGCCCTTCATGCAGAGCAGCCGAGGCAACTTCTGGAGAAAGAGCCTTTTAACCCAGGGTGCCATGGGATGGTAAGTTGCTGAGGATCGGTGGTGGACATTGATAACAAACACAGTCACGATGATAGAGAGGGTCACAAAAATCATGATGAAGAGCAGATACTCACCGATCAGAGGGATGACTTTGGAAGAAGAAGGGATTATTTCCTCAATCACTAAAAGGAAAACAGTGAGGGAGACTAGAACTGATGTCGACAATGAAAGCTTTTCTCCTTCATCTGAAGGYAGGTAAAACACCAGCACAGTTAGAAAAGACAATCCCAGGCAAGGGATTATTAAGAAAAGCGTGTAAAACAATGGAAGGCGTCTCAACACAAAGGAGTAAGTGACAAAAGGGTAAGAGTACAGCCCATCTTTCCTGTTGCCTTTCATACCTTTGGCGTTTAAGATCTCCCACTCCCCATTATCAAAGAAGTCTTTCCTGTCTACATTTTCATCCACTAAAATCAAGTCCACCATATTGCCATCATATGTCCACGACCCAAACTTCATGGAGCAGTTCTGCCTGTCGAAGGGGAAGAAGGTCACATCCATTGTGCAGGAGCTCTTATAACTGGCTGGTGGTGTCCAGGTCACCAGTCCATTGTACTTCACTATGGCTTTGGTCATCAGGGATCCCTCAAAACGTCCGTCAGCACTGGGAGATGGACAGGAAGAAACAGTACCAAGTTCAGGACTATGTTTGCCCCAGTCCTACCCYGTCTCAGCTCTGCTTTTTATCCCTCACCTTGAGCACAAGGTGCACAACATTCACACCGCCTGAAGAAGCAGCATTCTGACAGCACAMACAAACCTCACAGTGGCTGTCACCTTGCCCAAGCTCTGGCCTAAGCCCRGAGCAAGGAGCCATGCTACTCACTTTTCAAACAAAACAATGTCAGGAAGCCACAGAGACTCAGAGGGGACCCGGATAGCRGTGATCCCACCATATTCATCTGGATTCCAGGAGAGCTTGTGGTCAATCCATTCCTGTAACAGAACAGCAGAGTCCTCTGCCCACCCATGCAACAGCCTCTTTCTTCACCCCTGCCTGTGCCTCAGAACAACTGCATGCACAGCACAGCAGGCAGAACCTKGGTGTAAGGCTGCTCWGCTGCCGAGAGAATGCCAGACAGGYATGCCTGGGAGATGTTAATCAGAAAGACCTACAGACTACTGCAGGAGAAATAATATGATGCTATTGTAAAGCATTTGRTTACAAAAGKAAGGGGAGTCCTGTCCATTTTCATCATGCTGAACACTATAATAATTTTTCTCTTCTTTTTTAGTTTTTCAGATGGGCAGATGATAACAAAGTGCCTCCAGAAACCTGGAAATTTCCACAGAAAAGCAATGTAAACTCAGCTCTCTGATCCTTGTTCATTATTGATGAGAATTTTCATTTGTGCACAGAAATAGCAGCAACTTGATGCAAGAGCTGTAGACTGTGGTCAATACCAAGAAGTGGAAGATGAGCCAGTTTCCATTAAGCTGCAATACTAAGAGATCTCCAGGGATGTGGAGGTCTCAGCCTGGGCAGATTCCTCCATGACTTGAAGATGAACAAAAAGAGCAACATTCTCTAATAGTTCTCCATATTGTTACCCTCTTAATTCTTTGATTCCACATGCTTTTCACAGCTAGATACCTACAGACATTTGTTATTGTTCAGGTGTGAAAAGAGAAGAGGGGYCATTCCTGCTCCTGGGGTCATCCCAGCCTCAGCATCAGGGACAGAGAGCACCACTTTTAGTGCTGACATTTCTCTTAGGGTGGTATYTAGCAGGTGTCTCCAGCAGCCTAGGCTGTCAAGCAGTCACAGTCTGGCATAAAGTCGTGGACACTTCCTTTAAAAGGGTCAAAGGGGCTTAGGGTGGAAACACAAATGGGATGGCCAGGGCTGAGCAGCAACCACAMAGTCAGCTTGTAGTCTCATTTAACATAGGAGCAGCAAATACCCTGTGAGCCACCCAGAYACGGACTCACCTCTCAGGATTGAATTGGAGCAGCCCCTTGGCCTGGGTTATTTGTTGCATCTACAATAATCCTCACTTTCCCCCCGCCCTGCACTGATTTCTCTCCCAGCTAAAGTGCTCTTTTGTGTCTGCAAGGCAAATGGTTGTGTGATTTCTTACTAGAGCAGAAAATGGGCTGTGTGCAGACTTTGAAGATGAGCAGTTTAAAACAGGAATCTCCCTGTGGGCTATGCTGACACAAACCATAGCAGCAGATGCAAAAGGCACTTTCTTTCTCTCTTTCTTCCAAGCTGCTCCAGACATTGCAGTTGCTCTCTCCTTCCTCCAGTTCTGCCAAATTCCCTCCTGTGTGTTGTCACTGAAGACTATTACCCACCACTAGTGGAACAAAAAGCACTGGACCCAGATTCTTGATCCTTGCTAGTAGACCCCACAGCTTGCCTGAATACAGACACTTTCTCAACAACTACTAAAGGCTCCTCTGAACCTTGTGTGTTTATCAAGACCCACCATCTTGAGCAGCAGGATGTTTGAAGTTAACAAAAAAAAAA
>NW_026623423.1:685329-716309 GCF_030028575.1 Malurus melanocephalus
AAAAAAAAAAAAAAAAAAAAAAAAAAAAAAAAAAAAAAAAAAAAAAAAAAAGGAAAAAGAGAATGCTTGTGTTTAAGTTTTGCCTATCCAAGAAAAATAAGGCTCTTGCAGAGAAATTATGAAGGTGATCAGGAGTAGTCAGCATGGATTCGCTAAAAGTAAATCGTGCTTGAACAACCTGGTTGCCTTCTGTGGAACAACTGCCTGGATGGAGGGCAGTGGATGCTGTTTATCTTGACTCCAGCAAGGTCTTCAACCTTGTCTCGCCCAACATCCTCATAGGCAAACTCAGGACGTTTGGACTGAGTGAGTGGAYGGTGAGATGGACTGAGAACTGGCAGAGGGGCAGATCCCAAAGGGTTTGTAATCAGTGGCACAGGGTCTAGTTGGGGGCCTGTCACTAGTGGTGTTCCCCAAAGTTCCTGGGCCCAGTGCTGTTTATTTGTTCAMAAGCGCTTGGATGCAGGGGCAGATGCCTCCTCAGCAACTTCACTGATGACAGTGAAGAGTCCACAGGAGTGGCTGATATCYCCCAGGTCTGTGCAGCCCTTCAGAAAGACCTCAGCAGGCTGGAGGGATCAGCAGAGATGAACACTCTGRAATTCAAMAAAGCCAGTGCAGGRTCCTGCACCTGGGAAGGAACARCCCCAGGCACCAGCACAGGCTGGGGGTGACCTGCTGGAAAGCAGCTCTGAGGAGAAGGACCTGGGGTCCTGGTGGATAATGAGCTGTCCATGAGCCAGCAGTGKGTCCTGGGGCCCAAGAAGGGCAATGGGATCCTGGGGAATAGGAAGAGCATTGCCAGCAGATCRAGGRAGGTGATCCTGACCTTCTASTCAGTGCTGGTGAGGCACATCTGGAGTGCTGTGTCCARTTCTGGGCTCCTCAGTACAAGAGAGACATGGAGCTACTGGAGCAGGTCCAGCRAAGAGCAACAAAGATGAGGGGACTGATACATTCCCATTATGAGGAAAAGCTGAGGGAGCTGGGGCTACGTGAATGCCTGACTTCTAAAGCAGGACACCTGAGTCAGGCCACGGGTATCCAGTGCTCAGCCTGAGGGTGCTCACATGTATGAAAATCAGAGCTTGTGTCTCATTTTCTGCTCCCTTTGCATTTCCTGGACCTTGATGTTCTCAGCCCATCAGATGSAGAAGGGGTATCAGAAATGGCAGCAACCCTAAGAGCCCAGCTCTGGGAAAGGACAGGGCTGCTGAAAGGACAGAGTTGCCCTGAGGAGCTGCCCTGACCAAAATCTGAGCACAGGCTCCAAACACTTCCAGAGAAATGAGTGTGCCTACAGAGAACAGGGCTTGGACCTGCAGGTGAAGGTGGGTGCTACAGTCGGCAAGGAGAGTGGGTGGGAATGGGGGGAGGACAGATGAGAGCAGAGAGGAAACCTTTACAGAAGGGTTCTGCTGCTGCCCAAGTGGATACTTTAAGTAAGGAAGCCAAGATGTGGCCTTGTGCACAAAAGGGRCTCTACAATTGCAGCTGAAGGTGGGGAAAATGTAATATTCAGGTATTTCAGGGTGGGCTCCGAGCAGCTGTATTTGAATCAGAGTGAAATTTCACCTGCAAAAGGGGAAATTCCTGTCTTCTCCACGGTGAGGGAAAGTCTGAGTTTTCCTTCTTCAAGGGAAACTCTGCAAACAATATCCACATGCATTTTAGAGGTCTTGCTCCACCCAGAAGCTCACACTCATGCAGCACCACAGGATCCAGACCGAGACAAAAATTGAGTCACATTTCTTGTGCACCAGCCCAGCAACTCCCAGGAACCTTTTTCCATGGCACAATTTCAAGTACGGTTTGTTTTTTATGTCCTCTGCCTGGGATCAGCTGACATCTTTACAGATACTCACATGGCTGAGAGACTTAAAATAATTGTCACAAGGTCAATAAACTGGTGCAATGTAACCTAAACCGAAAACAGAGCTCTTCAAGAGTGAAGAATTAGAAAGGAGACCTAACAGTTCAACTTCTACTGTTTTCATATTTTATAAATCATCGTTAGTTCCAGAACCAATTATGGTAGAGAGATCTGATTCATTTTCTACAGTTTTTAATAGGAAAAGGTCTGTGGTGTGTACGTAACATGCCGGCCTTTTCCTTTCTCTTTACATGTGCTGCAGAATGAAGAAATCTATCTGCTGCACCACTCCTAGCTCAGGCAAGGGAGGGAGTACTTGTGTGACCTCTAAATTTGAGACAGGGTAGTCCCTCGGGGCACACAACATCCCATCATAGCCACTGCAGCAGCAGGTGTGCCACTTCCCTGAAATACAGCTGGCTTGAGCACACAGCTGGGGTGCAGGGTGGGAGAAGAGGGAACCTTGTGTCCTAAAGGCCTACCTGCCTGCCTTTCTGTGCCTTTGTACATTTGTTGAAGTGAGAAGAATGATGCAAAAATTTCAGGTTGGGTAATTTGGTGTGGCTTTTGTATGGCCACTCAACAGTACAAAGTGGGATGGATAGCACAGTGGGCAGCAGATTGGGATGGCTACTCAGMTCAGCAGCTCCACATGGGGAAAAGGGAGGTCTGATGCAGTCTAATTTACCTGTTTCAGCCATACGTTGGTTGTCATCAGCTGATTCTTCTCATCCTAGGGCRACACAAGGTAGAGAGGATTGCAATAGCAAAGCAGCAGAAACAGACCCTATGCCTGCTGAGTCCAACCCGTGCCAAGATAAGGAGATCCCTATGATCCTGTTTCCCCATGAGCCTGGGGTCTTCAGTCACCACCAGAGGAAATGAACTGACTTTCTAGGTGCTGTCCCTGCTATGGCTGGGAGCCCCTGAGGCTGGAAAACTGAGGTCTGGCATTTCACAGAAGCTCAAAGRGATCACATTCCAAAGATCCAGGGTGGAGTAGGGCTCAGCCAGCGAGTGGTGTCAGGTCACACATGGTTATGGGCAGTTCATCTCCCCGTACTGCTCAGCCTGGAGTGAGTTTGGGAAGATACAATTGAAACACTATGCTGAACATGTAAATAAAGCACAAAATTAGAGTGTGCCTTCCACAGTACAAGGGGACATTGCCAGGGGCAGGGGAATGTAAGGAGCACACTGTTGTTTGGGTGCCTCTAGGCATTGTGCACATTCCACTGTGCATTGCAGTGGAAAGGGAAGGGAAAATTTCCGCATGGGCAGGAACACAGGATTATCTCTTCCGCCTCTAGAATTTTATCTGAGTGACCAGCTGGGTCAAGACTTGAACTATCTTTGGCCTCAATATAACCTTGCTTACCTGCCAACCAGCTCTTACCCTTCCTCAGTTCTCTCCTGTAGCTGTCTTGTCATTAAATTGCAAACATAGATGTCAAGGACTGTCTGGTATGGGTTATTTAATTCAAACCTGATGGAAATGAGGCCTTATTCCCTGAGAACAGCAGGAAAAAAAGGACTTTCAGGTTTCCTTTCCAACAAATGTGTCCTACAGTCCATGCTGGGGTGGAGGGRCAGAAGGTCATATCACCAGCATCACATCACACTCAGTGTTTTGCTGCCCAGCCATTTCCTGTGTCAGCAGGCAAATGCTAGTTACATTATCAGCCCTCCCAAGTGCAGCTGTCTTTAAAAGAAGGGGTGTTTTACTAAGCCTAACACAACACTTACCACATCCACAAGCTGTGATATCTTTAACCCAAAAAGGACTTTGATGGTGTCGTTGGAGTTTTCCACGGGGCGCACCCATTTCTGGTAGCCTTCAAATAAATGTTTGAGGAGCGCATCCTCATTTTCAGCAATTGAACTGAAGGCATTCACATCTGGAAGAGAGCAACACAGAGTGGAGGCATGCCAGAAAGCAGACATGGAGAATGCCACAACCTGAAGAAGTGAGACAGAGCAATGATGTGAGAAAAGTCCACCTCTGGGCAAGTCTTGTACAGCAAAATGTGCAGGAATTCAGACACAATCTCAGCACAACCCAGGGCAAGTGAATGGAAAGGTAAGATAGCCCAAGCCAAACTCACATACAAAAAAACATCATCAGACCACAGCATTGATGGCTTTGTACTAGGTTTATGTTTTCTGTGGCCTTTTTGCCAACGCAAAAGGAGCCCAAAGCAAAAGGGCAGCAGCAGGAGCTGGATGATGCTGTCAGAGCTAGATGTGCCAGGCAAGCACAGAGTCATCATGGTCTGTACGTGCAAGATGCTCACAATCACTGAGACCATGCTCCCYCTTCTCCTTGCTACCATGAAGGGGGAAGGGCAGTTCAGACCCTCCATCCTTTCCCAGACTTGAGCCCCATTCCCTGCCAGCCCCAGGGTGAGGAGGACAGCTGTGCCTGGATCGCCAAGGGTTAGGTGCAGTTGGGGTTTGCGAGCAGAGGATCGTGGCCCAGGGAAGGTGCCGAGACTCACAGTGGGAGAGCCCTGGCAGGACAAGCACAGTCAGTGTGCTCACACACCCTACACAGGAAAGACCAAAGTTAAGGCAGCCCCCAAGCAGGGTTCCTGTGCTACACAGAGAGAGCAAAGGGCATTCAAGCCCAGCAGAAAACTGGGGGCAGAGGGTACTGCTCTGCCCCTGCATGGAGGAAATTACAAGCCCACAGACGACTGTCTGCCCATGTCCTCCTGCCCAGCAGCTGCTGCTCATCTCCTGGGCAAGACAGGCTGTGAAGCCTCCTCCACCTCGTCAGGGTCTGTCTGAGGCTGTGGACAAGGCTAGACCTGGCAGCAAGCAACACAGCTTCAGGACTGCCTGAAGCAAAAACCTGCTCTCACAACAGAGCTTTCCATGGGACAAAATCACTCTTTAATGCTGTYTGGATCCTCTCAGGGTAGCACGAGGTCCAAGTAACATTGTCATTCCCCACTTCCAGCCACAGCAAGATACCCTTCCACTTTGGGGAGCCACTTGCCACTCAGAGGGTAAAACTTTACTGTCAGATGTTCTAGCACAAGCTGTGCTTCATCTCTGTGATGGGAATGCAGTTGTGGTGGGGTTACAAGCCCTGGCAGCTTCCTGATCAGAGGGAGCTTTCACACTCATTCCCACCTGCTCCATCCCACAGCCAGGGATGGCTCATGAAGCTGTCAGTGCAGTTTATAGCAAGTCCTGTGGCCACACTGTGTCTTGTCACTTTGTCACAAGGCCTTGAGGTCTGGTATTTCCACAAATTCCCCTTCTGCTTGTTCCAGAGTTTATTTTATGCCCGAGCTGACTGTAGCAAATGAAGGACAGAGTCTGGGGTCTGTCCTAGGAAACTAGATTGGCTGCCCAAATGTGGCAGACAAGTATTTCRTCTGCAACCAAAGGAGAAAGAACACATTTCTTCCCTCTCACTCCCCACAACCTCAGAGGTCCAACCCCCTCACTTTGCAGAGACTCCATCTCCTAGACTTTTCTCTTTCTCTTCAGGAGATTCACAGGGGTGCATGGTTGTTAAAAACAGGAAAATTAAAAGAAAATCCATTGAATAGAAAAATCCATAACTCAAAAATATGCAGGATCAAAATCAGCTCTGTTTTAATGTCGGAATACATTATTGTTTTTATTTGACTATGACATCCTGTAGACACATATTGCATCCACACACCCTCTGTGTCCATGGGTGCGTATGTCCTCCCTCATAGGACAATGGTGCCATTTCACAGCCCCCATCTCACATAAAGTTCAGATACCTAATGCTCCAAGTGGGTATAGAAGACAGGAGATAAAGCTGGGYTTGGGGCTGGGTATGTTGAATCTCATCTGCTGAGGAACCCACAAAAAAGCGTGAAAAAGACTTGAGGAGTCTCACAAAGAAGAAAGTCAGAAGGAAGAAGATTGCTGCCTTTATARGACAGCCTCAGTACTTGCATGAGGACTGCTTAAAAGCAGAAGTTATTAATGAAAAATACGAGATATCAGGTGGAGAAAATAGCCTAACACCTTTGACCAAGCCCCATCTTATGATTAAGCTAGATAAAGCCAAGGAGAAAACACTGAACAAAGTGGCACTGCCTTTGGGAAAAAAAAAAAAAAAAAACAAACAAAACAAAACAGCAGAAAAGCAGCCATAGAACAGCTACATCCTTAAATTTAACATACGGTGCACTGAGAAGGCAAAAGTGGGGGAGCTCCCTGGCAGGTTAACATGCATTCAAGTATCCAAGCACTGCCTGACACCTCTCCTTTCCCTCAGGTTCCTGTTTCTCTCTGTGATCCGTGCAAGTAACAGTTCCCCATGGGTGCAGAGCAGGAGTTCTAGGGCAGAAAGCCCACTAACAAATGTGCAAAACACCCCAAGAAGTACAGACAAGACACTTAGCCTTTCACCAGTTCACCTGAAACATTTCAGCTTTCCTCTTGGTGATGGGAATTCTCCCTTAATTCCGTCTGGCAGCAGAAGTTGAGTTCAGGATTTTTAGCTAATTTTTAAGCAGCAARTCCCCCCCTCCCACCCCACCCCAGTTATTAAAACCTAGCTGTCAAACTGACTGTGGCTGCAATACAAAGGCAGTAGCTGATAGCAGCTGGAAGCAGACCCTCTTCTGCTACTCACAGTGTTTCGAGGAGGATGAAGGGAAGCCAGCATTCACCACATCCCAGAAAGAAACAGCTAACCGGCCAGCAGAAAAAAATCTTGAACACCTGCAACTCAGCTTGGAAGCAGAAGAAATCACACCTACCTGAGCGGCTCAGACACAGCACGAAGAGCACAAGGCAAAGCATGGGTGCCACCGTGGCTTTTCCTTTAAATATGATCTTCTGTTTTCATAAGCAAAGCGGTCTCATCTTTGTGGGGGACTAAAACAATCTATTTAAAAATCAAGGCAGACAGCTGAGGCTGCAAGGCAAGGCAGCACCTTTCTAGCCTTATCTTGCCCTCATTATGACGCTTGGTAAATCACACTTCATTGATTTTCAGTCAGCTGTCACATCCTGTAAGCCTTAAACAGGGCTCTGGGTCCTAAACTCTGACTGATCTTTGTGRCAGTATTTGGGAGGCTATAACCACTGCGATCTAGGAGTACAAGAGAAGAAAGTCTTCTAAGGAGGAGAAATCTCTTTTCTTATACTGTTAATTACAGCTGGGGGGRAAAATAGGCTGCAGTTCAGACCCAAAGATAAATCAGATGCCTCAAAGATTATCTGTTTGCTCCAGCTGTATTGGTTGGTCTAATAATAGAGGCAACCTCCCTACAGATCTAACTTAGCTTATTCATTTTTCATGCTACACTTTCTGTTTTAGAGCTATAAAATGGGTTTGGGAGGTGGGGACAAAAAGCCCTCAATAAGATATAGGTGTGAAAACGATGCTGATTTTAAAATTCGTATCTCATCAGTCATACACAACATATCACAGACAGGAGCAGAGAAATGCTTGCACAGTACTATCTACTTCCACAGTTTAACAGAGAATGTTGTCCCGGGGTCTTTCATTTGGCAATGAGAGTGAGGATTACTTAGCCAATTCTTCTGTAGTCAGTCCTCTGTCAGTCATCCCCAGTGACAACCTTTCAGAAGCCATCAGAAATTGTGATRGTCAAAAGGGACGCAGGTTCCTCTTTTCCCATCCTCCTGCCACTCCTCTATCAAAGGATATCAGGATCTTCTGTTTTCTTCTCAAATGAGAGTCACTTTGCCATACCTCTGTGAAGTGGAGGTTTTCCCCTGAATTTCTCAAGTTCAAGGAAGAGGTGTGCAAAATTCTTTTAGCTTGTCCCCAGACCCAAAACTCTTCCTGCTTTGATTTATTCTTGCTGGCTATTTAATTACTTGTTGGCTTTTATATCAGAAGACTGGAGTTTTTCCAGCAACACTAGGTCCATTTCTTGCAGGGGCACAGATTTTGGTACAGTCATAAGTTTTGTGATTCAGATTTGCYTTATCTAAGGTCCTTACAAGCATTGGTAACTGGCAGCTGTAATCTTATCAGATTATTCTGTTTCCTGTGAGGAAACAGTTGCCATCTGAGTGTGGTTCAAAGTCACATTACTGCTTCAAATAACATTTTTGTAGCRTCCTATCAAATTCTTCATGCTTCTGTGACTTTGCAGCCTCCTTCATCCACAGCTCTMGGGCAGGCCACCGGCAGAAACTCAGTGAGTTTGCTTTTTCCACTCTGTACAACACACGGGAAATCTGCAAGGACCCTGCTAGTTCCTCGTTTCTCCCAGTGGTCACCCAGCAGAACTAGAGGAGCAGCTGGCTTCTTCYGCACCTTTCCTCATCTCATTTGCAGAAAGCCACTCAAAAACAGRAGTACCACCAAAAGAGTGTTTTCAGTGAAGTGTACTGTCAACACCTGCTCTCACTTCTCAATTTTCCTATTAGATCTAGACTAGGCACAAGCACACATCTTTTTGAGGTACACAATAAGGTTCCTTTGTTTATGCTGGCATCAAGAGAACAACAATCATTTGGCTGGAGTGGTGTGGGCAGACAGCTCCACAGTCTGCCATAAAGCTGAGTGGGACTAAACACAATTATTCTGCCTGATGCAAATTTTTCTGACACAATGTTGCCCTTTCAAAATGTTGTCTGAAGAGTGGTCCMCAGAACTCAGCACCCTCAGGCATTATCCATTTTTGCTTCATGATTACAAGCCCCAGCCTTTGCTCATTGGCACCTCTAACTGTAGTTATTGCCTGAGATTGCACTCAGGCATTGCACTATYAGACAATATGACAGAAACTTGTTTTTTCACAAGGCTTTCACATGCTGCCTCGTGGCAATTGAGTTAATTTATTATCTGCCTATAGGAGTAGGCTTTTTGCTATTATATGATATTTTCTTGGAGGGAAATATGAAATACGGTTGCATTACCATTGCCCTCACTCGTTGCTTAGATTGTGACAGGAGGTAAGGAGCAGGTTTGCCTGGTCATTGGCTCCCAGAGTTACCCGACAGCCAGAGGAGGGTATTGGAGAAATAAATACTGTTTGTCTGCTGTTTTCTGTTCACAAGTCTTTATTCAGCCATGCACCCCAACATTTTGGAAAAGAAGCATCTTCACTGGGCAAGATCTGTTTTTAACCAGCTCACCAGCAACTTCTGCAGCACCTGTCATTTCCATGTACCAGAGGGAACAGTTTGGAGCCAACAATCCACCTTCAGTGTGTAAATATGTCCTTACATACTAAAGCTTCTCTGTTCTTCTCCAGCTTCCCGTCCCCACAAAGACCCTTCTTTCTCTTCGCTGGCTTACAGGCCCCATCAAGCAAATCCCATTCAGTCTCTCCCTGCCGTTTTCCCCTCTGATCCATTCCTCTTCCCCCGCACACCCTTTTCCGACAGGAGCTGCACCACGTCCCACCGTCCTCATCTTTACCGCGGTGCCTGAGCGCAGCCGCCACTCTCCTCCTCCACTTTCTCCTGCTCCTTTCCCCGTTCTCTCCGGCCGAGGGAGGTGCTTTCCCGTGTCCGTGTCCCGCTGTCCCAGCTCCCCGCCGTGGCAGGACAGGGCAGCGCAGGCAGCGCGGAGGGGCGCTCGGAGCGAGCGATGGATCCCGCTGGATCCCGGCTGGGCTGCCATGGATGCCTGCTGCACGCTGCGTGATACTCTCGCCGCAGTTCTGTTTGGGAGRCCAGCGAAACGTGCTGTTTTGAAAATTCATGGATGAGAAATCGTGCGTTTGTCTTTTGTGTCAGCCAGGCACTGAGCGCGGCAGGCTCGGGAAGGGCGGGCGGGAGCCCTTGACGGAGGRTGCCGCAACTGAAGTCTCTTTCAAGTTGCACCTGGGCAGTTGTTTCAGCAGTGACCAGGCTCCGCAAGGTCAGGGACAAGGTTTTGCAGGATAAGAGTTGTTTCAGTCCTTGGTTTCCTTGACACCTTCCTACCATGAGGAACCCTCCCTGCCCTCCTTCCCATTTCTAYCACAGTCATCTGAATRCAGACTTGAGACAGAGCCKAGTGCCTGTGCCTTCTGACAGTGCWGASTYCACACAATTCCTGTGGCACACTGCTCTGCAAAAACCTCCCAGTGCTTCACGGGGAGTGGAGATATGTAGAGGCTCTCCACGTCTGCATACCCATTAATATTTCTAATAGGTGGTGCATCTCTTTCTGCATTACAGTCTTTGTTTTCCTTTTACATTTCTTATTTTACTGTGAGGTCTCATTTAGGAGTGTCTTGGGGCACTGTGATCACTTCCTACATTATGATGACACTTGCTAGCTTTGAATGTAATAATTTTCAAACCCACTTGTTCTGAGTTGATAATTGTAAAGGTCTGGCCCAGGTCTGCCATTTTCTCAGCTTGTCCTTCCATTTCATCAGGCTCATCTCTCCTTTCATAAATGCCCCTCACAACTCAAATTTTATCTGCAGCATCATGGACTTACTGATCAGATGTCAAGGTTTGGAAGATTTCAGAGGTAAGCAAATTACTGGCCAGGACCAAGACTTTGCAAGGTGTGATAGAGAAATCTGTTTTAAAGATAACTACTTCAGGAATGACAGAGGAACTTGGTTCACTCCTAACTGCATCAGGCTCTGAGCCTCTCATTTTCAATGGTTACACCTGCTGTCTAGAAGCCCTTATCCCAACACATGTAGTATTGGCATATGGCAAGAGGTTCTGCTTCATTCCGATCTAATACAGGCTTTTTATTCCCAAGGCAATCATAAAACTCAAAGGACAATTCCTGCCACATGCTATGGCCTTGACAAGCTGCATGACTCCTCACAAAGCTTTGTTCATTTAATCCAATTCTTTTTGGATGTGGTAGCTCCAGCACACTGCCAGAATAGTGGCAGCTGACAAACTTTCTTTTTGGAAATGCTCTATCTGGCTTGAGAGGGTGGGGACTCCCTTGAAGATACCATAGCAAAATCAAATGCTTTGTCAGAAACTGGATGAGCTCTACAAGCTCTCTTCCTGCCTGCATTTGAGGCAAATTTGCTCTTTATGGACTTTTCCTGAGTCAACAGAGATGGTTGTCCTGTAGGTCCACATAGCCCATTTGATTCAAAAAGGAGGTGGGGGTTTTTAACTTTAGAAATATATCTTGACAGCGATAATAATTCTGTACTGTCCAAAAGATTAAAACAACCATCTTGTTTCACCAAAAAAACTACTAGAAATGTTTAGAAGYCCATACTCGTTTGTGTCTTTCTTTACTATGTTACTGTATGCTGCTGTGGCTTTCTTTGAAGTACTGTTTTTACAGAGAATGCAGCAGCACTAATTGTCTCACATTCAGCCTCACAAAACTCAGGCTCCTATGAAGTGCCTGCATTTTACTTCCGATCTGGCTGAAAAGCAGAAACTGCTCTGGCAGCATCCAGTCAGCAGACCAGACCTCACCTCTGTCACAGGATAATAAAACCACGTTCTCCATGGGAAARCTGTGGTGGGAGACTTTGCAAGAGGTTATTCATGTAATGCACAGGCTAACTCCTATCTGTCCTTCTCTAGGGTGTCACAGCAGGGCTCAAGTCAGCCCTCTGCTGTTCTGAAGWCTGCTTCCTGAGGGTTTGACCAGGGATGTGAGCCTTCTGTCCAGAGACGCCTCCTGCCATGCTGAGTTTTTGGGGTAATGTCAAATACTTTATAAAGAATAATATTTATTCCTTCTAGAGGTTTTGTAAGATTAGATAGAAATGTTCACAGATGGGAACAGTATATGCAGAACTGTAGTTTTGAACATCAGTGACATTTTGGGCTTCCATTTTCACTGGCTCGTAAACAAAGATAGTACACTTAAATGTAGATCTAGAAATCAGCTTTCACATAACTTCCAGACTTTTCTATCCATGGTGACTTATTATATGAAGCATTACAGTCCCCTTGAATGCCTACCTATATGCTTAAAATTCTGTTTTGTCCATCTCCATGTATTTTTTGTTAGAGTTTACAAAGTTGTGCTCATGAATACATACAAACAAAACCCAGTTAGACTTCACATCTAAGASTACTGAGTACAGAAGAAATAAAGACCTTTGACATGCATCCATAGTAGCCTGCATCCACAAAAGAACAGTTCTGAACATTATCATCATGCCTGGAAATATGGAAACAATTGATTTTAGATATGAGTGCAAACATAGCATAGAATATCAGATGCTTCCAGAGTTTTTGAATGAAGTGAGAGTATGCTTTTCATATGCTGTACAAAAATTAATCTTTAGGCAACAAAAATCATGACAAGAGTGATGTGAAAGTAATGTTAGGTAGTAGAATATCCTGTAATTTGTAATAATTATTTTGTAATTATTTGGTATAACCCATGGATATATCTTTAATCTGTTTAAATTAATCAAATCATTTAAAGTTATGAAACAGCAAACTAGGAGTTTKGAGACCTAAACGGCTGTCTCTGCTGGATGACATCTTTGGTATCTGTCATTTGTCTTGCTTCTTACAAGCCAGAGAGCTGTATACAAAACCAAATGTTTACATGTTCACCTCACARAAAAGCATAATTGATGGTACTTATAAAATATGCAAAAATTTGCCTTTTGTACCAGGTCAGAATATCCTATTTCTGTAACTGTTTCAATGGCCTGCCTTTGCCTAGTCAGAATTAACCTGAAAGTATTTAGATAACTTCACCCAATASTAAACTCAGGCTGGGTTGGAATAACTCCCTGAACTGGGAGCAGAGTCTGACAGTTTGTGTATATTAGTAGGAGGAGGTACATATGGGATCACAGCCAAAAAGCTCTGCACMCTGCTCCCATGGCGCAGGAAGAATGGGCTGGGAAGAGGTCCAGCTCTCCAACAGAAGGCTGATAAGTGTAGGGCCAGTCCCTGGCAAGCCAAAGGATGACAGGGCACAGTGCCAGGAGACAACTTGCCATGGGCCTGATAGAGCTTACAGAACAAATGCCACCTCCAYTAAACCTCACAAAGGCCAAAAAATACCTTTAACTGCCTGAGGCCAAACTAGGCTGCTGTCATCCTTCCTCACATCATCATCCTTGTGTCTCTTCACTGRGGCAAATCCTCACCTTGACTTTCAAGACAAGTCAGCCAATAGAMCTGATTTCATATGGTTTGTAATGTTTTGAGGCTCTCAGCAAAGGCAGAGAGCTTCAGGTGYAAACGTGATAATCAGCAAAATCAAAACAAGCAATAAAAAGACTGCAGAGTTTAATCCTTCTGTGGCGAATGGGGATGACTGTTTCATTGAAATGCTATTAGGCACCTTAGTCAGGTAAATAACCATTTATCATTGCAGCTGGATTTTACCTTGCCATGATCTGGCAGCAGCAGACTGCCACACTGCTGTGAGCTCATCTCCTGCTGTGACATCATGAGCAAGCACTTGGCAGATGAAACTTTACATGACTTCATGGCTTTGTTCCGAAAGAACAATGCTGCTCAGTCTTGTCTGAGACAATGAGGCTGCCACAATAACCCTCTTTTGCAAAAGCTGATGAGCTAATTCCATGGTGGACTTCCCTCTGATACAATATCATTTTCAGAAATTCAAAATGAAGCTCTAGTTCCATGGTACTACCAAGGCTTTGCCCAAAATGTTCAGAGTTAGGATTTGGACATTTTGGCATTAACAGGTCTTTTACAGTTGATTTTTTAGGGAAGGAAGCTACATCAGTGGTGAGACATTAGTCAGAAAGCTCTCCAGTCCCCTGGGAATTGCTAAGCTCACTTTAATATCTCTTGTGCATAAAAATCAAGAGGCAAGCAGAATAAAAGCAAAACTTGGCTTGAAAGCACCGAAATTGAAATCCATTGAAATATTAAGCAAGCTACTCTTTCCTCAGGCCAAATTCATCCATTAACCCAAAGCAGTCTGCAGCTGAGACATGCTTTTCATTCCAATTTTGTTTCTAACAGCATTTTGCGATCCATCTCTGTGGCACTTTTTGTAGTATGAAACAGCAAAAACTTACAATGCCAAAATACAAGGTTACCAAGGCCCCATGTTCCAAATACCTCTCAGCTACGCAACTGAGCTGGTCTCACTATCATGTACAAAAGATCAGAAAATGTGTTGAGAAACACAGATGTTTAAATTCTCAGAGTATTAGCAGAAAAAAAAAGCAGATGAATCTTTGTTAAGAAATCACTTTGAAAGAAGAGATGCTGCAGAGGAACAAGGAGAGGCACACAAGAAAATCATATATGATTCAATATTATAAAAGACTTCTAGCAGGAAGACAAGTCTTGCTTCTATACTCATATCTCATCAGAGACAACTGATTTACTAGGCAGCAAGACTTTGTGGTGATCATACTGTGAAAAACAAGCAAGGACAATGTAATTTCCTGTATGTGTAAACTTCCCATTTYTTCTGTGACTGAAGGAGTAAAATGTGTTGAAGGAGGCTGTGCTTTTATTTGGTGTAGGAACCCAGGCAGCACTGCGAACAACACAAGAAAGCACCATTTGCAGATATTTATTTAATTTAATTACATCTTATGACTACAGTTAGTCATAGATATGTCAATTACCTGGTGGCTATTATATGAAGCAAAATTTGTAAATTCTAGCAACTTAGTAGACAGGCCAAGAGGTAAATGTCAGTATTGATTGAAGGATGATTATCACCATAGTGATACTATTAGGTTAAGAAATGTTATTATGAGCTTTCTTGAACATTTAAATGTAAAATTTATTACATATCTATTAATATTTTTTTTCAGTTACATGAAAATTTACCATGAGGAAATCAGAGTTTATCAGCTGATGATAGTATCAAAGAAAGGTAACTCCACTGATCCTATAATTGTGGTTTGTGGGTGTCTATATTTTAGATAATTCCCAAACAAGCAGAGTTTCTTAAGCTGAAACACCTTCATGCACACTCACTTGGGGAAATAGACATTTCCTATTATATACAACCAAAGGTTTCCACGCTGCAGCAACTGTACTAAAGAACCTGCCCCATTTCCTCACCACTCTGAACACAGAAATAAATTCTGAGCAATTTCAGTCCCGTGTCATGCAAAAAAAAAAAATAAAATAAAAAAGAACACTAGTAAAAATATTTTCCTGTCTGAACTTAGAAAGAAAGAAATTAAGGTAAGAATTGAAACTATACACATTAAAACAGGATTTGAAGTTATTGTTAAATAAATTCTTTTCCAGTCCCTCAATTTAATACCACAAACATTCTTCTGACAGCAACTCCTAGAATTCCTCAGATTAAACCACCACCACAAAATCATTTGATATAGCACTGTATCAGCTCAAGACACTTATGAGACAAGCCTGCAGGTTCAAGCTTAAAATAATTAGAAATTGAAAACGCTTATCAGTAAGGCCACATCTTCTGTGGCCTGAACTCACACGGCCTCATGAAAGAGCTGTAAGACTACACCTTGGTGGCTCACAATCATCTTGGGAATAACTCTCCCTTTAGATTTTCCTTACATGCAGGGACTATTCCTATGCATTCCCTGACAGCATCAACATCAGTGAAGTGATGAATGAGTAGTCTGATCCTATCGATACAAAATAAGATAAAAAAACAAAAAGGGCAAGAAATTTGGAACGAGGTGTGAAAGTAGACATCCAAAGCTTCCTTCTCTCAGAGTGAGCAGCTGTGGTTCTTATCACAAACCTGTAAGTATGGGTGGAAATCCTGGGATTTTTTAAGCCGAGAACAAGAGTCCTTCCTCTTAATATAGAAAAAGTACCCCCCTTAAAATTTCTTCCTTCTGAGCCACAAGTCCAGGCTATAAAGCATCTGAAGACAAAAAAGTTTAGTTTTTGTCTCAAAGGAATCTCAAAGACCTGTTTGAGATTCCTAAAAAGAGATGGTGACTGACCCCTGGAATGGAGGAAGGCCTAGAGGAGATTGGCAAGAATGATGTGCTAAAAGAAGAATGTAAAGACAAGCAACAAATYGTCATAAAGAAAGATGAAATTAACTCAGTACAAGAGGGACTGGATAGAAAAGTTTGCTTTAGAAATACTGCTGCATCATTTAGTCATAAGATCGAACAAACAACCTTCCCTGAAATAATTAGTCAAGAGTAATGTTTTCCTGAGCTAACCAGGCTAGTGTGGGAGGCTAGTCTGTATGTGACTCAGCCCAATATAAAATACAGAAACTAGACATCTCACAAAGCCAGCAACTGGCTTAGTGGGTTTAACCTGCATATTTCTTCCCAGTAACTGTGAGGACACAGTCTCATGACAGCATTTAGAGACCAGTAATGGTACAGTATATTTAAAYTGTGATTCCCCTGTATGTTGCAATTGCTATATTGTGATTGTGTTGCAATCCAAGTATATTGCTGTAACATTCTGCTAAATCAAAACTTGAGAACTTGGTTAGAGAGTATTGAACTATGGCTGCAGGCTATGAAGTGASCCCAACACAAAAGAAGACACCATTACTGGAGGCAAGACCTCCTCCTTTTCCTAGATTACCTGTCCCAGGTCATTGAATTGAAGAGCTCTAAGTAAAAAGTCACACATCTTTCATAGCCTCTAATCCTGAAGCACTGGTTCCTCTATAGATGACAAGTACAACCTCAGACCCTGCATCTTTATTGATCACATCCAGTGAAACCTGAAAGGAAATGAGAAGCCTGCCTGATTTGCTCAAGTCCTCCATGAGTTTAAAACAACCAAACCAAACCAAATTAAACCAAACATACAAAACAAACGACAACAAAAAGCCCACCACCACAACAATAAAACCAAAAGCAACCAACCACTCTAATGACTGGTCTGATGGTATTCTCCATGCTCATCCCTAACTAAAAGACCACTGGAACCAATGAAGAGGCAGGGGACAATCACTTTTCACAAGTTCCTGGAATGTGTGAGCCCCGGCTCCACAATCTATTTGCCCTGTACAATAGGAGGAGGCAGCTACAGGAGGATCAATGGTTAGTTTTACATTAAAAAAAAACCCTGATTCACAATGCTAAATGAACTAACAGTGGCAAGACTGTGGACAGATTTAATTAATAATTTAATTCAGACAATGCAATGTAACTATTCTCAAGACAGGTACTTGAACCTTTCCTTCTTGGTAAGTGATTCAAATGCTTTCTTTAATATTTAAGATGGCTTCCTTTGGCAACTATTTCAAGTTAGTCATAGCAGATTAAACAGCAACTTCGCAACACATTTTTTTTCTCATTTTTAAACTCTCCCAGCCTATATAACACTTTAAGGCCTTCAGCCCAATTTTGTGCAATAAAATGCTGCAGAGTTCCATCAAAGATCTCTATACAAAGCTAAAATTTTCAGGAGTGAACAAGCACAAAGGGAAAACTCTAAGAGCAATTCTGTCATATTTTTGAGTCATGTGTCTTGTTTTTCTCTTTCTCATTTATAAATAAATCATTACCATAGCAGACTATGGTAAATAAACTGCTGGATTTAAACAGCCAGAGTTACATACCTGAACTTGCAACCACCAACATACTTCAGCAGATTGTGTTTTGGTTGTTAAAATTAGGCTATAGCTCCAAACACCCCTTTCCACCCTGCCAAAGSCACCTGATGAAAGTGTAAGCTGTCAGGAAATAGATAATCTTACAGGCTAAAACCTAAAACAGTTCTCAGGAAAGAAAAAAGACAAAAGGGCAACTAGGAACTAACTAGGAACTAAATGCCTAGGTCCAGAAAAGCAAGTAACAGGAGAAGTCCTTTGGAAAGGACAGTTCATAAACTGTTGAGGTTTTAGTTTTACAAGCAATTATTTTCCCTTCCTTCTTCCTATAGTCAAAGTGGGATTTGCTTTGCACTTTCTTCAACTGTAAAAGAATTCCTTCAAAATTTACACAGGGCATTAAGGCCTTGAATCCTCAGTGTATCTGAAGAAAAATGAAATGTCAGCAAGACAGAAGAGTTCTTGGACATTTTGATTTCACCAATTTCCTGCCACAGTTGTTACAATCACACTAGTGACAACACAGACAAGATGATAACTGGAAACATAGTTTACAGGAGTAAAAAGAGCAGTGACAAAGAACTCCCTCAAAATGACAAGTAATTCAAGTGTTTAGCTATTTAATTTTTTCCACATAAAGCATACCTCTGAAATTGAACAGTTCCAGTTAGAGAAATCTAATACTTTGCAAAGTTATTATAAGAAAAAAAGCAAACACTACACATAGGTCAGATACCCTGCTACAGCAAAAGGGGAATTGAGGCAACAGGGATAAGTAAGACAAAACTTCTTTTAAAAGTGATTCCAATTCCTATCTGTTAAAGCCTCTGAAAAGAAATCTGTCTGTAATTTAAGGATGGAATATTTTTTGTCAATTTTGCTATTTTCTAACTTGCTTTAAGTACTTGGTTTATAAAACAAGCTTCAGTGAAGTGCTTTTAAACAAATGCCAGCTACTTCGTGCACACTTGAACAACCACATGCCATTCTACAATTCTCMCCTGTTTTTAGCTCCCAATCACATCTTTTCAGAGATGTTTATGAAATTGGTGCAAGCGCAGGTACAAGCTGTAGTCAAACAAACAATAACTTCTTTAACAAATGATTGTGTGAATGCAACAGATCCTAAAACAAGAGAAAATTTTTACACATTTGGGGAACATATTGTATTTATTAGCTAGAATTCTTTTCCTAGCCTTGCTAGTAGAGCCTAGCAGAGAGACTTCATCTTCTCTTTCTATACTGTTACCAAACAAGAAAGATTGTGAAAGAGTAACAAGCAGGGTACAGTGCAAAAAAAAGTCAATTGCTAAAAGACAATCAGTTGGTTTTGTGCCAACCTTTTTTCCCCACAGAGCCCTGTGGTACTGACAGTCCTCCTGGGTCTAACAAAGTCCACACCTAGCCCTAATGTGACTATATCGGGAGTTAACAAGACTTTTTAAAAAAAAAAAAAATATAGCTGCTGCAGGAGAAATTGAAGCCTGTTGTCACAATGGGTTGCATCTCTTCTTAGAAAAATCCCCTGATAATAGGAGAGGAAGACAAATGGGCAGCAGTCCCCTTTTCAGCAAGCTATTTCTGAAACTGTCCAGACAAGGAATAAACAACCTTCTCAACAGAAAAAAACATTTATTTGAGTCAGCTGTTAAATCACCTTCACCAAAACAAACAGCTTAAAGACACAAGTACTCCACATACCAGCCATCTATCAGCCATCTCGCAGACTCAGTTTTGCTTTCCTGGAAGGTTATGAAGCTAAAACACATGAAGGAAGGGCACAGCAAGCACAGCAGCCAGAGCATAAGTGAGGGGGAAACARGGAACCTTGGCACAGGTGGAGGGAAATGGTGTTGAACATCAGGAGAAGGAAGCTATGCTTGTATTTTCAGAAGCAGYTGACATAACCCAACAGCTCACTGCATCCAAAGTAGAGGATTTGCTTCTCAGTGTGCCCTGCTTTTGGCCGTCTTTAACTCGTATCAGCTGTGGTATGGTTGGCCCTCCACTGTCTCTCCACTACAAGCCAAACCTGCTGCTTTAGTGAGCTGAAGTGCCTCACAGGAGAGTGCAACCAGCACCAGAACTGCAGGGTGGTAGTAGCAGCACACAACCAAATGTCAGGGGGCAGAGGTGGGTGGCCAGCAATCCCCTGTGCCTCTGGAAGTCACACTTGAAATTCYTAAACAGTAAGAAGAGAGGGTATTTTGCAGAGAAAACAGACACAATCTGCTATCTCGTCACACATGCCAACAGCATAGGAACAGTTTTTTAAACGTCTTTTCCTTGTCACTTTTGAATTTTACCAATTTTAAGCACRAAGTGTAACAGCAACAGGATTTGAGAACACTGTGAGAAAAACCCAACATCTAAACAAGGAAAGTAGTAGGAAAAAGAAAAGAGCAAAATTTCAAGACAGTTTTGGCAAAATCCTGGGAAAACAGAAGAGAGAGTAATTAAAAATCTAACACATAATTTGCTTTTCAAATTTTTAATTAGGTATAATAAATGTACACAAAAGGAAGCATCAGCATTTTTGTTCATTTTAAGTATGAAATGGTAGGGAAAATAGACACATGGCATGAGTGAGGTCAGAAATATCAAGACTGGTTTGAAACATTTCAAAATGTCATGCTAGCAGGATATTAAGGGAAACTTTTAAAGCCATCATGAACAAGGCTTGTTTAACATCAGAGCTAGAATCCACACTGCACACAAATTTGACATAGACTGAGAAAAGCAATTTTCCTCATGTCTCATATACCCAGGAATTTCAGCTGTGAAGGCTATATCAGAGTTAGCCATTTTCTCTCATTCTGAATGAGTACATTGACTAAACAAATTATTAGAAAGTAAGTGCAAACACCTGCACTACTGTGGCATGCTAAACCCATTACTAGAAAGAGTCTTAATAAGGCTGAAGAAGAGGCAGCAGCATTTGAGATATTATAAACCAGTCTAGCACCAAGCAACTCCAAAGTCTAGTTCCCTATCTGCCCTTTGGTGGATAYCTTTTGGGGAGTGAAAAAAGGAAAGAAATAAAACCACTGTAAACTGCAAAGCCCTAAATGTCTGACTCCCTGGATAAAGAAAAAGCTTATTTCATTTCCTGAAGCTACACATGGTAAACATCAGAGTTAATTCCAAAACCAAGGACAACACTCTACCAGTTACAGTGTTTATGGGAAGACAACCCTACAACATACTGAGGACTGTATATGACCAGGGTTCCTTTGCAAAGCAGTCCCCATAAACAGTACATTGTCTTCTTGATCCTGTCAACAGTGCGGTAATAGACATGTTCAGTTCAGCTCTGCACTTCAGGACTATTTTTAAGTGCCCTCAGAACAAAATCCGCTTCTACAGCTCCCGTTAGCTATGCTAATGAATTCTCCTCATCACCCTCAAAACACACATGTGGTGAATAGTTACTCCAAAAGAAGAGATTCATTTACATACCTCACCCAAAGGGATCCAGGAATTAGACTTTTTGCAGTGCTTCAAATGCATAGCAAACTGAAGTTGGAAGTTTTCCCAGACTCACATATGCATCTTATCTATCTTTCTGCAGCACTTGCAGAGGTTGTTAGCTGACCTAATTCTGTTCTTCCTAAAATCAGTGAAAACYACTTACTGGGGATTACCAGCATTAAAAGTCTTGACAAAGCATTAGGTGTACAACCACCTAAACTGCACTCTCAGCCAGATTCAGTTCCCAACCCCTGTAAGCATAAAACAGACATTGTAAAAAAAAGTGAATTTCTAGGTGTCTTCAATCTTGCATCTTTCCTTCTGGAAGCAATTCAGATTTTGTAAATTAATTGCATATTCTAATTCTGAGATGCTTGCATCATCAATATATTAAAAGTGTATCAAACAGAAATTAAGAAAAAATATCTTATTTGTATGACTGCTTAATTATTGTTTTAGAATTTGGAAGCCTTACATACAGAATTAAAAAGAATTTAGTTTTTAAACTAAATTTCTTGGCCTACCAAAGTGAAAACTGATGTTCATGACTTCTAGGCAGGTACTTCTACAACTTCAAAATAGTCATTAGGCAGAATCACATAGCCTTTTCCTCCCAATATGCCTTTGTCTTTCTGAAACTGAACAATCTCTCTCAGTTTTTCAATTTGTCTTTCCTGACGCCGGCATCGCTGTTGTGCTGTCTTCAGCTTCTTCCGCAGTTTTTCCACTTGTTCCTCCAGCTGTTGAATTCTTTTTCGCTGATGAACTGTATCCTCTACAGTATAGTTATGATCACAAAAAACAGCAAGATTGCTGGGGGTCTGGAGAGGGGGCATCAATAATCCAATACTTGGATCTACAAATCTGGCATCTATTTGAGACAAATGAAAAGAAGGAGTTGATGGAGATGCTGGTAGTACTGGAGCTGCTGGTGGTGGTGGTGGTGGTGGAGGCGGTGGTGGCGGTGGCAGTGGGGGAGGTGGCAGTGGATCCTCCGGCTGTTCTGCAAATTCTTCAGACTAGAAAGAGCAAGAAAAAAAAGTACGTTTTGATGTTTAACATTGTTTACAACACAATTTCCTTACTACAGCCCCAGAAAAACCTAAAGAACCAGGACTTAAATTAATAAAATAAATTTCAAAGCCAAGATTTTCAAAACTGGCAAACATTTCTGCGCCTGCTTTGGCTTCTCAACTGGACATACTTTTAAGCAGCTTCATTATAAGGGCTCTTTGAAACTCAAGCCTTTGATGTATCAATACTTCTTTTGAAAATTAAGTTTTTGAAATATATATCCACAATTACCTAAGAAGCAAGAACACAAGCTGCAGTTCCATAAAACAGAGTTCAAACGACCTAGTAACTCATCACTGCCATACCATTCCCCTTTGTCTCTCCTTCTTTCTGCTACATYATACCACTATGCAACTGAACCTATCAGCTAATTTAATCAAAAACACAGCAGAAGCACACAAACTTCTGCTGAGGTAGAATAAGGTTCAACTAGTGAGCAGGCTGACAGGCTAGCAGAGCAGAGAGGCAGACACAGCAAGACCAGTCTTCCCAAATCTGGAAGGGACTCTGTCATTGATTTTGGGCTGCAGCATAAGGGTTTGGTTTCAAGAGATATCATGAACAAAAATAAACAGCTGTTCAATAGCAAAGCAGCCCTCTTATTCTTGGTATTTATGCTTGCCCAAACATAGCTGCTAGAATGACAGAAAGCTATTTGATCTCCCACTGTCACTATATAAATTTTCCATCCATTATTAAAAGTCAAAACAACACAAAGTATGACCTACACCTGCCCAGATATGTGAAAAAAGTGAGAAACATAGATTTATAAAACAGTTTGGGTTGGAAGGGACCCTAAAGATCTTTCAGTGTCAACACCCATCCACCATGGGCAGGGCCATCTTTCACTAGACCAGGCTGCTCAGGGCCCTGTCCAACCTGACCTTGAAAACTTTCAGGGGTGGAGCATCCACAGCTTCTCTGGGCAATTTGCTCCAGTGCCTCACCACCCTCATAGTAGACAATTTTTATCTAAGATTTAATCTAAATCTGCCCTCTTTCACTTTAAGGCYGTTCCCCCTTGGCCTGTCACTACTGGCCCTTGTAAAAAAGTCCCTTTCTAGCCTTCCTGTAGGCCCCATTTTGATACTGGAAATTTGCTATGAGGTCTCCACACCACCTTCTCTTCTCCAGGCTGAACATTCCCAACTTTTTCAGMCTACCTGTCTAAGAGAGGAGCTATATCCCTCTGGTCATCTTCCTGGCCCYCTCTGGATTCACTCTAACAACTCCCTGTCCTTCCTGTGCTGGKCCCCCGAGCTGGGTRCAGTGTTCCAGGTGGGGTCTCASCAGAGCCGAGCAGAGGGGCACAATCCCCTCCCTCACTCTGTTGGCCATAATGCTTTGGATGCAGCCCAGGACTGGCTTTGTGCACTGTGAGCTCAAACTGCCAGGTCACGTTAAGAAATAGGACTGCACAGCTGGCAGATGGAATGGATAGGGGAGATACACAGGTCTCTCTTGGCAGCAGCAAAATATCAATTGGCTCAACTCCACTGCAGGGKTTTTTTTTCCAGTTAAAGATGCAGGTTTTATCACATTGCTCTTGATAGGTTCACTTGTACAGCTCAGGACAACACAGATCCCAAACCACTTGAGTACAGACCAGAGTACAGAATCAGATTCTTTCTTCCCCAAAAGAATGCAGTATAATGCAGAAATACTTCTGTGCATATGTTGATTCAAAAAGCACTGTTGAAACCAAAGAGCTTGCATATTGCCTATTAAAAATAAAGTTTAAAACATTCTCGGTAAAAGAGGCACTGAAACAATTTTCTACCTACACATCTGCTGCCAATACTATTAGTACAAAGAAAAACATAAGGTCCAGGAAAATGTTGATTTCAAGAACAGCCAACAGTCCTTACCAACAAAATATCAAGCTCAGGAGATCTGAAGGTCATGTTGTTAATTTCCTTGATTTAACATGCAAACAATATAATATTTGATATTTGSGTGTCTAGCTGTCCCTCATACAAACTACAACACTTGGCAGACAGTAACTAAAAAGGCAGCCTGTGATTCATATTGAAGGAAAGTGGAACCTGGTATTAAAGGAAAGTTTAATATGCACTCAAAAATAATTGATCACATGAAAGTACAAAACCAGCCAATTACCAGTCTTATTTCTCAGTTATAAAACACTGCTGCTGTTAGCCTACCTAATTCACATATGAATATTCTCAAGAGTTTGACCCTAYCAGCTATCACTATCAAATTTTTCTATGAAAAGACCCTACAAGAAGACAGAGCCAGCAAAAAGAAAATCATTCTTGTTAGAAACAAAAGCAAAAATCAGATCACTGATGGACTTCAAACAGTCACTTCTGTTTGAAGCTACAGATAGGTAGCTACATGCTACCTCTATATACACATTACTATTGTCAACATATTACAGAGAACAGATCTTTGGTATCACTGTGACATCACTARTGACATCTAATTACTTCTTCCAGCCAATAAACTCTTGTCTTAAGACACAAGTTAAGAAAAAGAAAGTAGATCAAATGACATAGTGCAAAAGATAAAAACCTGCATTTCAACACCAGTGTGGATTCAACTCCAAAAGAACAACTATTTGTTATTATATTTTACTCAAAGACATATGGCAGTTTATTAAAAAAAATGCCATGAGACAAACAGAAATAGAACTAAATCCTTCAGAATTAAAAGGCACTCACTCTTCTGTGTTTTTTAGATTCAGGTATGAACAGCAAAATTGAGAACGCGGCTCACTACTAATCCTGTTGCACTAAGTGTACTTTTGCAGACTACCCTATACACCCATTCACGTTTCAAACTGCAAAAAAAAATTGCAAGTATTTTACACACAATGAAGAAAATGTGCATCACAGAGATAAAGAAGTGTAATCAAACTAAAAACACAGCCATATTTCCCTGTAAGTTGTCTACTCCTTATATACGTTCTACTTACATTCTCTTATCTGTTACTAACCACTTTCCTTTTTTCAAATGCATTGCTTTTTGATTTCTGCATATAAGAGAAAAATCGGACAAGAAAAGCCTGGGTTTTTCTCTGTGCACTTCATCCCATTAAAGTCTTTTGTTCTGTAGACCTACTCTACCACTGTCTCCTTTGCCACTTCTACGGAAAGTGACGAGTGATCAAATATTTTATATCCTTCAAAGAAGTTAAAAATCTTTTCCATTCTTGTCTTGAAGTTATTACATCAAGAAGGAAGAATTCATAAGCGACTTGTGTTAGAAATAGCTTACTTTTTGAAACAATTAAGTAGGGATAAAGTCTTTGAAGCAAAAACTGTTTGTCTGTAATGAGTGAGCTGACTAGAGCGAGTCCCTCTCCCGCCAGGCGCAAACACACAAACCCTTCAACAAAATGGTAACTGTTACACCCTTTAGCGGCCAGGGGYGGCCCCTGTCCCCTTTTCCATTGATGGCTACCCAGGAACTTACACTCTCCTGACTGCCTACTCCTCTTTCTACTCCCCTCTTATCCCAGTATGGTAAGTTGTATCTCCTGGTTTCACCCTTCTCTCTCTTTTCTTCAGGATCATAATCCTTTGAGTTTTTAAAATGTATGCTACAGGTCTCTTCTGCGTCCCCCATATTTGGGTTAATACTCCATAAACTGTCCCCTCCTCATGTTGACATACAAATTAAAAGGTTTTTCTAAGGAGGGGTGTGCTAAAACAGGAGCCTGAAATGATTTCTTCTTCAGATTCTCAAACCGGTGTTGCTGATTGCTAGTATACTCAACTTTTTCACCTTCCTCTTGTAGTTTTTCATACAAAAATTTTATATGCTGGGTAAAATTCTCAATCCATGAGCAGCACTACCTGAGCAAACCTAAGAATTTTCTTACTTCTCATTTGGTTTTAGGAAGGTGCATAGTGACAATGCTAGGATTATCCTTCTTGACCCTTCACTTATTAGATGCCCAAGGTATTTTACTTCTTTCTCCACAAAATGTAATTTTGTCTTAGACACTCTTTGTCTTTTCTCTCCTAAAAAGTTCAATAACTTAACTGTGAAATCTTGGACTTTATCTTCAACAGATCATCCACATATAGTAGCAACTTTGCCCCTGGATTTAGATTCAACTCTTCAAGCACTTGTTCTGAAATTTGTCCAAACAGATTTGGAGATTCTGTAAATCCCCTATAGTAAAGAAGTCCATTGTAATTGTTGCAATTTTCTCCCAGTAGCGGGGTCTTCCCATTCAAAGGCAAATATATCTCTGCTGTTTTCTGCTATTGGACAGGTCCAGAATGCATCTTTTAAATCAATCACGCTGAACCACATATGATCATGGGGAATTTTGCTTAGTAAAGTATATGGATTAGGGACTACCAGATGGCATCCTTCAACAAGTTTACTCAGTTCTTTCAAATCTTGAACAAGACTCAAATCTTGAGTCTGTATATCCTGTCCGGTTTCCTGACAGATAAAAGGGGGGCATTATAAGGGGGCACGCAGGGTTCTAAACACCGACCTTTCAAAAGCTGGTCAATTACAACTTCTAATCTCCTTCTTCCTTCCCAAGATGTAGGTACTGTTTCACGGGGATGTGCTGGCTCCCTTCCCTTAATTTTAGGGTGAGATATTCAGTCCTCCTCCATTATCTTCAGCTACTCACACCACTGGATGTAACTCTTTCTCATCCTCTATGGCCAGTTTAAATAGCTTTACCACCATTTGATCCTCTTCTGAAATTACCACAACCCCTAATTGCACTTGTAAATCTAYCCCTAACAAGTTGATGCTGACCTCTGGTATTATTACAAAAATAGATGTAATTTCCTTGTCACTTTCCAAAACTTTTACTTGTTCCACTATGGGAGCATGGAATCCCTCCCCTTTCACTCTAATTATTCTGGTTTCATTGGTCCCTTTCATACATCTGCAGGGGATTTTAATTAAACTTGAACTCCCAGCTCCCAAATCCACCATAAGTACATACTCTTCTTCTTGGGGTCCTAATTTTGAATTTATTGAGGGCTCTTTATGGATCCCAAAAAATAGAGCCCCTGACATTTCTAATCCTGTGCATAAGTTCCTCWTTTCATCATCTGGAAGGTTTTAACCTCCCTCCGTAGTTCCAGGCATTCCCTTTTGAAATGTGTCACCTTTCCACAAGCACTTCTTGGGACCTGTCTGCCAAGTGGTCATCCCCCATCCTCTTCTCTGGGGTCTTCTAACATTAGRCTGAAGGGTTCTCTCTGCTACTCCTCCTCCCAACCCCATTTCCAGGTTGCCACTTTATTACTTGGTCTAAAGTGGCCACCATTAACTTAGTTTTATTCTTCTGTTTCTTATCATCTCTCTTAACATAAACTTTCTGAGCTTTCCTCAATAATTYACTCAATTCCTTATCACTCCAGTCCTCTGTTTTCTCCAATTTCTTCTTTATGTCTGGCCATGCTTTAGTAACAAAACTTATTTTCAGTAGCTCTTGATCTGATTTTCCTTCCAAGAGCTATTCTTGAGTACTGCTGAGTATTCTTTCTGAGCCTCTCTAACCAGGCAGTGGGTATCTCACCCYGCTGCTGTTTATTTTCAAACACTTTCTCAAAACTCTGCTCCTTTGGTGCCACTTCTTTTATTTCCCTAATCACCAATCTTTTATAGTCTGACATATTATTCCTTCCTTCAGTTGTATTCTGACCCCTGTTAGGTCTTAATACTGGAAACTTATGTTCACTGCRTACTCTCCCTTGAACATCAGGTGGATTTTCTCTTTCCCAGATTCTTATCCCTGCAATTCATATCACTTGCTTTTCCTCTGAAGTAAATAAAGTTCCCAAAATAGATTGCATTTCTTCCCAAGTGTAGATATTTTGACCTAAAAATTGATCCAATTGCTCTACCAACCACAAGGGGTTCTCTAGTATGCTACTCATCTCCCTACAAATTCTTTTAATCTATTACTAGTAGGAGGTACATTCACAAATGTTACTCTTCATGGAGCTGCCTGCATTGACACCTCACACAAGGGAAACATGGAAATATTTGCATTAACGTTTGAGGTGGCATTCAAAGGGAGGAAATGGGAAATTTTAAATATCTTTCTTTACCAGCACTAACTCTTGTAATTGTTGTTGTCTGTGACACCTGGTCTGTCTTATCATCAGATTTTACCATTTCATTTCAACCAGCCCCACCAGGTGGACCAGCCATTTCATAAGGACCAGCTATGCCCTGTGGATCCACAATTTAATGGGAACCAGCCCTGCCAGTGGATTCCCCATTTCATGAGGACCAGCTCCACCATTGTAATTTCTTTGCTACTCAACCGTTGCTTTTTGAACCATTTAGTCCCATGAGGCAGATAGGGAGGGAGTAAGTCCTCTAAGGGGTCCCATTTTCCCTTCCTCTCCCCTCTAATCTCCTTTAAATCTTCAGTTACAAACRTGGATGAGTATCCTTTTCAACAAACAGCATAATCCCTCTCTTCCTGATTACAAGGTTCTTTTGCATTCACACACAAACTTAAATCCTGACATATCCAATCTTCCCAAGACACATATCTTGGCCAATATAATGGGTCTGGTCTAAYAGGTTCTTTAGTMCACTCAAATAYAMMATACTGGATCATCTTTTCCTGATTCTTCCTGAGTACAAAATAGCTCCTCTTGTCCCCAGTMCCTGAGCAACCTCCCCAAAGGAGTGTCAGGAGCTAGGCTCAGAGTGAAGGTATGCTTTAAGCTCCTCTTCCCTCCTCTTAATCCTACTGCTGCTAGCTATTTCCCATCAGAGTTCTCTGCAGGACTCCTTTCTTCCAGAATCGACTCACTTCATCCCTTCACTGGCCATATGCCTCAAGGAATAATGGCACCACAGTCAGGACTCTTCAATCGCTTTGCAGGCAATTCTGCCCCCAAAGCACACACACTCCATGCTACTCCTCTCAGCTGCCTAGGCAACACTTAGCAGTCACTTTTCTTACCTGGGACCTGTGCACAGATGTTATCACCTGACACATGTAAGCTCTACTTCTCTTCCTTACCCCGCTTTTTTGCTTCRAGAGTCCCCTATCTGAGTCTCACCTGAAGCCCTCACAGGGCACGACAACAGGTCAGGGGCTGCTGAAATCAGCAGGGCACGTCTTCCCCTATTCCCATTGTCCTGCTCTGCAATGTCAGAGGTCAAGTCTCCTGGATRAGTCCCCAAATTGTTAGAAATAACTCACTTTTTTATATAAAAACTGTTCATTTGTAGTGAGTCCACTGACTGGGGTGTGTGTGTCTCTCCCCAAATGTGAACAAAAACTCCCTTCASCAAAATGGCAACTTTCCATATCCTTTCACGGCTGGCAGCAGTCCCTGTCCCTTTTCCACTGGATGGGTACTCAAGACCTCACATTCTCTCCTGACGACCTGCTCCTCTTTCCCCTCCTCTCTCACCTTCCATCCTTTTTTTGGACATGTTTACAACCCTGCCCCTCTCCTGGTTCTCAAAAACACAGAAGACTTTACCATCAGACTTCACGGAGCAGTCTGGCTTTTGAACACAAGCTTAAGCTAAGACAGAGATGGTTTTGGGATGGACAGACAGCAGGCGCAGGGAAGGTTCTGCCCCTCACTTAACTYTGCAAAGCCAGAGGACAGAGCCCTCTTAGGAGGACAATTCAGTTTCACAGTTTAAGATCCACCATCTCTTCAGTGCTAGCAGTAACCATCAGCTGTGAGAGAGCAAAGCCATTTGCAAATATTAATGAAGGCTCTTTCAGACTCCAAATACACAGGAAATACTGTGGAACAACTTAATTACAGGGSAATAGCTTCTCACTTTGTTGCCATTCCATTTAATTCAGCATCCATGTGCTGAATTAAATGGACACSTGGACTGCTCAGAACCAGTGTCTGCCTGTACAATAGTCTGCACTCCAAAGCCTCAGACAGCCCATGCCTCTGCTCCTGTCACAGAAARCAAGAACAGCTATTGGAACTGTTTCAGTCACCACAGCCCTCCTGGTGACCCCAGGTACACACACTCAGCATCCTGCCAGCCTCCATCCTTCCCAGCCTGCATCCTCTCCCTGCTCGCTACCCTGCCATGCTACAACCAGTGACATGCACGATGCATTCCAGCATCTCAGCCATGAGTGCTTTGGGTTTACCTTTTCACYGGGTTCAGTGTAACAAAATATTGTGGGCACAGCATTCTCTTTCAGGAGCTTGTTATTGCATTCCCTCTTAAAACAATCGGGGGTAAAGTGTTCTGAGCAAATGCTGCTGTACTTGGTCGGCTTGAAGTTTTTCCTCTTAACAGCCGCTTCCCACTTCTTGCAAAGRTCGGGTCTTGTAAGAGGAAACCTGCAAGTAAGAGGCACTTTCAACTTTTCYGGAAAGCTTTATAAAGCGGGCATCATGGCCGGAGCCAAACCCCTCCTGCCCCGCAGCGGGGGCGGTCTCAGCCCGCTCTGGGTCTGAAAAAGGCGGCTCAGAGGGTCCCGGGAGGGGCGGGCGAGGCTCCCCACCCTCAGTGGTGGCGGACACACGCGTCCATATGTCCATCTGTCCGTCCGTCCATGCTCGCGCGCTCTCCCCGCCCGCTCCCCGCGCCCCTCGCGCGCACGGCTCCGCGCTGGCCCCGCCCCCGACGCGGCCCCGCCCCGGCGCCCGCGCGCGCTCACTTGTGGAAGGAGATGGGCTTCTCTTTGTCGTATCGGTTCCGGCAGCGGTAGGCGGAACAGGACTGAACCATCCCGCCCAGCCCCGCGCCCGCCGCGGCGCGGCCTCCGAGGGGACGGACGAGCCGGCGGGGCCCCGCGAACTCACCGCCGGGCGCCCATGCTTCCCCCGCCTCCCGTGCCCCCCCCCCGCGCCCGTGACCCTCCGGAGAGGGACGGGAACGGGACGCGCGGCCTCTCCCAACTCCAAGATGGCGGCSCCAGCTTCAACGGAAACTCTCGCGGTAGCGGCGCGCACCGCGCTCCGCCCATGGGGCGCGTCGGCGCGCGGRGTGGAGGCGGAGCTTCCTCCGGCGGGCCCTCCAATCCGGCCGCCTCCTTTCCCCGCGCTCCGCCCTCTGCGCTCCGCCCCCTCCTCCCCGCCGTGCGCCGCCCACACCGCCCGCACCCACAGCTGGACCGCAACGCCCGCATCCACAGCTGGACCGCACCGCCCACAGCCCCCGCACCCACAGCTGGACCGCACCGCCCACAGCCCCCGCACCCACAGCTGG
>NW_026623423.1:717472-719847 GCF_030028575.1 Malurus melanocephalus
TAACACACCGTTGCATTATGGATGTGTAAAACAGCTCCGTGTCACTTGCCTAAACATAGTTCGCAGGTGTATCAGCAAACAGTAGAGAGCTCTCTCAATAAATCGAYCTGTTGGTACAACTGCTCTTTTGAGCAGTTTTGATATGTTCCCAGTTCTGTAGGCTCACTTTCCAGCTCTGCATTAGATCAGCAAGTAAAACTATCCTACATAAGTGACAGCTTTCGTATAGGAATGACAAAGGAACCTACCTTTGGGTACCCCAGTCATATGTAACATGGCATCTAGAAAATCCCTGGCAATAACCCCAGATCCAAGTGAAGCCTCCATGGCTTTTTCTCTGACCCTACCCAGACCACCATTTTCTTCCCAGCCTACTTTCCCACTCTACACTTGCTTTGTTACGGAAAGAAAAGATGGCATTGGCTTTAACTTGGAGGCTGTGGCTTCTTTGCCCAGACTGCCCTCTTTGCCCAGCTGATGGGAGGTACCAGTCACTGCCATTTGCTTGCCCAGGAATATAACAGAAGAGCAAGAGACAGTATAGCAGCTTCAGCGATACTTCCACAAAGCCATTCACATGAGCTGTTTTCAGTACTCAGTGTTGGCTGAGCACTGCTAGCTCTATCCCTCTCCTGCTAGGTCAGCCAAGAGACAAGGAAACAAAAATAAGCTCTTTCTAGCACTACCTTCCTCCCCAAGAAAAACATGCTTACTCCTCCCCTATCCATGTGAATGCATCTGTTCCTGGCCTTTGCCTGATGGCTTTCTTCTCCCTCGAATCCTGCTGTTGTCAGTTTTCTGGGCAGSAATTCTGCCACAACCTCAGGGACCAGCAGAGCTGCACTGTCCAGTGACAAGATGAGCTGGGGGTGACCAGAGCCAAAACTCAGGCTCACCAGCCTGGGKAGAGTCCTGCAGTACGAGAGCAGGGCAGACACTAATGGTAGGACGCACTGACACACCCACACAAGGTGAGGTGATGAACCAGGTACAAGGTCCACCCAGGTAATTCAGGCAGGAGGAGCAGCAGGGGATGGTGCCAGGAACAGAACTGGAAACACAGGTCCAAGGTTCACCCAGGAAATGAGGCTGAGGAGAGCAACACCTGTGACATACCTTGTCAGGGACTGAAGGTGCTGGTCTGTGTTGAAAAGGAGCTTTTGCCCCATAAACCAGTRTTGGGGCCCCCAAAGCACTTGAGTCAAGGTCATCAAGGGTCAGTCCTATGGACTTGAGRAGGGATTCTGAGTCAGTCCTTTCAGACTCGGCACCAATGTCCGTCTCCTCCTCCATTCTTGGTTTTGGAGTGAACCTAGGCAGAGTGGAGGCACAGCATGGCCATACAGATTATGGGGCTAACAGCAGAGCTGGGCAGCTTCACTAGACCATGGTAGAAGAAGCACTTGGTTTTGTTATGTATAGAGGAAATGCCTGGGGAGAAAGCATGAAAGCATAAGTAGATTGCAGAAGGTGACACCTTACTGAGGGGATCCACCAAAGATGAGGAGATCTGGTGAAAGTGTAGATGAGCCCCTGAAGCCCTCAGTTAGCAAGCTGATGTTAAAGACTTAAATGAGAGTTTTCAGCAGCTCTGTCAGGACTGCATGGGTATTCTGATGCAAAATCGATTTATAAAAGACAGGTGGAAAGAAATTTCCTCATCTCATAARAGTTTCAGAGGCTTGGAGAGGGGCAGAGGCAATTGTCTCAAGTAAGGATAACGAGGACAACCCTCAAACTGAAACATGCTATTCACGTTTCAGTAATTTTGAAAGTGTTGGAAATGTATCTAGGCTTCTTCAAATCCTTTTTCTTGGTTTTTTTTTTTTCAGCAAAGAAGACCACATCAAATCCATGTCTGTCTTCTGAGCAACTTTTAGTTTGACTAGTCAGTGTGTTTCCCCATCAGATTTCCCAGCACCGTGCTGTCAGGAATCATTAGTCMTTGACACCTGCACTATCGGGCGCCCATCCATCACAGACCGAACRCACCAGCACCTGCCCCTAGCAGCCGCCACGCGTGGCCCTTGCTCCCCTTCCTCCTGCATGACTCGTTCCCTGGCCGGAGTGACGGCCCCGAGAAACCCTTCGTTCCCGAGCGAAGGGCCTGGCACTGCGTTCTTTCCCGCACCGCAGCCTCGGGGCGAGTTTCCGAGGGGGAGGAGCAGCGCGGGTTCCCCACGGACACTCCACCGAGAAGCCTTTCCGCGCAAGCCCGGCGGGAGGGGGAAGGAGCGGGGTGGGGGGGACCGGCGAAGGCAGCAGAGAGGCGGCGACGGCGGGGCGGGCAGCGGGCCCGGGGCGTGGCGCGGGTCCGGCGACGCCGGGAGGTGGCTCAGTCCCCGCTGCCAGCCGAGGGCGGCCGGCCCCGCGGA
>NW_026623423.1:720302-731583 GCF_030028575.1 Malurus melanocephalus
CGGAGGCCGCGCTGGGGTCGGCTGCGGAGCTGCCACTGCTGAAGCTGCCGCCGGCCGCCGACCTGGAGCAGCTGCTGATCCAGGGGGGCGCGGGGCTGGGCGCGGGCAGCCCAGGGCCGACGGCGCCCGGGGCGAGTAGCGGCGGGGCGGCGGCGGCAGGGCCATTCCTCTACCGGCAGCCGGTGACGCAGGAGCAGGAGGGTTTCGCCGACGGCTTCGTCAAGGCCCTGGCCGACCTGCACAAGCAGAACCAGCTCCTGGCGGCACCGCCGCCGCTCTCCGCGCCGGGACCCTGCTGCACCGCCCGCCCCGGGCCGCCGGGAGCCGCTGCCGCCGCCGACCCTCCGGCCGTCTACACCAACTTGAGCGGCTTCAACCCCGCGGGGCCGCTGAGCCCCTCGGGCAGCGCCTACCCCTCCGCCTCCGCCCCGCCGCCGCCGCCGGGCCTGGCCTTCGGGGCGGCGGGTCTGGGGAGCGGCCGGCTGCCTGCGCGGTCCCTGGAGGAGCCGCAGACCGTACCCGAGGTGCCGCCGTCGGCGGGCGGGGAGGGCGGCACCAGCGCCCCGACGCCGCCGTCGCTGTCGCCGCTGGACGCGGAGAGCCAGGAGCGGCTGAAGGCAGAGCGCAAGCGGCTGCGAAACCGCATCGCCGCCTCTAAGTGCCGCCGGCGGAAGCTGGAGCGCATCGCACGGCTGGAGGAGAAGGTGAAGGCGCTCAAGGGGCAGAACGCCGAGCTGGCGGCCACCGCCAACCTCCTCCGCGCCCAGGTCACCCAGCTGCAGGGTCGCGTCCGCAGCCACCTCTCCTCCGGCTGCCACATCAACGCCGCCGGGCATCCTCCTCCTCCTCACGCCGCCGCCCAGCCGCGGGAGACTCCCCCCGAGGCGGCTGCCGCCCCGCCGGAGACCAGCGCCTGCTGAGGAGGGACACCACGCTGGCTCCGGCCCCATCCCGCCCGGGGGCACCGCGGGGCCAAGGTGCGCGCCCGCCGCCGCCCTTCTGCTATTATTATTTTYTTAATTATTATTATTAATTATTTTTATTTATTTGCGCCCGGAGAAGGCATTTTTGCGGRAGCCGGGTGTTGCTAAGCGTTTCACGAGTTCTGTCGATGTCACATTCAGCAGCGAGGGTCTCCGTGGGTGATTCTGGGGCAGGTGGTTGTTAATTTTTCAGTGAAGTACTTGAGGTCTGTAGAGATTTCGGAAAATAAGAAAATTACTGTTTACAGAAAGATTCAACTTTATTTTCATGGGGGATATAAAAAGTGTGTTTCCTAATACACCTTACTGAACTGTATAGCAATGGATAAGCTTTTCAAACTGAAAAAAAAAAAATAGCCAGAATCGTACCTTTTGAAAAGATGTGCGTGTATATATATATTTAAAACATAATATGGCTATGTATATTTTCTTGGTATTGATAAAGAACTTTTTTTAAAATACTGTCTTTCTCTAGAGCTTTAATTTGCCATTGAGAGTTAAGACAGCTGTGTGGGTGTCCTTGCACTTACATAGCTTTGATTTTAAAATCGAACCCTGGAGGGAAATGATTTTTGTTGTAAATCTTAAGCAGATTGAAATGCATTGCTGACTCAGTCATAGGAAAATAGTTTTCTAAAACTGTATGCTCCATATTTCTTGTGCCAGTGCAAACTTGGGGCATTGATAGTTATTTATTGAAACTTGAACACTTTTTGGATGTTGCCTAGACCTTATTTTTCTAGATAACACGTTAGTAGAGAAAATGGTTACTTTGGCAAAAAGAGCTTTACTTTTTTTTTTTTTCCTTCACTGTGTACATTCCAATAGTGTGTGCTCTTTCCACAGTATAGTAACAATTCAGTGCTATACAGAAAAGGGCTCAGGTGGTTTGGGGTGGGCTAGCTGTAAAGGTGATAATTCCATTGTATTCTGTTTGAATAAATTGCAGAAATATTAYGGAGAACTAGATTTATTTTTTGGTAGAAATCTGTGTATCTTGCTTCTTGGTCTACTTTGTTCTAAAGGAACTTTCTGCAATACTCTAGAGACAGAAAGAGTCAGTGCTAGAATGTGAAATATTTTTCTGGTTGGGAAGAATTGGTGTGATTTATTTCTTTGTCGAGAATTTACTAGTGGAAGAGTATAGCAAAGGAACTATTTCTTCTGATTAGACATAATCCTCAATAAGTTTTTGAAAGCTTTAGGTCCCTTGCTCGGTGCCACTGCCTTGCTTCTGCTGCACCTGTGTATTTTGAGCATAGCCGCTAGCGCAGCGCTGCCGAGCCCTGTGGCAATGGTGCAGTGGGAAGGGTCTGTCGGAGTGTGACGGTCACCCCACYAGAGCCCCTCTGTGCGGAGGCTGCGGGCCGGCCCCGCCGCTGGGGGAAGGCACAGCTTCTCCTGAGCAGATCCAGCTGCAGTGTGGGGCCCTCTCCCCTCGTTGAAACTGTGCTAAAATCTCTGCTTGAACTCAGAGGCAAATCTTTCATGGGGATACGTGTCCATGCCGGGTTGTGAAAAGGGGAATCGCATGAGGAGCCAAGGGGGCATAGACATCTCTATGCGTAGAGCAATTGCTCAGATATGTTAAAGCCACTCAGGAGCTGGTAAACATCTCTTACTTCTTCTGAACGCTACAGTTAATGTTTTGAAATTGGATAAGAATCGGATAGACTCACAGTTTTTCATGCTTTTATTGGGGATATGTGAGTGCTATCTGTTCAGGAAGTTGAGCTGCAGCAATCAAGTGTATGAGCTTTATCTTTTAGTGCATAGTCATTCCTGGCACATGTATGAAATKATATGAAAGTGTAGTTTTACTGTAGCTGAGATGCTCCGAGGATATTTCTTTTCTTAATGCATATGCAAATTAGGTAGAAGCCATATGAATCATTGTATAACTGTTTAATCATGTCACCAGAGCCTTTTTTGGTGGTTGAAATGATTGCCTGTAAGAGTACTTTCTGTTGTTAGAAATACTAATGAGCAGATAAAAAAATATTTTGATCTTTACAAACGTTTAAAGACTTCTTAAGGGCATTCTGAACCATAAAGCATGCAATCTGTAGCACTGCCTCTTACATAATAACTGCATGGAGAATACTGTTTTTACTTTGGTAGTCATCACCCATCTGCAAAGATGCTTCAAGTCTGGAGAAACAGATAAAAAACTTTTCTTTCCCCCCACACTTAACACTTTTCCCTAGTAAGAGAGTAATTCTGCCTGGTAGATGTGAGATACTCTACTGCAAATGTAGTGAGGTGGGGGCTTTTTAAGGAATCCTGGGAAAATCRTAAAAAATTACATGGGTCCACACTACTGCTTTGGTCCTTGTCTTTGTAAATGAGTGTAGGGCTAGGTAAAAATCTTATGGCAGAACACAGGACAATGATAAATGAAGTTGTGCAATACTTTTTCTTAAGTCATKATTTCTGGTCATAATCAGTTAGCAATGTCCAAGTGATGTGTGGGATCCATAAGATGCTGGAAATCACTACAATTCCCTTTCCCAGCCACAGGCAGGGCTCTAATGGGCTGTAGTCTAGGAGGGTTATAATGAGGTCCCCCTTTTCAGCATGTTTATGTTAAAACCACCCCCTGTTGCCTCATAATTGAACTTYGTGCAAGAGCAGTCTCACACCTAGTGTCTCAAAGACCTCATGTGGTTATTTCTTTGATAGCCTGCTTTCTGTTCTAGCTGACATCTGTTCAGTGGTAGCAGTGGTGACAGGCCAGCTCTCTTACCCTAATGACTAGCAAGGCAGGCACCTCCAGCTCTGCCAGAGGGTACTATGTTTTAGTAGAGTTGTCCAAAAGAAATCCATTTTCTGTAGAGAAACCGGTTACATTCATAAATGCCTTTTTTTATCCGGCATTTAGGCCAAGAAACAGGATCTAACACTGACATGACCAAAATTTGAGAATAGTGTTGGGGTGGTTGGGGTATTTTTTTTYCCTGTTTGGGCTGGCTCTGCTAGAGGTTGCTGCATTTTTTGCAGCATATTTTGCATATTTGAGTGGAAAGCCTAAGCACCTAACACTTTAAACCAATATGAAAAGACTCAGGAGTACTTACCTGCTGCAGCTGTCAGACTTGATTGTTCCTGTTTTCTAAAATGTATCAATACTCTGACTTTTAGCCTTGCAGTGTTTCTAAATCTTTTAATATGGCTTCTCTATTTTGTCTGCCTTTTTTCTTCAATTTGTTGCTAAGTCCATGTGTCTTTTAGGTTTTGATTTTCTGCCAAAAACCTTGGTCACTGTGAGATGCTAAAAGATAGATACTGGGTAAAAATTTTACAGACTGTTTATATGATTTTCATCCATGTAGCTCCTTTTCAGTAACTCCAAGCAAGTTGGCTGTTGCTGTAAGAAAAAAACAAAAAACAAAAACAAAAAAAAAAAAAAAACTTAAAAAAAAAACCCAAAAAAAACCAAACAAAAAATTAAAACTCCAAAACAGTTTATGTTCATTGTTAGCTCAGTGCTGTTTAGCCTTTTTCTTCATCCTTCCAAACTACCATGCTTTGTTATACTTGTGCATACTTGTACTAGTTCTTGCAAAGACCCACACTGCATAACTTGATTTGCAGACTACCCTTATGCCCTTCTGATCTGATTTTGCATTCCAGATGCAAACCCATGACAAATAAACATCTCTCTGTTTCTTTGCCCCAGGTATACTCTCCTCTGGAGACTACATASTCTCCTCCTTTGTTTTGGTTGCTGGGTGCATGCTCCTGTACACATCTCATTTGTTGCTCAGCAGTTTTTGAATGTGCTTGAACCCGTGTTTTGGTTTAGATGCGAAGTGCCTTCTTATTTAGGTGCTACAGCAAAATAGTTTGATTCATATATGACTTTGATTTATTTGAATTGTTATCAGATCTTTTCTGTCTTGAGAAGTAGGAGGGGAATGTTTTCAGTAAGGGAAGTCATGTTCACTCCTTCCTTGGGGAGAGGGTGGAGCTGCCATCAGATCTGCCCTGCTTGCTGAGAGTGCAAGGAAGCTACTCTGATAATACTGACTCAAATGATGTTATTGTTAGAAAAGTAGATTGGTTTGGTCTCCAGYGTTGTGAAGTCTGTCAGAATGAGAGGGTCTCCAGACAGGTCTGGATAGCTGGTGAGATGTTCTTAAAACTTTAACTGTGATTCCAGTGATTCGAGCCCATTTGGTATGCTTAGAGAACCTTTCCAAAAACACAARTGCTTTGCGTACTTTGAGAAGTGTAAGTGTTAGGCCATGGTGAGACTTGATCATGGTCAGGAGTGATTCTGGTAGTGATGGTTGTGTTTTCTGTCATGAGCTTCTAGGGTCTTCCAAGAGGTAAATATCTCAACAGATCTGGACTCCTCACTGCATGTCAGTAATCAGCATTATGCACTGTTCAAGATCAAAGGTGGCCCTACGACAGTTGTCTTATCTTGGTTTATATCTATGTCTTTATGGAAGAGTCAGGAGGCATCCTTTGTTCATGAAAATATCTGACTGGCTTACCTTTGACAAAGGAGTGATCTCCCCAGGTTAAGCCCTGAGACATTCWGCAGTTTGCAGCTGTTAAAGTGGAAATTTATTTGGCAACTAATTTTTAATCTGTTATTTAAGTCCTTGATGRTTCTCAGAGTGCTGGATAGTATTGTTTGATAGCGTCTAAAGTGCAGGTGCATGCTATGTCTGAATTAGCAGTGAAGCTGAAAATATATCTTGGCCACCATAGCTGGAGTCTTGACTATTTGAATCCAGCAGCTTCTTAGAGAATAATTTTCTCTATATGAGATGAATATGCAAGAGCAAAAAAACCCTACTTGTAACCTAAGTCATTATTTGATGCATTCCGTGTTCTGCTTCTGAAGAGCAAGTTAAAAAAGGAAAAGCAATGAGTTATATTTTCATTTATTCATATGTGCAGCTGGATAATTTTGCTCTTTCCTTACTTGATTCTCAAAGTTTCTATGTTTAGCAAGTAGAACAATTGAAGTATGGCATATCTGCATACATATTTGATTTGTACTAAACAGCTTGCATTTTTCTAGTATTTTGTTTGACGTTTTACTGTAAGAATGAGTCTTAAAAGAGTTCTTTGCTTGTTTTGACACTCATTGGTCACTTCTTTTGATCAACACTCTGTAGTGACTGCTCATCTTCCAGCAGAGGTGGACAGTAAGGTCTGGCAGGGATTCACCTTTTTCAACATTTGGCAAGACCTGTATAAGCAGAAAAGATCTTGGACAGAAAGCTTTCATAGTGCTTTCATAAAATAATAATCCTGCAAATATTAACTGATCCTACTTGTACCACAGTCACTTCTTGTGGGGTTGCATCAGGGTCTAGTGTACATAATGAAGAATGATAAACGTTCCTGTGACAAAGTCCAGAATCTAAAGTTTAAATGAAACTTGCTAATCTTAYTGCACGTGGTGCAACTTTACTTTGAAGATTTTGAATTAAATTTGAATACATGGAGATTTAGGCCATAATGGTACATTGTGGGAGACAAGAGGTTTTAGTAATTCATAATTACTCCTCTCCAGTGTTTCAGAGATCTGTCCCTTTTTATCCTATGAAGTGTCTTGCAGCTGTTTGTGCTGTGAAACTTCTCTCTAAACACAACTCAGTAACTTGAGGCAGGACAGAAGCAACTTCTCCATGGGTTGCTCATGTGTGACAAGCTAAATGTAGGTTTCTGAGAAACACTGCAACAGTGAGTGCACAGTGGAGAACCTGCTGTTYATGTAAATGTGTACACATAAATCATGACAAGAGCAGCTTTCTGAGACCATCCTGTTGCCTTGCTGTGGACACTGATCCTTGCTGTTTGCTTTAGTCTGGGAGTGCTTCTTCCTAAGCTATTGCATACTTGAAGGCTTACTTTCTGCATCAAGACAGTCACAAACCAGGCCACTGCTTAGATGTTGGAACAGTGAGATGCATAWAAGTTAATCAGAGTGCCCTGCTCTAGTTGCCTTTGCAGGGTCCCACTGGGGAAACAGTGGTGGGGAGGAAGGAAACAAGTCTCGGATCTGTACCTTCACACCAATGCTGTGTATTGAAATGCAACTTTCAGTTGAGTAGTCTTGACAGAAGTGTGTTACTCATTTGAAAACACTGAATCTTCATCTTTGTGATCTGCAAACTTGTGTCTGCAGGGGACATGAGCTCTTGTCCTGGAGTCCTGCTTTGGGCGGTATCCTCTCAAGTCAATGAGGACTAATTGAAGAAACAGCRAATCCAACCTTTATGAGCTAATTCTTCTGAAGCACACATACCTGCAAACACATGTTGAGGTGTTGTGCATGGACACCAGCGTGCATAGAGAAGGGGATGGCCAAAGGAAGGAACTGTGAATTTCTTAGTTACAACAGGATACAATGGGGTTTTTCATATTCTTTTGTTGTGGTCAAATTCTTCCTGAAGAAAACTAAGCTGCATTTCTCTGTGTGACCACAAGGAAATTTTTTAGATTTCCAGTCTAGTCAAATGTGAGGACTGTGAAATCTTGCAATGCTAATTAAGACAAAAAGGGAATTTCTTTTAAAGTCACATTTAGCCTTAAAGTTATCTGAAGTGCTGCAATTCGTGTGTAGTAGTTTACTGCAAGATGAAGGGATGATTATCATAAATAATGAGTCACCCTAAATAATTACTTACATGATGTTTGCTTTTCTTCTGCTGTCATAAAGTCTCTGTCCATAGCATAGCTAGCTGTAAATTGAGCTTTGTTCTGAATTTCTAGTATTAGTAACAAACAGGGTCTGCAATAGTTTAAGAAGTAAGTGTTCTGGCTTGATGTTTTGTCTAAAGAATGACCATTTCTGTAGGAATGCTTTGAAGCGATTGTTGAGTTTGAAGCCTTGCTAACATGGAGATAATAGATATGACCAGTTCACTGTGCACTAATACACTGCTAGATTCTGATATTTAGCACACTGCTGATAAGATTTACTACTGTTACTTACTGGTTATGAACTAAGTATGGATGGAATTGTAAGTCACCTAAACAAGGTACACAGAGTCTGGAGAGCTGTCTTGCTGGAGATCATTAACAGACTCCCATCCCATCCAGGGGAGAGGAAAAAAATCTTTGGTTGCAGTCTCTGTTTTGTTTTTGCAAGTCCAGTTACTTTTCTAGGTTGAGTCCTGTTTTACTTCAAAATTTATTTGAATAAATTTGAAAACCTTTACCTTGAAGCTTTGTCTTGAAACTGTTCAGTTACAATCGGTGGTTATATAACTGTGGTATTACTTCTGTCACAGATGGAGAAAGCTGAAGCTATTAAGATCAGGCTTCTCACTGCATCCTTATTCATAGACAATGGACTGAACATGTGAAAAATCATGACCAGTAGTTTGAACTCTGAGGAGCTGTTTGGTAACATTTTCTTGTCCTCTTCAGAAAGCTTCCCATTGCCCCAAGAAATGTGTGTCCCTCCTGCCTCGTATGGAAAACTGATCTTTAAAAATTAACAGTTTTAAAATAACCTACTAACTAAATAAAGATAGTCTGCTAGTACACACTTAGTAATTTGAAAGATAACATACTGAACTTGACCATCTTTCCCATACCCTTGTTTCAAAAATCTCCAGAATTTCTTGTAATKAAAGGCTCAAGGAATGGAGTGGTGTCAAATGAAGTTAGTGTGCTGTTCCCAGAGAGTGCATTCAGCATACTCTCCTTCTTTTTCCTTATTAACTGCTGTTGAAAGAGAGCAGTAGAAGATACTGATATAAAACTTGCTGTCTGTTGTGAGTAGAGCCAGAGTTTGAATTCTTGGATTTTTCTGAGTTTTACCATTCTATCTTTTAGTATCCTTCATGGGAGGGTGACAGAAATAGCGAGAAAATACTATTAGGGTGTTAAATATTCTTGTTATATTTAATGTCACGTTATGGCCATATGTAGCTAGGGCACATATTTATGGTCTGCAAGATAACACCTTCAGAACAGGGATTTCTAAAATGCTGCCAGAGTGTTATCAGTCCAAACCATTTTGTGCTAGTTAGTAAAATGGTGTTGTAAAGATTTTTGAAAGTCTTTGTGTGCACCGTGTAAGTGAAATCACTGTGCAAGCTGGTATGTCATATCACTCTCCCAGCAGGCCAGTAATGTCGAGCAAAGTTTACTTCTTTATGCCTTTTCCCATTGGTGATAGTTAGAGATAATAGTTGAGGGAATCAGCACTGGGAAGGAGAAAAAGAAAGGAATCCAGGGGAAAAAAAGATCTTTGAAACAGTATTTAATGGTACTATTTATTGTACTGTTTATTTGTACCTGGCAAATAATTAAGACTGCTCTTCAGAATGCTTTTGAATTTACTTCTGTTATTACTGCTTAAGTGTCTTCTAAATGTCTCTTCTTTAGAAACTGTGCCCCTCCCTGTTTGGCCTGATGAGTGGTGATTTCACACTTACCCTTATTTATTTAAAGCCATGGCAACCACCATACTGAAATGTCATCAMGTAAAGCCCATCAAGTAAAGTTCTGCGTTCTGACTGGTGATGCAAAGGTCTGCTCTCTAATAAAGTGCAGCCCATGAAGGACAAGCTCCAAAAGGCAGCTACGCCCTGTCTTCAAGCATTTGCTCTAATTTCAAGGCTTTGCCATGTGGTGTTGCTCAACGTGCAGCAAAACAAGTTCTTGCGAGCCCCTTGAGCATTCCTCTGCATGTAACAGATTAAATATTCAGGCTTTGTTAACTCTCCTGCCCGCCCCCCATGAAAAAAAAAGCCAAAACCAAACCCAAACCAAACCAAAACCCACAGAAACAGCCCCAGACCCGGAACAAAAGGCCCAACACAAATTTATCTTGGAGAATTGTTTTGCTTTGTTGCAAAATGCTGTTAATTACAGAGACGCTTAGTGCAGTTCTGACATGTGAGCTGTCAATCTAAACACTCTCAACAGAGATTTTGCTTTGGTTGCGCTTTGCTGCTTTGTACAGGACAAAGGGAAGGGAATAAGTGTTGCAATATAGCATTGTGCAATTCCTGTCTTTTAAATAGAAAATGATAGGCAAGTCTGCATAGGCCTCTTGCACACCAAAATTTAGCCACTGATTTTTGCCACTCCCACTCTTCTTAATCAGGAATGGATCTGCYGGCTTCTGAAGGTGAAAAGGAGAGAAGGGGAGAAGGGTAGAGAGATTAAGAGGTGGGAGTACCAGGGATATTCTGCTGTGAAGGGTCCTGAGCCTCCTGGGCCTCAAAACCCAAGTTAATCTGTTAGGTTACCTCTAGTTCATGATATCAGAAGTTAATTCTTAGACTCCCTAAGACTCTGCCAGGTCTTACCAGGAAAGGTGACTGGGTCTGTATTACTGAATAAGTCTTTTGGTGAAGTAGCTCTTCGGCTTTCTACATTTTTCCATCTATGTAGTTGTAGGACATTTCTTCCAGGGCAGTTACTCTTACCTGCAGTGGCTTGTCTAAAGCTGGCTTCTTGTTCTTGCAGTTTCTGCCTACACTGAAAAATCTTTCTAAAGTTCAGGGCACTGCACATGCGCCCTCCCTATGTGGTGTTTGTGATGGCTAATCTTGCATGACTCAAATCAGGTCCCCTGAGAAAGGAATAGCACTGGTTAGGGGCAGTCTGGGAAAGATTAAATCTATCATTTTTTATCTGTCCAGTGTGTCTTTCTGTCAGTTCAACAGAGGAATGAACTTCCATCAGATGAAGGAGAGCTCTTGGGAAGTAGGACCCAGATTAGAAAACTTCAGTTCTTGCGGAGCTTCCATGATACAGAAAACACTTAAAGATCTGCAGTACTATAATCACAATACCTTGCAACGTCATGGGCTGGGGCTGCTGGTAGTATGTTGCAATTCTGTGGTCTTCTCTGGGATTCATGCCTCGTGCTGATTAACAGAATAAGAGATTTTCTGTAAAGGACAAGAATCCCATCCCTGCTGCATCACCACCAGCAGCTCCAAGCTATCTTTTGGTCCAAAAGTGTGAGCAAATTGCCACTTCCTACAGTTCTTCAACCCAAGCTGGTTCTTCCAAGGCCTTGAGGCATTGCACTGCAACTTTCTCCTTCAGGGTAGCTCTCCAAAACGAGAGGTGGAAGCAGAGCAGTTCAAATTGGGCTTTTGCTCTTCTAGCAGCTTGGTGGGTAGGTGGGTGTCTGCCTACATCCTTTCTTGGGTTTTTGTAAGTTGGGTTTTTGTGTACCTTCTTATTCTGCCTTACTAAATTAGCTGGCACAGAGGAAGCCTCTGAAAAAAACCTTTTAAAATCTCTGCTCTTGGTAGAATTTTATAGACTTACAGCATGTGAATAGATTAAAAAAAACCCAA
>NW_026623423.1:731595-773749 GCF_030028575.1 Malurus melanocephalus
AAAAAAAAAAAAAAAAAAAAAAAAAAAAAAAAAAAAAAAAAAAAAAAAAAAAAAAAAAAAAAAAAAAAAAAAAAAAAACAACAAAACCCAAACCACAAAAGCCACCTAAAACAGACAACAAAACAAATAACTTTGTATGGATACCATGGACTGTTTTAAACCTGATTAATTTTGGGAAGTTTTCAAAGAGGTATGCTGGCAAGGACGTTGCACACAGATGGTGACAGTAGTGACACAGAGTTCAGTAGCTACTCATTTGCTGGATTTGGTCAGGAGAGATTTTAAAGGACACTTCTGAGACCTTTTTTCTGATGTGGTGATTTTTCTTTAAGCAAACAAGCTACAGGGCTTAATATATACAACTGAGGATTATGTCCATTGTAATTTTTTACRTTACTTTTACTAACTGTGTAGTATTATATTCAAAATACTTATTTCTGAGACAAAGTGGACAATACTAGTGGRCATCTTGCACTTGATTAAATGTAAAACATTTTCTTAATTTAGTGATGTGTTTAGGACAATACTGTAACTTACTGAATATACAACAGTGATAACTGTGTTTACAATAATTTTCAAATTCCTACTGTTCAGTGGTAGCCAACTTGTTTAAGAATTGAAAATAAGGCATACTGCAATTGGCAATTTTGGAAAAATTAACTCAATGCTGCTACCACTAAATACTGTGGGATGGACACCGTGGGTTTAAATGGCAGCAGGATTGTATTCCAAGCCTCTGTCTTAAGTACTTATGACTAAAAGGCGACTTGCCTTGTGCTCATTTATGTATCCCTGTGTGTAGTACATCTGTTAATGATTGATTTGTAACATTAGGACCTGTGTGGAGATCACAGTGGGGTTTTTGTTTGTTTTTGTTTGTGAACAGACACTTAGACATTTTGGAATGTATAACATTGATCCGTGTGCTGGAATTGTTTACATGCAAAAAGGTATTTATGATTTTTTGCAAACTGCAATGTGCAATTTTGTACATGTGTTTTAAACTACAGAGTTTATAAGGAAGATATTGTATGTACAGTACTTGGACATGAGTATTATTTCTTTGATATAAATATCTAGAGGAAAATTAAAATTGCTTTATATTCATATTTTTGGCTGTGTTTTTTATTATTTCAGCAAGAAATTCAAAAGTCAGCTTAAGGCATAGTGACTTGGGCTTTTTAAAAAGTATTTAAAAATCATCATTAATAGACTGCTTCTTTTGATTGTGTCAACATACTGAAGTATAAGTAGGGRCAAATTCCTTCTTGTAAAAATGTTGCTCTTTGGAATAGCTTCCCTCTATGCAAGTGCATTTTCAACGCAGAAAGTAAACTCTTATGAAGTGCAAAAGAGAAGGGACGGTCCAGCTCTGATGCTATCAGATTTCAGGCCCTTGCTAAGAAAAGCTGACTAGAGTCATCAGCRCTGTGGGATGGGTCTCCAGTTACCCTTGTCTTAACCTTTTTGAGAATTGAAGTGTTTTGAGCCACATCTGGAGTAAATCTGTTGAAATAAAGCATTTCTTTTCCTTTCCCATGATCGTTCTTACACACTCCAACACATCTTGACATGTTCCCAAAAGAGAGCTATTCGGTAAACATCCCCACGTGCTGAAAACAGTTCTGAAGTCACAGCTAAAAGCTGCATGCTCTGGAAAAACAGCCCTGCCTTCCGGATACATCCTTTCAGAGTAGYGACGCTGGGCAGAGGGAGTGCCAAGCCCCACCAAGAATGCTCCGAGGACGCCAAGTTGGAGCGAGGGCTGAGAAGCGCGGCAGTGCTCGCACGCCGGCACACAGCTGGACCCCGGCTTTTCTCTGCAGTGCGTGGGTTCCAGGTCTGGCACTGAAGAAACAGTAGAGGGAATGTTTYCTTCTGGTTTGAGATACGGATGCTAGGACTTCAGAGGCGTGACAAAGCTGGGGGAGGGGAGGGGAAGTAAGCTGTCAGCACACTGTAGTTTGAGCTGKTGTATGTTGGCACTTTGGTTTATGACCACATAATCGGTTTGGTGTGGTGTTGCTGTGACTTCTAAATGTGAACCGTGCCTCCTTCAGCGCTCTGGGAGTTGTTTAATGCTTTTTAAGCTTCATGTCATGCATGGCTTCAGGCTGTGCTTCACACATGCTAGTCCAACCATTCCCTGCAGAGTTCCACTCAAGACACATTTCTTCACGGGAGAGTCTGTAGCTCTGATGCAATAATCTTCATGCTTTCCAAATTAATTGCAGTGGGGCAGTAGAACAACAAGACAGTGAGTGCCTTTCATGATTTGATAGATGTTTGAGGGTACTGTTAGTTTTCTATGTTAACTTGAACTACAGAGCATGGTTCTATGGAAAAGTGTTTTGAGTACGTGGTATAGAAACCAGACTACTTATTCTCTCTAAGTTTTGAGTTCCTCTGGCTTTGAGAGCCTCAGAATGGTGTCTTTAGAAGTGTTCAGGAAGGTGARAGTTACAACTCATTGTGCTTTAATTATTCACAGGGTGTGGAGTAAAAGTGGGTGCTTTGCACTCATTAAATRACCTGGGATTGTGTTCATTTTGTTTCTTTTCTTCCTTCTGAGAGTGTCCCTTTCTCCTCCCTCTCTTGTGTTGGGGTTCCTTGTAAGAGTGAAACAGACATGCCCCGTGCACCGCTTCCAAAACCAGTGTTCTAAMAACTCATTTATTCCTGGGCCCTGCMTAACTTCCAGGCTAAGGGAAGCAAAGGCCCAATGGTCTCTTGCARCCTGTTTTTCTTTCAGCCTGGGTGACTGAGATTCTGGCATAGGCCCTTCAGGTAGATCTGGCTGTTGCATCAGTAGTCCGAAGTCAAATAGCAGGTTACACACAAAAGCTGTAAACTTCTCTCACTTGTCTTGATTTGGGCTGGTTACTTTCTATTTCATCTGTAGCTGGCTGCATTAATTTCTCTGGTGTGACACAGCAACTGGAAGATACGGCATGCAAGTTGCATTGGATTTCCCCCCACCAACTGTAAATTGGGCCCAGAAGTACAAATTACAAGATTTGGGTAGATATTTCATCATCTGAGCCATTCTGCGAAATCTGAAATTCATGCCTTCATCAATCTTGCTACAACTCTCAAATGTCAGTCCCAGAAAGACACAGCTGCAGGGCAGGTGGAGAACAAATGACTATAACTGATGGATTCATCAGTTCAGGGAGGTGGTTGGATGGATGTCAGTCCACAGTCAGCAAGAAGGGCAGGGCTGGAAGTCTGATTGCTGAGGTTCCAAGTTGCAAAGGCCAGTCACAGATCCCTGGATACATGTCATGTTCCATGATCTGACTGCATTGTAATGGCTGAATTCTGGAGGGCATYTCAAAGCTCATTCTTCAGGTATCCAGCCACGCAAAATCAGGAGATGCAGAAGAAAACAAACAGGGCAGCCAGAGCACTTAATTTCCAGCCATTGCCTTGTAGCTTTTAGTAATCTGTGGAGGCAACCTGGAGCTGGCTGTTCTCTGAGCCATCCTTTAGAGTTAAAGGGTTCCTGCTCTGCTCTGACCTGGCAGCTCCTGTGCAGCTGTAGCCACAGCATCACATAACCCACAACACAGCAGCAGCTATGAACACCACACTACCCAGGTAGATATGTCTGTGGTTGAATGCTCATCCCTTGATTATTTTCTTGGTAATTTTTTGTGTGTTTGTCTCCTTTAATSAAACAAATATTTTTCCTTTGGACCTGGTAGAGCCAGTTTCCATAGGGAGCGGTATATCAAACAGCTCAGTCATCCATGGCTCTCAGCTATAGGGCCCACCAGAAAGGAATATAAAACTGTTTTTTGACTGCACCTATTACATCTGCTTGAGGGGTCTTGAGCAGATCTTAGCCCTGAAGGAGGTTTCCAGCTTCCCATGGCCTGTGCTCAACAGTGGATTAGCCATGCCCCTGCATTACTCAATTCCTCACCAAACAGCTGGATCTCTGTAATGGGATGCCAGGTGCCCACTGAAACTGCTCTATCACTCCCCCGCCACAATTGGAGAGGGGAGAGAAAATATAAGGAAAGGCTCAGGAGCTGAGATAACAGCAGGGAGAGACCACTCACTGCTGACCATCACAGACTTCACTTGGGTTGAGTGTATTGCCAGTCAAAATCAGAGCCAGATAATACGTAAAATAAATTGTAAAAACACCTTCTCCCCAACCCTCCTTCCTTCCCAGGCTAAACTTCCCARTTTTCTACCTCTTCCCACAAGTGGTGCAGGGAGATGGGGAGTGGRGGTTATGGTGAATTCATCACATGTTGTTTCTGCAGCTGCTTTCTCCTCAGGGAGAGGAGTCCTTCCCTGCTCCAGTGAGGATCCTCCACAGGGTCACAAGTCCTACCAGGAAACCTRCTCTAGTGTGGACTCTGCTTTCCATGGGTGTGCAGATCCCTGCCAGGACCCTGMCCCAGCACAGGCCTCCCACAGGGTCACACCTCTTCTCCAGCATCCCCCTGGAGCATCTCAGTTCTGGCACCTGGAGCACCACCTCCCTCTCCTGCACTGAYCTCAGYGTCTGCAGAGYTGTTTCTCTCACATATTCTCACTCCTCTCTTCTCTGGCTACAGTTAATTCTTCACAATAACTTCTTTTCCTGTTTGAAGTTGTTATCACAGAGTCATTACTACTTTCTCTGAGTGGCTCAGCCTTGGCCAGCAGTGGGTCCATCCTGGAACCATCTGGCATTGCCTCTGTCAGACATGGGGGAATCTTCTGATAGCTCCTCRCAGAAGCCATCTCTGTAGTGCCCTTTATCAGAAACTTGCCATGTAAACCAAATACAACCTCCTGATGCTCTGGAATTCCTGATGCTTGTGGAGAATWGCAAAGAGAAGCTCTTTTTCTTCCTTTCCACCGTGTTGCCATCCTTTATGCCTGAGCTCTCCTCTGGTGCCTCCCACTCACTGCATTTCTCTAACCCYAGCACTGCATCTCCATCTGCTCCCTCAGGCTGCAGCTGGCAGCCTTCCCAGCTCTGCTCCCTCTCTCTTTGCCTTCCCTGCCCAGGTGTGGGTAGGCACTTTGCTGGGCAGCAAACTGAATACACCCTCCTGAAGAAAGCACAGAGAGAGTGCATACCATGCTGTCCTCCACAGTTTCACCTGTCAATGTACAGAGAAATCTCAGTTCAGTGAAGTAATAAACTGACCGGCAGCCGCAGCTGTGGAAGGGAGAGAGTGTCATGAGCCTGCAGATTCTCAGCCTTGCTTCCCTGGGCTGGGCAGGGCCAGGGTAAAGCCACAGCAAGAATGTGGCCTCAAAAACTGTGTGGGTTTTGTGCATTTGCCCCTTGGTGCTAAGGAGCTCTTGGATCTCCCTTCTTTTGGGGTTCTGTGTTTAGCAGACTTAGAAAATGAAGGAAAATCCCAGACAGAAAATAATACAAAATTGAGACTAATGTAAATGCTTCGGGGCAGAACACCAGCATGGGCAGACTTGCTACTATTCTCCAAAACACGCTTTAGAAAAYCCACAATTTGAAGGTAATTAAGAAAGCACAACAGTGGTGCCAGATTACCCCTGCTGTTTTGCCACAGGCCAAGGCTCTCCAGCATTTGCACTTCAGATTAAAATTTGACAGGGAGGGAATGTATTCCTGTATCTTTCTCTCATCACTGTAGCCTTCTGAGGAGAAATGGAGATTTAACTCCAGCTGGCCCGCTTGATTGATCTCAGGAGGTTAACAACTTTCTCTTCTCACCTATAATGTCTCTGTTACAGTGCAGCTGTTTTYAGTGGGTGTTGGGAAATGCTTTCTTACTGACTATTCTGAGGGCTGTTTCCAGGCCACCTGAGAGCATGAACTGTGGGTAAAGACAAAACCAAGTCAAAATCACCTGTGAAAATGACATCTTATTATGCCACTGAAGTCTTGAACCCTCAATATCCCCGTTAGATCACCTCTTGCCTTTCTGAAGGTGATAGAGTCTCACTGACTGCAGATTCTGGAGATTTTAAGGGATATTTTTGCCCATGGGCTGCTGTTTGGGAAAAGCCATGTGGGTTTTTCTGTGCCTGTGCAGCTATGGCTCTGACAGCATGACTCACAAGTTTTTCCCAGTGCCTTACCAGTTAATTCTTTCAGTTTCTTTAAATGAGACACGGGGCAAATATGACTCATTGTCGTTTCTGGAAATGACAGACTTGCAAAGTGAGGCCCAGGGGAGTGTCTGCCTCGTGCCATGCAGCTGGGATCAATGGGCAATCATCTCCTGACCTCACTCCCTTTCCCTTCTACTTTCAAAATTAGCATTGCTACTTGAATTTTCWCAGCCGAAACCAGGGGAGACTTTGTGGTTTCTTCGGTTGACTTTGTTTGAATTGAATGTTCTGGCTAGAAAGAGAGTAATCKCTTGAACAGAAGAATTTGTCAAATTTTGTACTGGTGTTGCTTTATTCAAATCACATATTTTGATTCCTCTCTGCATACACCAGCTTTGCAACAAGCTCCAGAAAGGCAAATCCCTTTTTCTAGGATAGATCCATGGCTGTTATAGCTGGTCACTGTGGTGCTGGCAGCTGGGCTAGTGCATCATATTTATCCCTTTGTACTGTTTCTGACTGCTCCGTGGCACTGCAGCAGCAGCACTGCTACCCCAGAGCAGGAATCCTGCAGCAGAATGTGTCCATCTGGCTTGGGGCTAGTGCAGCCACTGGAGCTGGATCTTCTGCTGTGTGGCTCTTCCCTGGTACCTCCCAAATCAAAACCAAGTGGGCCTTCTGTGAAGCTGAAGCTGCTGCTCCACTCTAAGTCCTCATGATCTACACCAGCACTGGTGTTAGTCCTGCTTAAACTTCTGCAGATATTTAACAGTCTGTCTTTACTATCAGGACACAAAGAAAGCACTTTAAGGGTCTTTGCCTCACTGCTGTGTACCACAAAGGGTCTGGCAGCACTTTTGAGCTTTTCTGGCTGTGATCTTAGGAGAGGTGGAAAAATATGTAGGGAGAACAGAACAGAACAGGGAACTTCATTTTATTCTCGGTCCTAGAGCACTAAGGGCTCTCCCAGAGGGTGTATTTGACACCCAGGCAAACTGGCACACCGCTAAGAGTAGCCGGAGGGATGAACCTGCAGCTGCCTTAACTGGACAATTTTGCCTAGATGAGGAGACCTAGGTGACACAGCAYTCCCCATGGTCACAACTCATCATTTTATTCAGCTTGTGTGTCCTCATGGGAACAGACCCCAGTGGAAAAGACTACACACCTAATTAAATGCAGCCCTCCCAAGCGACTGTTCTCCTTGCAAAGCAACTGGACGTGGGTGAAAAAGGTGAAACTCCAAGCCTCCACACACCTGGACTTGCAGCAGACAGGAGCCATTGCAAACTTAGTCTTAGGGCTTAGCATTTGCACAGAGGTCCACGAGAAGTAGGATCTGGTATCTGCCCTGTCTCTTGCTTATTGCTGGGCTGGGCATGGCTGGCATACTCCCCAGGCTTGTAAAAACTCCAAGTGGGTTTGGCAGCCTGGACGTCCCTGATCTGGGCGTTTGCCAGTGCCAGGGAAGGAGGACACAAGGGACAGCAGTGCACACAAAGCCCATGTCCTTGTAATTTGGTCACCCCAGGGTTTGGGTGGAATAGGCACAGCGTTCAAGGCCCTGAAGTGAGAACCTGGGCAAACAGGAGTGAGGTAGTGTCTGAGACCACAGAGCAAATATTTGCCTGCAATGCGCTAAGGCAGATAACTGAAAGGCAGCCAACAAAGGGCGGAGGAGTCTGGTGGAGACAAGGCCCTGCTTGTTTGCTCAGCAATGCAAAGGACATAAATGGAAAGCCAGGGCCATTTAGGCCTCTCAAGCAGCTGTAAAAGGTGAAAAACAAGAGGGGCCTGTTACAGGCAGTCTACACGTGCCTTAACGCCCTCAGAGCACTGGTTGCTCACCTGCCTCTGATCTGCTGGCTTGTACCTCTGAGAAGCAGCTTTCCAGACAGAAAAAGGGAGGTTAAAGACTTTCCTGTGCTGTCTCTCTTGCTCCACATCTGCAGAAGAAGCTGTCCTTCACTGAGCTTTGGCTGGGGAGGTCCGGGTGGGGGATAAACACAGCACCAGCTCCTGATCCCATCTTGAACTTCCAAACCTTACTGTTTGCATGGTCAAACAAACCCAAATGCTGGGTCAACAGACCCAGCATTTACCTCCTGCTGGATCTGTGGCATGAGGTTTTTCATGATCCACTCAGCTGGGGAGGGGACCTTTGTTACCTGGTAAGGATGCAACAGCAAGATGCAAGAGCAGATCATGCAATTCCCACCAAAAATCCACCAGGCTAGGCAGAATCAGAGCCCCTTATGTTCAAGGAATCAGATGTAAACAGGCAGAAAATGTTATATTATGATCCTTTATTCTGAGCAATAGGAAAACACAGGCTCTGTCTGAACAAGACAGCTGTTTGGGTTGGTTCTGAGTGGGTGAGAGTATTATTTTTTTTGTTTCTGATTTTGCTGTTTACAAAACCTATGTGTATCCTCTTGGACAGATTTGGTAGCACGGAGGAGGCTTCATCCTGGTGGTAACAGCTGCCTTAGCCCTAGAAGTGGGTGTTTTGATGTAACTTTCCCAGCATCATTGGAAGAAGCCCTGGTTCCAGGCAAAGTAGAGATCACAAGGGCATCCCCTTGCATCCCCTGTCTTACAGACTTTGGGTGGTTTCTCTTCAGTTTTCTTCCAGTCATCATTTTCCTGTGAAAATCCATGTTGAGTTTAGACATCACCTTCATGTTCAGAGGTGAAAAACTGCTCATGTACTGCTGTACCTTTCAAGGGTAGCRCCCTCCTGGCCCCTTAGGAAATGAAGAGGTGCTGGATGATACCCTCCAACACCTGAATAGTAAAAGGAATCTTAATTATGCACAGAGGAATGGTTCACCCTCCATGATCTGCCYTGCTTTCTGTGTTGTTGCCTTTCCCCATCTCTGGGCTTCATGTAGGGGGTGTGCCCCCGGGGAAAAGCCTTCCCTTCAAAGACATCTTTCTATCTCACACCCYTCCAGGAGAAACTTGGGAAGGAAGGGCTGATGGTACTCTGTGAATGGAGATTGTTTTCTCAACTGATCAGTGCTCCGTACAGGGTTGTTTTGCACTCCCTTTCTGTCCCAAATCTGTTGCAAGCTGGAAACAGGATACCAGGCTCTGCAAAACTGCTCACTCAATGTCAGTGAGACTGTGGAGCCAGTTGACACAGCTCCTTGGCTGGCGGCAGCAGGCAGCTTGGAAAAAGACTATGGCATGATAAAAGATCTTCCATCTACTGCTGACAAACACTTGGGAACTTCTGGAGGGAAAGGTTATTCTGTGGCTTCTGTGTTTGTCAGTTCTCATGGAACTAATGCCACAGATCTGTTTAGAAGCTTTGGGAATTGCACAAACTCTTAACAGCTCTGTCAACAGAGGGTAAACTGTGCATCTTGTGAAGCAGCTCATCCTTTGCTGAGTTTAGRAACTGTTTTCTGCTACCTCCACGGAGTGTCACTCACACCTGGTGGCATCAGAAGAAGTGAATAGTGGTTTTCCTGACACATCTCCCATCAGAGTCCTGTCTTTTAGTATCTCTACTATACCTTCTCTGTTTTGCAGGTTAAGGACCCTAGTACTTTTGCTGTGTCCTGGCAGAGAACTATGATGTACCTCCAGATTCCTGGAGTCTGCCCTGTCCTGTCACTGTGCCATCTTAAGATGGGGAGACCAGAACTAGACAGAGGGCTCACAATGAMGAAGAGTGAGAATTCTCTGGTCACATGCATCAGAGGATTAATTTACCTTTATTACCTCTGTCATAATTGTTAACCTTTTATTTCCCTTTCTAATCACTGCTGAGCACACCAAACCGTYCACAGCAGCTCCTTGGTCTCCTCCTGAACGGCAACAGCTGACATGGACTCCRTCAGTCAGCACCCATAGAAAGGATTGCGGTTGCCCTGGACTCACTGCTTCATGTTCATCAGAGCTGCATTTCATCGACTCATTCATTGTCCAACTACTCTGACATTGTGGGCACATTCTGATGTTGTTAAGTAGAGAGACACACTTGTTAGATTCCTGCCRGGTAAACCTTGAAAGTATGAGTAATGACAGCAGGATCCCTGACCTTGCGAAGAGTCTGAAACAAGAGCATAAAAGTGTAATTTACTCTTGTCCTCAATGAAGCCACTCTTGCTACTTGTCAGAAAAACAGAGAGGAAAGATTGATACATAGAGCTCTACCAATCCACTCTTGTTTGAGTTGTTTCTCTTTTAGGTCAGCCTTTGGATCTGGTTATGCCTTTGGATCTGGGTATGCCTTTGGAAAGCCTAAGGCGGCTCCAAATGCTGGATTGCACTTCAGCACCCAGTGTTGTTGCTGGGGAGCAGTGACTTTCCCCACAGCAGATGGAGCACTCATGTGACACTCCGTACACTATGTATCATCTATTTACATTTTTTTTTTTTTACATTAGCAACAGATGGCTTGGCATAATTATATTTTTTAAATTAGGGGGAATATGTATCTAAAACTTCACACATYTCCTAGAGCCTATGGCTTTCACTTTTGCAGCACCAATGTTTAAGTCTTTAAGTGGAAGGACCTCCCTTAGCCTTCCATCACCTTCCGTGAAGAGGTGTCACACTAAACATGAAGGTAGATACAGGAGCAGTAAGCAAGCAGAAACTCTCCCAGTCATGCAAAGGGGAGAAGGCAGCTTGGAAGGAAGCAATACAAAAAGGAGAAGAAACAGACTTGTGGGCAGTAGCAGGAAGGAAAAGAAAGGAGAAGAGCACTAGGACTGACAAACCATACCTTCAAAAGCTAATTGAACTCAAGTCCTACAAAGGCATGACCTGGCTTCAGAAATATAAAACCCAGCAAAACATGAGTCCATCAGCAGGTTTCTTCATGTTCCCTTTTTTTGGCATATAAGGCTGTTGGCATGGGGTCTCTGCTATTGAATTTTTCTCAGGAAATATGACTTGTTGTGAAGAAGGGTTAATGTAAACCAGGACTTTTCCATGCTCATGCGATCCCAAAGCTGGCACTGTAAGCAGGCTGCCAGGTTGGTTTGACTTAGCAGTGCTGATGCAGTCAGAAGAAAAGAAGAGGTACTTGTAAAGGCTATGAGAAGACATACAGGATAGAGCAGAGCAGCCAAGGTACTGAAATCTCTTTATCAGACTACACTTGCCTGGAAAATAAAAGGTCTTTCAACAATGGGGGATGAAATAAATTGCCAAATGCAACATCACCCTCATGCAAAGTCAAACCTTATGCACAGGCAATGCACAAAGCTGCTGCCTTTTGTTGGGAAGTGGCTGAGGCTTGGTGGAAGAGGGTTGTCAGAGAAGGGCATGAGAATGCAGTTGGGACACAGGGGGTTTAATCTGCATTCCTTACTGCAGAGGGCTGTATCAGAGGGAAAGGAGTCATCCACCRGGGAGCCCATCCATCCACAACCTCATCATTGCCATAGTACTGTCCATAGGCAAGTACATGATCTTCCTGTGAACACAGGAAGAATTAAGAGTACAGCTTTGAGTGGAAAATATTTTTGATTGCAACTGTCCCTGTAAAACATTTCTTGGGAAATGGCCAACAAGCAATACCAAGATGTGCAGACACAGCCCTGGGAAAAGGCTAGGGTACCCCTAGCCAGGCCAGTGGGCTCTGTATTTGTAAGTAGGTCTTTTCCAGCCCAGGCATGTACACCTGCTGTCTGAGATATCATTCTTCTGCTACATTATTTTGACCCATGGACCTCTGCTGCATAATATCAGATGATGTGCCTACTGATTCTCGCTTGGTGTTTCTTAGCAAGCAAACATGGTATGGTGGGTGGATGCAAAGCTAGTTTACATTTTTACGCTACTTTTACTCCTCTGTAAATCCTACTCAGTAATGACTAATCYCTGAGTTGATTCCCCTTTCCCATTCGGATTATTTTATTTTCACTAAATTTTGGTACTTGATGAAGTTTAACTCTTTAGGGTCTCCCTGTTGTGATTTTTCACATRCTATATGGAGAAGTGGCTTGCTCTAAGGCAGTACCCCAATGGAGATCAAAGGACACAGCCCTTCCAAGAAAGCATCAGTACTTAAGGAAAAATGCACAGAAAGAGCAGATAGAAAAAGAAACTATGTCAGTTACCTACCAGGAGTCAGGTGAAACATCTGTAGGTGTACCAACCAGAGGAGCCCATCCATCCTGTGACTATTTCTGAATCTTCCCATAATGTCAGGGACACCTCGGGCAATGCAGTCTCTACTTACCTGCCATCTTTATCAAGAACAAAACTACACAGGAGTCATTATCCTGAATRAAACATGTGGAACAGAGGAACGGAAGCAAGCTCATGCTATGCTTCTCTGAAAAGGGTTGTGCAACCAGTTCATTCCTGCTGGACTCTGGTCACGCTGTCTGCAGCAGCTCAAAGAAGAAACAGACATCCTGRGAAGCCAGGCAGTCCTCAAAAAAGTTAAGAGAGCCCTGCAGCCACATCAAGGAACACAGAATGAAAAGACTCACCCTTTTAACAACCCCTCCGACTCAGGGGTGCAGAGCCAGCTGCCACCTCTAGCTTAGCCCTGGCCCCAGAGATTAGCTTTTTTATCCAGCATACAGTGAAGCTGCTCTGCAGTGCTGAGGGAACAGTGGGGCACACCTTGCTTTGCCRCAGCTCCCCTCCATGAGCTCCCCAATGCAGCCAATGCCAGGCTGGAACTGCACTCTGGCCTTGTGTTCCATCWGCCTCACACTCCYCACAGGATCATCATGGGACCTTGTYAGGATCTGATCTCACTGCCCCTCAGACYTTGSTAAGGGCTGTTGTTTAGGCATTTCCTGGCCAGCTGGTGTTCCCCTGACTCCCTCTCTCCTCCAAAAGGTAAAGATCTCCCTACCTCCTTTTCCCAGTCCTGGTAATGAGACATGAGCAATCACGTGGATTATGAGATRTTTCAGCTATCCCCTATGCCCCTTTGCCCCAGATCTACCACAGCATCTACAGTACCCCTGTGAGTCACTGAGGCAGTCAGTGAAGGCAGCAGTCTACAGTAAAACAGGAGGTAGAACAGAAGAAGTTCTGTGGGGCTGTGATGCTGCTGAGCTAATGTCTAAAATTATTATCAACAACTTGTTTCTTCCAAGCAAGGTGAATCAAAAGTGAAAATCTGAACASAGGGAAGGGTTTGCCCAGCAGCCCAGAATGGGAAAGTTATGGGATTTCCAGAGAAGCAGCTTTGTCGGCWCCACGTTTCCAGTCCTTGTGGTTTTAATCATGTGTCTTACATGGTTGGTTTCTTCCCTCAGGTTCTTGCAGTTGCAGTATGATTACTGAGTTTTCTCTTCTTCTTTTCATATTGAGGCAATCTTTGCTTGTGGGAGTTGTGAAAAGAATCATAAGAACAAGAACCCCAAGGGCTCAAAATACCTGTATGTAAATAAAGGTCAGCACCACAGAGTTTATTTTCAAAGCAATGCCTTGTTTTTCATCAAGAAAAGACTTGTAACTGGCAACCTCAGGGACAGAGAAAACCAGTCTCTCCAGATGTGAGTGAAACTGAAAGCAACAGCTCCTCTTCTCCAGCCTCCCAGATGTGACCACAGCCTGCCTCACTAGGAGGTCTGTATGATGCCTTGCTGCAAGTGTTGTGTTCTCCACTTGCAGCTACCAACCAGGAGGAAAGTTACAGGTGATGGAAAAGCATGCTGGACTGCAGGACCTGCATCTTTATTGGGAAAGGGCAGCAGACCCAGGATGCCTAGCTCCTTGCGTGGACAGGAAGGCAGAACCACAGAGCTGCACTGAACTGTCCTCTTCAGGTTGCTACATGAGAAATTTAGGCCTTTAAYCACAGACATTACTACCTTCCTTCCTGAAGCTTGGCCTGTGAGAAGCAAGAGTATTAAGGAAGAGGTTGGCTTGAAAGAATATTCAGGGGTAATGTGTGAACTGTTGTGGTGTATAAGCAAGTGATTCATTGAAATTTGTTTTGTGATCTTCACTGTGGTCCTTACAGAGATTAGTAGGAAAGTAGGGGGAAATGAGCAAAACTGCTAAATCCTTCAAAGAAAAGAGAAATTAAACTAGAGCAGCTTCAGGTTAGGTTGGTTGAATGCTGAAGAACTAGATGGGATAAAAATATAAATTGTCATAAASCAGCAAACTGATCAGGCATATTTTGGGTCAACCTGCATTAAACTGATTACTATGACCCTCCTTAGAACTCACACATAATACCAGCCACATCAGATGGCACCAAACCCTGGCAACTAGATGGTGAAAAGGCAGGAAGGACAGAAATGTGACCTTCTGCTTTGGAGTGTAAGGACACGTCCCATGAAATTATGGGTATCTTATCCCTGAAAAAGGTGATTTACTCAGGAGTACTTGAGTGCCCTGTTTATTTTCACACTTTGCTGCATCCCCATCTCAGTAAAAGAAGAAATTGATTTCCAGAATGAAGTGGGAAGGGGTAGAAAACAATTCTTGGCYGTGAAGCACAGCATATGCTAGTGTGGAGCTGGACAGCTTTCTATGAAGCATATTCTAGCCAAGCTATCACTAACACCTGATACACCCATGGTTTCCCATCAGKTACCTGCCAGCAATGAGCAATGAATTTATTATTATCAGTTATGTTCCTTTCCCTTCTCCTTTTCTCCYACCAATTAATCATCGGTTAATCACGAGAAACAGTCCTCTACTTGGAAAATATCAAACAATGAGTTTTACCAATAAAATGGAGTATTATAGTAAATAATCATTAAGATGTCGTGAAATAAGGAGTAATCATATTGCCATGGTTTTTAAGCACTGCTATCTAGCAAAACTCCTGGGGAAAGGCAAGCTGGTCAGGTCTGCCAGCTGATGCACATGGCTAAAGTGTGTCAGAAACACCATAAGCAATAAAGACTTAGTCAGATCAGGCTTCTCTGGCCTCACATCTATTAAGACCCAGACCAGCTGYCTTGAAAGCAGCCACCTTTTCATTGTTCTGCCCTTTCCCCAGGCAGGACTAGCTGTGCAAGAAACAGTCCCCACAGGTGTTAGCCTGCCCTCACAGGCCTCCCAGGAGAGGCTCCTCAAGAAAAAATCCCCTCCTCATTTCACCTTGTTCTAGCCTTAGTCTCATTTGCTATCACCCAAACTCCAGCCATATGCATTTCCCCAGTCATATTTAATGCCAGAAATAGCATCCTCTTTTAACACATTTAAAGGCTCATGTCTTCCTCAGTCTACCATATAGTCAAAACACTAGTCTCTTTAACCTTTATTTCTGGATTTATTTTCTAGTCTTGTCATAATTCTTCTACCTTCTATCTAGCATTAACATAAACAAAGAGAGATAAGATTTTCAGATATCCTCATACAGGGCCGTATGGTACCAATGGAAGTGTATCACAGAGTTAGAAATTYACTCTAAGAGGACCCTTTTTGTTACCCCCCAATCTGCCACACCTTTGATTTCACCGGTTCAACTCAGCAGCCCTAACATTTGACATGAAGGTTGCAGTAGAAATCCCCTTGGCAAGATCTGAGATTACTCAGGCATGAAAAAAATGTACCTATGATAGACTTTATGTGGATGCTGATGCGACAAATCTGTTACATAAGGCAGCATACCAAGAGGCTGAATCCAAACTGTAGAAGAGGAAATTCAACTCTAAACTCCTGCTCTTTTTTCCTGATTTTGCAGTATTAATTATTTATTTTGTTATTTGGATAGGCTTCTCATGCCTTGAATGAAAATAATCCCTGATTTACAAGAGCACCTCTACTTCACACAGTGTCTAATGGTGTGCTGTCCCCACAGGTGCAGGACCTCCAGACCTATTTCTGCTCCAAACATCTATAGGTCCCTATCTCGAGTGAATCGTAGACTGTATGAAATTCAGCAGCTKCTTCCTTAGTTTAGAACACACAGTACACACAACAGGGAAGAAGGAAACCTAGTAGGACACACCATCTCAAAGAAACAGGGATAGTAAGACTGGCTGCTCTTGTCTCTGTGGAACAAATGGTGTGGCTTCCACTACTGGTGACTCTCAGGCAGTTTTTTGTTTGGCTGACAGCTGAAAGCAGAATATGTACTTATAACTCCAGCTGTACAACAGACCTCCTAAAAATCCATATTCTATGCAGCCTTGGCTGAGCGACTTTCAAGTGTTTAACTGAGCTTCCATGGCAACCACAGGGCATCAGGTATAAGGACAAGTGTRTACACATCAAACTTTGAACCTGATTTAATAGCATCTTACAAAATATGCAATTACATGTTTTTCCATAAACATTGGAACTATGTACCAAAGCAGGCTACAAAGTAAACAAAGGACTTGGTCCAACTTGGCACCAGACTTCTCAGCTAAGATTTGTTAGACATTTCTTAGCAGAATTGATTGTGTCTTCCTGATACCCAGGGCCTTTTCATGACATGAACTGAGAAAAGCTCAGGACTCCAGCACAGACGAGACACATTGAGTTCTTCCATGCCCAGTCTTCGTCCTTCCTGTAAACCTACAGAGACTATTAGCTGTTTGCTTACATTCTCATCCACCCAGCTTTATCCTTTTGTTTGCTTGAGGATTGTTATATGCAGGTGCTAACTGATCATCTGTACTGGTTTATCAGCCTGAAGGCTTAGTGCTCATGGATCTGATGAAACTGGTTGGACTTCTTAGTGAAGGACATCTGATGTACAATATGGTTTTGGGATGAAGATCTTAGAATTTCTGTAATTTTTATAATGGCATTCATAAAGATGAAAAACACTGAGGTATCTGTAAACATCCTGACCATAATCACCAAGACAAAAATTGAAGTAAAGTGCAGTAAAGTTACTGCCTGTACAGTCCTAGAAGATAAGAGGCTAATGTGTATGTTTCAAACACTGATAGCCAGATAGCTGTGGAGGCAACCATGGACTGTTGGCAGTAACAGCCAGGAATTGGACAGACCAGGATGTGGTTGGAGAAGAGRCCATAAGGAGGCAGGSCAGCACGTTTCTGGGRCAAATGCCCTTGATMTGGCTYCTGGAGATGAGCACAATGCAGCACAGCACAAGTGCAGAGATGCGGCTGAGAAGTGGGCATAGATGGAAGAGCAGATCAAAACCACAAAAGTTCCCCAAAACACTCCGACCCATTTCCAGAAATGTCCAGAGGAATAGCCTGTACAGGATTACTAACTTGCGTAGAAAGTGAGAAACTTGTCTCTAAAATGGGGACATTTATCTATAAAAGGTAYCCCAACSAAGCCCAAGTGTGTGGGCACTCCCAGGACACCCCATGGATGAATGTTGGAGCTAGGACTGGTGATTTCTCTTTCTCTCCTCTCTCTCTTTCTCTCTTCCCCTCTTTAATGAATTTCTCTCTTTCTCTCTTCCCTTTCACCCTACCCGTCTGTTCAAAATCCTGTGCCATGTGTTCATAGAGAAGATCRGGGACTAATTTATACCAATTTCCATGCCAAGTATGTAATATACTAATAGAACTTTGTGAGGTTTTTGTGGACTTTTGTCATTCCTTTTGACCATGAGCACCTACAAATCTGGAGCACTCCCTTCCCCTTAAGGGTGCGATGCCACATTGATAACTTTAACCCACAGATGGGGGAAAGGGGGAAATAAGACAATATTGTATCCAGAAAGTCAGTAAAATAAAATAATTCAAGAGAATCTCTTTAACAGCAATTTATTTTTGTTAAAAGTTACAACAAGTAGTTTTAAATTCTTTTGTCTTAAAAAGCTAGTGTAACACACTGCTACAGTTCTATGAAACTTACAGCAAAATTGTATCCCCAAACCACACCTTTCTGCCTGATCCTCACAGACATCAATGGTGTGGCACACAAACAGCACAGAAATGGATCGCTCTATACAGCGATGATCATTAGGCCTCAAGATGCTACAAGTTATTTTGTAAGAGCTATTAAGTATAATTTTTGTTTTTCTCTTTGTTAATATTGCTAGAACAATCAAATATTTCACATAGCTTTTGGTGACCCTGTGATCTTTTAAGAACTATATTTTATCCCCATGCCTCTTCCTATAGTTTCCCTTTTTAAAATTTCCCCRTTGGTGATGCGCCTGCCCTGTTTCAGAAGACAAACCCACAGTGACATTTGCAATCACTCTGCACACAGCATCACACATTTCCTTCACATTCTGAAACCACTGGTCAGCCCTAATCCTTACCTTTCACAACACTGCCAGAATAACTTGGCAGCACACAGTTCAGGAATACTGCATGCTTTAATCTCCAGCTTCTTGGGAGCTCTGGAGCTTAGTTTAAGCTCAAGCTCAGTACCCAAGATAGCTAAGTTACAGCTATTTCAGATTTGTGTGAAGGAGCAGCGGCCAGACATGGCAGGACAGATGCATCTTCACATTACACAAAAAGGCCTGAACAAGTCATAATACTGTTTATCACTGGCTTGCAGGACCAAAAAAAAAATCCATAAGCAAGTACGCATATCCGTGAAAAGAACAGTCCTAATGCTGTCAAGCATTTAATGCATTGAATTTAAGCTTACAATGTTATTCAATACTCAAAAGTAAGCAGAAGCATCTAGGTGAAACCCTTCTGGCTATCAAAAATGTACTGAAGAAAAAGAACATGGGAAACTTCATATAGTCTTTCATATGTGCTTTGTGTATGACTTCAGTTACACACGATCCCCTTAGATGGAATGGGTATTTCCACATGAACTTCACAATAGCACATGGAATTGGGAAACTCAGAGGAAACCATGAGGAAGCAGATTCATGTCCATCTATATCTATTCTGGATTTAGAGAGTCATGGTAAAATTATAAACACAATCACAGGATAGAAGTGTGGACGAGGTACTAGATCAAAAAATTCCATGAATAGAGCCCAATTACTCTACAACAGCAGTTCACACTCTTGCCTAAGCAGAACTACAGCTTAAACTCCAGGAGAAAAGGAAGTGTTACATTTACTCAATTAAAAAAAAAGAATTTTTGGGGCTTGCTTTCAGCTATATTTCTTCGGAAAAAAAAAACCCCAAAGCCAAAAACAATACTTACAGTAATATTTACAGTGAAATCCTGCCTTACGTAACATCCTAAACTACTACCTTGCTTTGTAAATGCTCCTAACAGCTTATGAATATCCCACTCTTACTCAGTAATACCTTAAAGAGTTTTAACTGAGGTAGCCACTAGACCATCACCATACATTAGCAATGCCAACACAATGGAAAAGCTCAACCAAGATGTTCAAGAAAAGCTGGTTAGCATTTGCTTTTGAAAATGTCATTTTCTCTCTAGCTCTCTTCCTCCAGCCCTTGCTTCACTTCCCCTTTCTCTTCTTGTCCATCTCTAACAAACAGCAACAAAGAAAAGTTTAGCTTTCCAGTTCATTTGTAAAAAGCTCGGGATTTTCAAAACTAAATTTTCAAATTGAGAATCAGTGAATTTAGTTTAAAATTAATGTCATTAAGAACACTGCCACTGAAGGACAATCTGCACCCTCAATGATTAAMACGTAAGATCTAAGTGCTAGAAGGTGTGGAAAGACACCTGCATGGGGAAAACACTGAAGCGGTGAAAAGGTCCCTTTCATTGTAAGTCTTATCCCATATATGTAAACACACATAGAATCACCTGTTAATTCACTATCTTTCAAGTACTCAGGAAGTTAAACTGCAATTATCATTCCTCTAGCTAAAAAGTACATTGATCTGTCATATCCTGGACCTTTCTAGTGACAATCATTGCTCAAAATGAAAGTATTTTCAAATTACTTGAATAGCTATGATAGCCTATGCTCAAATTCAACATACAAGAAAAAAAAAAAAAAGCTTTAAGGATAATTAATACCCTGATATTTTTAAAACACTTCCAGGATTTTTTTGTGGTCCCTTATCACAGATTATTTTTCAAGGTAATTCAGAACCTCTTCTATCCACACCCAAATCAACCAACCAACCAACCAACCAACCAACCAACCAACCAACCAACCAACCAACCAACCAAGAAAACTCCAACTGAAAATCACCCCAGTGTCTATGTTGTTTAGTATACTTGTATTGCAGAATGTACATTCGGGTAAACATCTACACTGTACACATACAAGTACATGCACATGTAGAGTAAACATCCAGTTCTGACTTTTTTTTTTCTCACCACTATTTGGAATTTGAGCGTCTTCTCCAACTAGCCAAATGTTTTAATGCATCTACAGAAACATAAACTTGCATTTCAGATATATTGCATTGACTCAAAGCAGCACAAAAACTCTGCTTCCAAGATACAAACTTACCAAATAAAAAAGTCTGAAGAGAAAAACCATGCTCTCACTTTAAAAAACAGAGCATTAATGAGTGTGGCGTGCATAATACTGATTTTTCAATGTAGATCAGATACTGTGTGTATATTCCCAAATATAAAAATAAAATGGTACAAACTGCATGCAAATGTACATAGTGTAGTTCAAGCAGTATCAAGGTATTATCCTCATTTTTCTGAAGCATGTGGACAATAGCAAACTGCAGGATGATAATTGTAATGAGGCCCTTGGGTTTCTTCCACAGAGACAAAGCTAATTCTATTTCAAAAAACTCCAGCCCACAACAGTAAGACATCAAACAATTTAGCCATGATAATTGTACTGTGAAGAATTTCTGAATTTTCTTACACATCTAGATTACTGAAATAGGCTTATTGTTTGAAGTCCTTTGCTAGAACTCCTTTTTTACAAACCACAACACAACAAAGAAAGTCTCCTGCTTTGATTACAATACAGTTGTTTATCAGGTGGAAGTAGATGAAGATGGTTTATTACAACATTATAAAACTAACCTCATCCTTATGAAGCATATGTAATGCACAAATTAAAGGTTCCAGTTAAGTATCACCACAAACTAACCCCTTATGTTTGTATAACATAACCAGCTAAGAAATTGTTACTACTGAAATCATACACAGGCACCTTGCTACGTTATACGTTATAGCTTCTTTTTAAAACATTCCACAACTGACTCTGCTTTTAGGTCACTTTTGTCCATTTCATCTATTTAGACGTTGTGTTACCACTTCTCTGTACATGATAGAGATATATATCAGCAGAAGAAAAATTACAAAGAAATCATCCAAGAACCCCAGAATTCCAAAGAGGGCCTCAGGAAGAAAATCCAGAGGCGAAGCCAGGTACAGCAAAGCTCCAATCAAGCAGAGGAATATTCTGATGCGAAACATCCAGAAGAGGCCCCCAACAGAAAACATCTCCCTGAAAGCATGTCGCAATAACGTGGGAAGATCCATAATTCTTTCCATAATCTATAAAGAAAGAACCCAAAAGTTATTATTTTGCTTTTGTAAGTCATCTATGCAAAACTTCAGTTTCTACTACCACATTACAGCTTATTACCTATTAGCTTATAGGAATTACAACAAAGCTCAGGAAGACTTAAAAAGTTTAGCTTCCTTGGGTTGAAAGTCAGATTTAAAATAGATGTGTTTTCAAGAAACAGTCAAACTGTGTTATTCTACAATGGAAAGCATACACTTAACATACAACACTAGAAAATATATTGGCATCTGTTATGAAGGAAAAGCAATGACTACTAGAGGAAAATAAATTACTGAGATAGTGAGAAACAGCAAACAGTTTAACTGGAGTGAAATATTGATCAGAATAGGAGACAAACAAGGATTGCAAGAAAAATGCTAATAGGTAAAATAGAATAGGTTACAGTTTTTCAGAAACACAATAACCCTTCTTCCTGGCATATAACCAGTGATTCACAGAAGTCTTCAAGTGACRGATGAAGCTTTAAAGTAAACTTTAAAGAACCTTTAAATGAATCAATTTCTGGCTCCTTTCCATTTTGCTACTATGGCTCTGCCAGCTTAGAGAGGGACTGCTCAATATAAAATAGTCAGATTTTTGTTGTGAAGAGTAGGGAGGGGTGAACTTTAAACCTTTTTTTTACACTGGTTCCCTTCTACTGTACACAGTTTCTACATGGAGCCATAAAACTCCATTAAAATGAGTTATTGCCATAGCTGAAGAAGTGTTTGAGAAAGAAATTTTGTATGTGGTAACACTGTGTATAAATCAAAGACAATTTAGCTAGTCCAATTAGGGCTTTAATAAGGATTTCTGGCATAACCTCAGACAGGTTACTGGGGACTACACACAGCCCACAGAGAGGTCTAATGGAGCCTGAAAGGTAGTTTCAATCTCTTCTGGACAAAACCCATAAATTTTGTGGTTTAGAAAAAAACCCTTCCCTCTTCTACCTCTTTGTACTGTTTTTTTGCTAATGTCTTCTTACTATATCCAAATCCCATGAACAAATGAAGACAAGCAGGGAGTTTACTAGTTTGCATGTGCATCCACTTCACTTTGCAAAACAGGACATGTACAGAGAAGACAGGTTCACAAGGCTGACTTTCTACCATTTATAGAACCTTGATCACTCCTCTTAGTTATTTACAGAAAAAAAATCCAGTTTTCTTCACTCAGAGAGGAGAATAAAGACTGTAATATAATCCAGGAGGAAAATTAAAAAATCAAGACAGACAGCATAGAACTTGAAATCTGAGGAGAAAGGCACAGAGTAGAGCTTCAGATTGTTCTAATCAGTGTAAAGAGATCACTGAAGTGAATATTCTTCCTTGCAGGTCATGTATTTCATTAAGTACTTTCACTGCCCATTTATTAATTCTTTCAAAATAATGACTCATATCTAAAAAACAACTTAACACATGAACAGAAGAATAAAGACTTACTAGGTTCTCACTCACAACAAAAAAAGCAACTTACCATACATTGCATACATTTACATAAGTGACAAATAAATAATTTGGAAGTCTTGGGTTTGACTTAACCATACAAACACGAATTTCCTAAAAAAACGTTGCCTAGGCCCTAAGAATCATGAAGAGAAAATCCATAACCCAGGAAAAGTTAAAAAAAAAGGAGGGAAAACAAAATCACAAAAAAATCGCTCTCATACTCCCCTGACATCACTGACTTCCACCCAAATTTACCCAAAACTTACAGATCTGGGCTGTCCTGAGAATCTTCTATTGTAATCATTAACATCTTGAAACACTTGGGCTGCACCCTGCTGATCTTCACCAAAGAGCGGTAAGAACAACGTTACCTAGACACAGCAGGGAGATCATGTTACATGCACAACAGTAAACCAGTCATCTTCAGTTAACTACATAGAAAAAGCTTTGGCTTAGTTGAATAGTTGAGAATAAACTGAAAATTACTAGTGTAATTAATAGTGGAGAATAAACTGAAAATTACTATCATGGATACTGCTATTAAGTTTTAACTAATTCATTGCTTACAACTCTTCATAGAATATTAATTTTTAAAGAGATTGTTAAAAAGCACACGAGTACCTTTCCTTCAAGAGAGGTTTATATGTTTTTTCCTAAACACCTAAATGCTTTGTGTTTCATAAGTGGGACAGATGATTTAGAGAACAAAGTTAATTTACCCAATTCGTCTAATTTTGTTTCCTAAATTGAAAATCAAATAAAGCAATCAATTATGTCTTTCTTTTTCTGTCTTTAGAATTACTTTGCATGACAACAAACCAACAAAATGCAGTTTTGCACATGGATCATCACACCAAGAACAATTGACAGAAAAAGATACTAATCTTCAGCTCTTTTGTAAGCACAGAGAATTCTGCTCTGTTCTTGGGTTAACTTTCACACAGAGAAGWCATGACCTTATGTATGTTATCTTTCTGCATAGCAGTTACTGAAAACGTGGGAGTTTAATTTGGAAGCAATGCTCAGGTATAAAATACAAGTTAGCAAAGGAAACAGGGAAGCATAGCACTCAAAATTATTACAGTCTTCAAAGGCTTCCTCTATACCTGGCCACTAAACATAAATCTTAACTCTGCATGGCAGGCATAGAAATGAGAGCATGAGCAGGTCTACATTCAAATCCTGATCCTGTCAGAAACCTCTTGTATGACTCATGCTGTTCATGTGTACATTCTTTCCCTCCCCATTTATAAACCATGGTGAGAATAAATACATAATCCTGCAAGCAGTACACCTAATATACTTGTTAGTCAGAGGAAGGTAAATGAATATATAAGTAAAGAAAGACACTAAAAAAAAATCATTTATTTTCCCATTTTCCACCTTCTTCACCTTTATTATTTGTGCCTTTTTGCTTACTGTCTACACTCTAAACCTACTCATTCTTCCTCCAGTCATACCTATTTTTCTTTTCTTCAACTGTGTTCTTAGTCATTTGTCCTGCTGATACACACAATCAAAGCAGAATATAATGGAGGGGAAAGGGCATGAGTTACATAATTCATCAGAAGTTACTAGCTCTGTAGTTTGGGCACTTCCAACATGAAAATGTACATCTGATACTATCAGACTCAGAGATCCTAAGCTCAAATTCAACATACATAATGACTTGCAGGAACATATTTCAAACTGACAATATAAGTAAGTTGCGTAGGAAGTAAGTTAATGCTTGCTCTACAAAGATGAAATTAATAATACATACTAGTTAAAAATAGGGACAAAATAAGAAACTGACATGGATAGGTCGTTTGGTAGGTAGAGAAAGAAGGGAGAGGGTATTTCTCAGGAACCAGCAGTGTGCTGCTACTGGCAGTCTACCACAACAGCCAGGCCTTTAGCATGCTAGTTCTGATAAAAGAAGTTAAATAACATCCTGAACAGAAAGCATGAAAGGATCATAACTAAAATCTCACAAGTTTTTGTTTCCATGCGCTCTTTTACAGAAAAGTGGCTGAGTTATCAGTGCTATTCATTTATGTTTGAGGTGCAGAAACAATCTGAATTTTTTGAGCCATTAGTCAAAGGACAAGTTTGGAAAAACTGAATGTCCACCATCCCTGCCTCACATATCCCTCTATATTCTTTCAGCTTCTCAGACTTCTTTATCTGCCAGCCTCACTATTGCAGCTCCCATGTAAGTGCCTTGTGGCAGGCTATCCTAGACAGCCAAACTGGCAGGTTCACGATGATTTGAAATATTACCGTCTGTCTGCAGATTGGACAACGGATGGCACCAAGCCACGAGCCATACCTCCAGTAGGCAATAATGCAGGAACCTAGTGAAGGTAAGTCACAGACATTTAAACCCCTGAGATGAAAAATGCATTGTCTGAAATAATATGTTACATGCCAAGGAAACCAACAGAAAGTGTATATAAGCAGTTAGGTTAAATCTACATTTGCTGATAGGATTTTGTATACAGCATTCACAGCAGATATCAGGAACCAAAATGTTCAAATTCAGTGCTATTAATAAGTTCAACTGAATCAGTAATTTTAATTGTTGCATTAAGTAATTAAAACTTAATTATTGAAAACACAACAAATTTTTAATCATTAAGTGAAGAAGCAAATAATTAAAACTTTTACCAGTTTAAAATTTACAAGTCATGAAAATATCAAGACATGTAAAACTTTTCCTAATAACCTAGCTTTATCATCAGTGTTTCAACAGATGAAGATATATATATAAATGTGAGTACTTCATCTGTTTTCCAAACTTCTAAGTTTTTTAATTTAAATAACCAGGCACGGTATGCACTATATACTTCATAAAACTAGATAAATGCAGTGAAAGAATCCTACTGGGAACCTGAAGGAGAGGAAGCAAAATGTTTATATATAAACATGGGGCCAAAAAAAACCCAAACCAAACCATAATCAACTATGAACTTACTCATAATTCTGTGGGACTTCCAAGAAAAAAAAATTCTATGAGATAAAGAATATTTTATTTTCTCTAAACCAGGTTTTTGAAATGGTATATTTCCAAACATTTTTCAGCCTCTTCAGCTTTTTACTAAACCGGAAACAAATTAYACGCTTAGACATTTTAAAATTAACCAGTTTCAATCCCGATAGCATAGAAAACAGTGCAGCACACTCTTAAAGTAACTGTTTATTCATAAATGTATTTTTCAACTATTAAAAATTGTTTTTATGCAGATTAAAAGATAAAAAGTCAAAAGCAAACAAAGCTTTGAATTAGCATGCCTGTACTAGTGCCAAAAATTTATATTTCTGTTCTAGTTTTATCTTGTTGAATAGGAGCTTTCTGGCTTACCACAGAAGAGATGTCCACAGTTTGTTTCTATAGGAAATGTAGCCTGTTGCAGACAGACTGGACAGGACATATCTGTATAGAAGCGATGTCGATCAGCAGCAGAAGCATCCTGCTGGAACAGCAGAAAAATAATAAGTGTTAGAGATACTATTTTATATAAGTCTACTGAGTTCTAAAAAATAACAATAAATTGGTATTCATTTACTGTAAGTCAAACTGTCAAATGCAGAACTATGTGAAATGAGAAATATATTTAAATACAAAAATCAAACACACWTAAGCACTTTGATTCAATTAGCAAGTTCTTGTGACAAGACCATTATTTTTCCTTCATCTGTTAAGTGTGTGCTTCAAACCAGCTAGAGACCAMAAAGGATGCAAAGAACCTCCTAGGTCCTTCACACTGATTCAGGTTAGATACACTGGAGTGTGAATAACAAACTTGGATCTATATTGTTACTTCACTATCCTCAGTAGTTCTGTCCAGAGCCAGGTAACTGAATTGCATTGCTTACCAGTGGTAGCATTTAGTGTTTCCGTGTCCAAACACAGATACCAGCTTGTGTATGTCACTGTCATGAAAGAGTTTTTCTTCCCATTTTGCCAAATTTGTCTTCCACATGAATATGCACTGTCATTATTTCATGAAGTGTCATGATGATACTTTCTCAACATTCTCCAAAAGTATGGCCTAGACTCTACCTGTCCAAACTGGATGCAGTTACAGAATCATTGAATGGTCTGAGCTGGAAGGACCTTTAAAGATCATTAAGTTCTAACTGTCCTGCCATAGAGGGTACCTTCCACTAAACCAGGCTGCTCAGAGCCCCATCCAACTCTGCCTGGAGCATTTCAAGGGAATTTCATGGGATGGGGCATCCATAAATTCTCTGGACAGGCCTCACCACCCTCAGAGTAAAGAATTTCTTCCTTACATCCCATCTTAACCTAGCYTCTTTTAGTTTAAAACCACTGCTCCCTGTCCTGTGACTAAAGGCTTTGCTGTCACTCTGTTGCCTGGCTCTTGCTGTACCATTGTTCTGCTACACACTGTTTATCAGCCTAAACATCTAACCCCTCTCCTGTCTCAGAAAACTGTACGCTCCAGATTTCCTTTCCTTTACCATTAGGTTCCCAGGAACATTCCAGGAAGCATATAGCATAATCTAACAAACTCCACCTTGTGGCAAAAATTTATTAGAAAAAAGAAACAGCCAAATACTTAGTTTTAATTGCTTAATGCAACAATTAAGAAAAGGCTGCATTATCTCACTACTTGATGAATTTCAAGGATGCCTCTGTAAAGTAAATAAGCTTCCATAATTTTCAAGATCAGCTTCTTCCAGAACCTCAGAGAAGCATGCCTTACTCCACATCAGAGAACTGAATGATGGCAACACTTAGCACAGCACCTGATCAGTTTGAAGCTGCTGACGAAGAGCTCGCACTAGCTCTTGATTTTCTGGATGTATGTTCTGATGTTCATTTCTGTGAAAGGAAATAGAAGCAATAAAAAACCCCTGTAATGCAACATTGAAAAATAACTCACTGAAACAAATATGAAACTTAAACAAAGGGGAAAAAATAATTCCTTCCTGCTATAAAGGACTTTAAAGGAAGTACACAAATAATTAAGGAAACAGGAATTTATTCGGGATCCTAAAGTCATTTGAGACATTTAAAGCTGTACAGCAGCAAGATTTTTCAGAGACTCCATAATCTGTCATTAAATCATGTTAAAACTAGATTCTAATCTGAAAAAAATAAGACATGAACCTACAAAAAATGGAATTGCTTGAAAGCTTTTTTGTTAAACATGCAGAAACATTTTTCATTTTTATCTCCATTGCTAGTTTCTTATTTGTTGATCTACTCATAAATTACTAGTTTTTCACTCACTGCCTAAGYCATAGAGCTGAAACATCCTAATTACTTCAATTTTATCTTCTACATGGTATTTGCATAAGAAAGAATAGACAAACTTACATTTAGAATGTTGGATTTATGTAACTATCAGCAGACTGGATATGAAAAGAAATCACTCTTTGAAAATCACTCTTCTTTTAAAAAGAAAGATTCTACAGGCAAGAAAGCTACAGGTTAGATATGCCAAGAGGACTCACTGGGAAGGGACACACTGAAGAAAGAAGGATGGAAGTACTATAAATTTTAAATTTTAAAGTGCAATGGACAGAATTGAAATTAAAAATGTGCTGAAAACAATCAGAGGTGTTGAGTTACAATAAGAGTTAACAGCGTATTAAAAAAATGCAAATTTTTATGCTTATTTTTTCATATGGATTTCAATGACAATACATTCTGCTCAGTGCTCTTGAGGTCCCAGCTGGATTTCTGTTCTCCATTTTGGGCTACATGCATAGAAACAAATAGAGAAGCTGGAGGATGTTCATAAGATAATAAGAACTACTGCCCACACTTCTTTAATATTAGAGAAAGACTGAAGAAATGTCAATTCATATAGAAGACTGCTCATRGAGTGAAAAGAGGATAGGATAAGACTTTCTTTCTATAAATATGAACAATTATTTCCCAGTTATGTAAGGGTTGTGGAAATGTATTTCTAACTGCCTAGTGTACAAAATATGAGACGATTACCTCAGGCTATTGTGAACTACCCTTGACTATAAGTTAAATAAAAAAACAGGGTTTTTTTTTAATTTATCCCATGCTTTTGGGGATAAGTGAAGCTAATCCTCTGTCAGAAATGAGGGCTGGACTAGCTGAATTTTTAGGACATTTTTCTGGTTGCAGTTATATTTATATCATTTTCTCAATGGCTCTCGGAGCTTCTGTGATATTTTCCTTCATTTAATGTGTGCAATCATAATATTGCATTTATCACTATTTTAAACATTCTGTCTGCTTCATTCTTTCTTCAAGGAGAAATAGACAAGTCTCATATTTTTCATGCTAACATTTACATGGCTATCTGTAAAAAGCAAATTTATTTAACACTAATGTGGGTGATGTATTAGAGTTACATGATGGGAAGCCTATATTAAAACCCTTCTCAGATACCCTAGTTCTCCATGCATCAGATTTTGTGGATGTTGTCTGTCATACACRTTATATGTATAAAAGTATTTTGTTGTTTAGATGCTACAAAATTAACATTTTTCACATCTTCCACTTGCCAGAATGTTTGATATATATGGAAATTCAATTTGATTCACACACAAACAGAAGGTGTGAGTTAGAAGACAGTTTATTCTGATTTCTCCATAAACAACTAATTGCAAATTTGCTACTGAAATTCTTCATTTATATGACCTTACTGTGGTATCACACAAGGTGCTGAAAATATGAGAGCATTTGTAGAGCTGTAGAGGTACAACATGTACCATCACTTATGCACAAGATGCTRAGGTAGCAGAAAACCATGAAATGTTCAGGGTGGGACAGGCAGAGCTCAAGACATTATCAAAYTAGTAACTTTTGTCATGCAATTAGTGTAAAAAGATAAATAATATAAATGAAAAAACAGTCTGATGCCATGTAATTAAAGGTATTATCAAACACAAGCCAGAAAGAAATAAAGTTAGATGCAAAGGCTTTTTATTTCCCCATTTCCGATGGCTATCACTCCAGCACTTGAGGAAAAATGTCCCATGATACAGGAAGTTTATATTATATACAGAGGGCCCCACCAAACTATTATTATTGGAGGAAGGAAGGCTGCCAACTCATGCAATGTGCAGTTTCATACAAGGAAAGAGAGGGACAGTACTCAAAGAGACTGGTGAATCACTGTGCAGTGATGGAAACTGTTCATTTCCATGGACTAAAATCTCACTTCTGCTGAAAATACTGACTTGATCTTATAATCAAACCATATGATGGATAGAAAAATGAGAATAAAAGACCTAAACCTGCAGACCCATAAACATGGAAGAGGTAAATAATCTAGGACAAACAGGTTATCTGTTCTAGGGAATTAAAGAATCAGGCTCCCTTTAATTTGTTGGATACAAATACACTGAATTTTCACGATCTTATGTAATGTGACAATCTACTCACCAGTTTAAAAGCTAATGGAAAAAAAATCTGGCTTCATTTTATCAAAATTTGTAACTCAAAAGCATATGGGCTTTACAAAATAACAGTTAGTGCCTGAACTATATATTTGCAATTTATTACACATGCTAATTACAGGTCGTAAGTTTCTCTGCCAGAAGCATGAATGAAACCTTGATGTGATGCTTCATTGTGTTCTTTCAACTGGAAACAAGTAGAACAACCATATTGCTAAACAGTTGTTTCCATATTCAGCTTGTGCCCCTAAAACCTACTGATTTAGCAACATATACTCCTTGCTCCYAGTTTTCCTTTTTATTCAGTTCCTGCAACTATTCATTACTGTAAGCTTTCTTTCCTGTATACTTACCCAGGACCTGCTCCTACCCAACTTAAGTACTTCAGATGATGATACAGAAGCACAAGAGGCAAAGAAAAAGCCTGGGGTAATGAACACCATATAAGTAACACAAAGACTGCTCTACTGATCAAGGTAACTAGAGAAGAAAAAGAAAATACTGGTTTTCTCCCCCAGTTCCCCCCTCAGCGCAAAATAAATTAMAAGTACTACAATTTTTGTAGTGTACAGATTTTCTAGCATACTGTGCAGATTTTGATGGTAACAATACAAAGGAGGTAGGTAAAGAGTGCTGTTGAACACAGACAATTTCGGAAAGTATCAGAGGGCAGAGCAGGGAGCTAAGAGGGTGCTGGTTAGACTTTCAGTCATCAGTCATAGAACCACAGTGATAGAATATACTGAGTTGGAAGGGACCCATAAGGATCATCAAGTCCAGCTCCTGCTCTATGTGGACATCTCAAGACACACGTGTCTTAGGGTATTGCCCAAACACTTCTTCAACTCTGTCAGGCTGGTGCTGTGACCACTTCCCTGAGAAGCCTGTTCCAGTGCCCAACCACCTTCCAGAAAAACTTATTTCTGATATCTGACATATATCTCCTCTGACTCAGCTTCATGCATTTCCTTGAGTTCATCACTGGCCACGAGTGATTCAATGCAGACATCCAAAGTCTGAAAGCTTTGTGTCTTCAGTTTGTTTGCACCTCCAGAAAATAAACCATCCAGGTATGTAAGGGGATTCAAACTTTTCACCTACCATATTACACTGCAAAGGTAGTTAATAACTACCTTATCTCCCTCCCTAAGTAACTCTCAATAATTGATGCATCATGTTGCTGAACCTAATTGTGGACTGAACTCCTGCTACTCTTGTGAACTGCTGACCGTTGTTCTACTGCTTTCTTTTTTTTTTTATGTTTCTTACTTGCCTTTCTAAAGTTCAAAAATAAAATGCTAACTTTCAAACTAAACACATAAAATTCAAGTCACAGCTACCACAAATGTCATGACAGAGCAGAGGAAAAACTGGCATTCTTAGAGCAGTTTGAATAACTGAAACAGCTTTGGAAAACAAAGGCAAGGTGAAGTGAATGTGTTTCTTTGAGATTCCTTTGTGATTTTCTGGTCCTGAGTAGCAGCACTGCCTTGGAGTCCAACCAAGTTTTTACTACCTATAGTTTATTTTGTAGCTTGTTTTCAAAATTACCCCAGCAATATTTCTCATATGGACATATCCTCTTCAGTAATTCTTATGATGCCAATGTGTCACTAAAATTGAGTTCTCTTGGTTTTGAAAATAGTTTTGTCTATTATAGACAAATAKAGTCTGTTTATACAGACATCCATAAAATAAAATAAAAGAAGCCCATCCGAAGGTGAGATTCATTTTCCCTAAACATATGGGCTAAGATATTTGTAAGCTTTCAAGGGAAAACTCTGAAATTAAAATAAGCTACGATGACTTGACCATTAAAGTTACTGAATTCTGAACTTAAAATTTCACTGTATGGAATGCATATTGAAGTCCACTGCTTTACAACATACTTGTTTACAAAAACGTCAATCAAATTATTCATATTTGGGATTTTTTGGTTTTGGGGGGATTTTTTATTTGTGGTAGTTTTTGTTTGTTTGTTTGTTTTTTGGTGTTTTATTGTTTTTTTGTTGGTTTGGTTTGGGTTTTTTTGTTTGGTTGGTTGATTTTTTTTTTTTGGGTTTTTTTTTTTTCCGAAGGAAACTGCAGCTAGAACATATATTGGAGGAATACATCCAATTTCAATTTTGGAATCATTGGCAAATCTGTACTTTGTAACCAAATATGACATAGCAGGCATACAGACTGTGAATTCAACCATTTTCAGGCTTAAGAAATTATGTACACTATTCAGTTTCATTATCTGAAGGAAGAGTTAAACTTCACTTTTGATTCTAATTGTGCCAAGCAATTAGTTAAACAGAGTAAGCAAGCAAACAATCACTTCCTTAATGTCACAAAATCATAGTTTCTAGGTACCAATGCAAAAGTTGTCAAGAAAGGATTTTTATAAATGCAGGTATGTTGACTAATTCTTGTCAACATATTCTCACCTTAAAAGCGTATATACCAGAGCAGCAATGAAAGTGAAACTGAGCACAACGGCCACCAGTACCTGGTCACTTATTCCTTCTATAACTGAATCATTATCTAGCTTCAAACTCTGAACTTCTGCTTGGTGACTGGCCATCACAGCTCTAAAATGTAAAAAGAAATATATACATATATATACATATTAAAACATACGTGGACATTTTAARCACAGTTACAAACAATATGCACACTCATCTAATAATATACACAAAAAATTCCTGAAGTAACAGAATAGTCATTGCTGGGAGAAAAAAAAAGTGGTAAAAAAAGATGGAATAGATCAATTTTTATCAAACACTGAGCTTGCTTCAGAGATTTTGTGCAGTGGCAACAAATCTTAAATGATGGCGTTATGATTTAAAGATTTAAAAAAAACCAAAACAGTCAGATAGTTTACCTGGAAATCTTTATAAGATAAATTGCATAAGAACAATGAGAACATTACTGAACTAGCCATATTCTAAGGACAGTTTATTGAAAAAAAATGTAATGACTGCATTATCAAGAATTTTAAGCTATTACACATCATATCATTCCTGCTAGGCAACATAGAAATCTAACTTTCACCACTTATGTGAATAAAAGACCAACGACATTTGGGGTTTAGTTGGTTTTAGTGTTAAATGCTCATTTGGATACACAGGGACCACTCAATGCATTTTAAACTTTATCTGTRTTTTCTGTGCATTACCAACCTTTAGCTGGAAACATGGGAAAACTTGAAAGAAAAATAGGGCTATCAGGCTTCCCTAGTTAGACTCACTTGTCTTATATTCATTTCACATTTTTAGCCATCAGAATGACTAACACTAACATTTATTAACCTACAGCACTAACTTACAGCTGGAGACATGCAAAAATAAAATAGTTTCCAACACACTGCTGAATCATTCCTGTTGCAATCAGGAAGTGAAATAAATATGGCTGTGAATATTATGAAATCAGAAGGGTGAAGCTAACTCTGTCAAATGACACAAAAAGTCATACCAAAGCTGTGTCCATACATAACTGAAGTATTTTTCATATGAAGCTGACATAAAATCCCAGTATTGGCTTCTGAAGGCAGGTAAGACTAGTATCATTTTCTCTGTTTCCTAGTCCAGCTTGCAAGCTTTCATCAGTGTTTCTCTATACTTCAGAGCTCATGTGTCATTTTTTAATTTAAACCTCACTGTCTAGCAAACACCACCAAACACCCTCTGGCCCTGAATTAATTGCAAAACTGAAATGGAGTACAAGTCATCAGGTTTTTAGTGGATACCTATAATGACTACCCCAGCAAGATTTCAGCATGTCAGTCTATTGCTAATAAGYAAGCGTCACCTTCTCCCTAAGACAGCTACTCTCACCCTCCAGATTATTTCTAGTATAAGCAGTGAAGCTTTTTTCAAGCTTTTTGACATTTGTGGGAGCTGTCTTCTCTAGCAGCAACTCAAGAGAAGCTGATACATTCCAGAAGTATTGTTAAAAAGTGTAAGGGGTATAATTAAGAATCATAAGAGCAGAGCAAGCTCATGGAGAACAAGGGGAGATTTCTTTAATTGTTGTATTTTTGGGCTTTCACTGTGAAAATCAAAATGGAATAATGAAGCATATATGAAGTGAAACAATAAACTAAGTTATCTTAAGTGTGCCAGTCTGAACTGAGACTATTATTTCTGTAACTATAGTCAATTTTTCACTAATTACAGCTTTCAACAAGCAACTGTGTCATAGTCTAACAACTGTAATATAATTTAGTATTTGGAAAGAAAAATTTCTTTCAAAGGTGGAACACTAGTGACTCATGAACAGGCATGTTTAAAGTAGGTCAGTGTTTACACTGTTTCATGTATACTAATGAATATAAGACCAGATCTTTGTGGAAAGGTCTTACATAGGAACATGAGCCGACACAAGGAGTTATCGCATTTCTCTGCATAGCTAGTTACACAGTTACATTCCTACAGTTTAAGCCATGAGGTCAAACATGAACATGAACAGCAGTTCCCTGGTGCTGAGGATCTGGACTGGTAGMTGCTGTGAAGCTTCCCTAGCTCACTATTACTTGCCTGTATACTTAATTTCTTTGCATATCCAGTCCCGAAAGAGCTTCTCTTTCTTTTATCATATCATTCTGAGACAGCCATTTTCCACAACTGTGCGTGCTGGTATTTTCAATTCCTATGTTTTTCCTCCTTAGGTACGGTCATCAGTCCCCCATTTTTTATTCTATCTTTTCTGGGTTGACCATTCAGAACAAAACCAGTAAATGCCAGGGAACTGATATGTAATAATTCCTCCATCGTCCCATATCAGTTTTGTTAGAATACACCAATAAGCCAATAACAACTACAGCCCAATAAGTATCACATAGTGTTTTGGTTTGGGTTTTTTTTTTTTTTTTTCAGAAATACCTTTTTTGTCAGAGACATACAGATGATTTAACTGTACCTTTGGAAGGCAAGAGTTTCTTACACTAACACCTGAAAGGCTTCCTCTGTCACTGCTTGCTTGAAGCACTTTGAAAACAATGCATGAATTATCAATATCAAACCAATTTAAATCCATTTCAGCCTTAAAAGACATCCACTCCAGCTCTTCCCTCTCTGATCCTTGCAACAACACTCTAAATTCTTATCTGCCTACCATTAATAGCACTCGCTTGCCTTCATTTCTGCTCACCCACTTTCCTGGAAATACCAAACTAAAGTGCCAAAATTAGCACCAGAACATGAAAAAGCAATAGAGTGGTCCTCACCTTCTCTTCCTTCTTACACACAATGCACCAGTGACTTGTATCTACTTCAGCTCTTCATTTTGTAACATATATGAGTGTCCCAATAACCTTTTTGATACATAATGCCCAAGAGAAATTGCTGCACAGTCTTTCTCTCAGCATAAAATACCCTCAAACGCTTATACATCAGTAATGAAAAGGTGTGTAGTGCGGGAGTGTAATCTCTGCCTCAGTCTCACTCACAGCTGCTTCTATCATTGAATTCCAGAGACGACACACTATCAGTGCTTAAGGCTCATGTTCATATTTTAATTTACTTGCTGCTTCTAGACAGCCAACTAGCACTGTTTAAATTTTTCTCATTACTTCCAGCACTTTTCCTGAATAAGATCATTGCACAGTAGACCTGACAAGAATTGTGTAGACTCTGTACTACCAAACAGAAGGGTATCACTTCAAAAGAACCGATACATACTTTGTCTGAATTCAAGTCTCAGTAGAGACAGTAACAATCTCCTCCTCCTCTTATCGCTGAGACAGCATGTTAAGAAAAGCAATGTCTATAAGGAAAACAATGTTAAAATACACTAACAGAAAAATGTCTGACTGAAGGAGGAAGGAATTTTCTGATTTCAGGGCTCTCTTGAATGTTTTCAAACAAAATGCCTCGAACTAGAGGCTTGCAGTTCATGTTTCTTCAAGTGCAACCATAACAGCCAAAGAGTCATCTGCAGAGGTTTGAATGTATGATAGGCTAGATAACAGTACTAAAATAACTTCTGAGAAATCTCACCTCACAATGCATGTGTTTAGCAAGAGTTGCTCTTTCAGCTGTACAACTAAGAGGCAAGCTAAGATTTAACTCCTAAACTATGTAATGAAGACTCAGTTTATAGAGACAACCAGCCTTGATAAAGACCAAGCATGTGTTAAAGAAGACTCCCAGAACCAGACTTTATCACACATATCTAATCACTCCTAAAAKAGTCACTGTAAATAATTTGATGCAATTCAAGAGCAAGTTGGTTTGGTTCATACTAAATTCCATCCATTTATACATTACATTTGTCTGGTTATGAAAAAATGACAGTATTTCATCAACCTTTTCCTCATATAATAATTTTCAGATTATACACAGCAGGGTATCCAGATATTAWATAATTTTAAAGCTTTTCTTTCTTGTCTGTAGATTTATGTTACTTTATTTCTTTTTATAGCTGCAAGGAAGGTTTGAACTGTTTTTTATTGCTGTGTTCCTATTATTTAATACAATAAAATAATTATTGTCTATGCTAGCCCTGAGAAAACTACCAAATAKATAAAATTACTACAGGAGACAAAAAGTCAGTAATTGAGAACAGATTAAATTCTGATAAATTATATTTGGTTATACCTAAGACTTTTCCTTCTTTTAGTCATTTCATGAGGACAGCTTTCTTACATGCAAGTACATCTCTACCCRGTGTTCCAATGAGAGGATGAAAACCAAGCAACATCTAACAATATTCACGTCAAAACTGGAATTTATACAATTAACTTCAGAATGCTAAAAGTATCAATTGCAAAGTTTAAAAAACTGACAAAAATGCTGTCCCTTTTTCCTACATTAAAAAGAAAAACAAAAAAAGCTCAAATCTTCAATTCTGTGTTATTTTACCTTATCCTCAGACTACTGAATTTTTTTTTAAAGTAGAACAATACAGAAAGGGCAAAAAGACAAGGAGTTACTCCTCCCTTCCACTTGGACTAGCTAGTTACAGCTTGATATTGCATCCCAGTACTTCAACTAGGATCAGGTTTATCTTCCTGAGGATTCTTGATAGCTAGAGAGTGCAAATAACCTCAAAATAAATTGTCTGCAAAATGCTTGGCAACAGAAAGTAATGTAATATACTGTCTGTAAAATTATGCAGTTTTATTTGTAAATCTGTCAGTGATTAACCATCTGAACAAAAAAACACCTTGCTTATTTTCAGGTTTTCTCAGAGTGATCACTGATAGAAAGTAATCTGATTTTTTTTTTACATTTCAACTAAGAATCTACAGACCTTTTAAAGTTACATTTTTCCCTCTGTGGTTGTGTATGAATACATTTTCCCTCTGCTGTGCATGCAGATATATGCAAAAAAAAAAAAAAAAAAAAGAGAGAATAAAAAAAAAAAAAAAAAAAAAAAAAAAAAAANTATACTTGCAATACTGCAAGTACAATGTCTTTTTTTTCTTGGAAATTCATACAGATTGCATTGAAATGTCAGGGAATGAAGGTATATACTAATGTGGATGTACTATTCCTTAATTTTTCAGATCTGAAAAGTCTTTTTAAGACTTTCAATGTTCATCATAAGGCATAGCTATAACAATACTCTATGTCATAATTCATAAAGACATGAAAAACAATCAAGTCTTTACCATGATACATGAAACAGCTATCAGCTATCCAAAGACAGAATTTTCCCCATATTTTTCTGAAGAATTTGAGATTTTCTGAGTTTATCAGCAAAGTACCATACACTAATACATTCTCAAAATCACAGAGATTTTTAGGACCCACTACCAAAGGAACATGCAAGTATAGTGGAAAAAAAAGAGGCTCTCTTAATGTCTTAGAAGCAAACAACGAGGTAACAGACAGGAAGTACTGCTGTGAGATACAAGTTATAACCCTACTGTATTGATTATGTGAGCATGGTACAAGTTGCTCAACATCTAAAAGATAATTTGGATAACCATGTGCCCTTTATGGGATGGGCTGGGAGAGAACTGGATGGGAACGATGGAGTTTTGGGTTGTCATTTATTTCAGTTTTGAGTATTTTCCTCTTGATACAGTGCTGGCATCCACCCTCAATTCTTGAAAAAAACACAATAAAGTTAAGGCAGTGATGGTGGGCCAGTGTACAAGGCAGAACCTGCCAGTTGTCTTTTATTAGCAACATCATCACCCCTGCCCTTTAAAAATGCTGCTTAATTTATAGAGATTGCATGTTTTCCAGGATAAATTGATTCATCTCCATTTAGTCAAATACAACAATCACACTTTCTTAAGGACAAAAAAGCTTTAACGCCTCAAAATTTTCTTCCACAGAAAGAGAAACAAACAAAAAATTGGTTTAATTTGTATCAAAGGGTTTCTAATAATATTGGCCTGTTTTAGATAATSTAAACCAACTTTTTAAGAATTTAAGCATAGTAAAATGGAACATATTTATTCTGTAATACACCCCCTGAACATATATTAGCTTATATTGAAATATCCAAGGCATAAATATAGCATATTTCATCTAAGAGAAAAGCAAGCATAAATTCCCAAAATAAAGACAAATTCTTATATGTAGGGCACAAATTGAGACCTCTCTCATCAAAAACGATATAATTACTTTCTGCTTCTGGGAGTAGCAAGTCATGGCCCCTGTCTGTGGCCGATAATGGGATTTTGTGAATGGATTTGATTATTTCTGTTACTTATGCACTCTTCCTTTAAGAGTTCAAAGATATGCCCAGACTGCATTCAGAAATAGTTATCAACAGCAGGCATGAGATACATGAGGAACAGTGGAAGTGTTGAAGACTATGAGTTTACTAGCCTAAATCCTAAATCAGCTAAATCCTGAGATGATACATTTTATCCAGGTTCCTTAGTGTATTCAAGTTGGAATTTGAAATAGTGGTGTAGGCAAATATAATATTACAAAACAGAAATAATGGAAATGATTGATGGTGTACTTAGAAAAAGTACTTCTGAGGAAACAGGATTTATCAGCTTTTCATTTTTGTGAGCATCTTCTTACTTGACTAAAGCACACACAACTATCTCTAGTATTAAGCATCTCCATATATTTAAAAAAAATCAGGAGGACAAAATCCAAAGAGCACATTTACTATGGGAAATTAAAACAAAATATAATACTGCAACATATAAATTGACAATATATATTTTGTGAGAAGGTTGTTAAAATTGACTAGGGATTATCCCACTAGAATTTCATGGAGTCAATTAATGCATCATTATTAKGAGTTTGAAGCAAATTTGGAATTACAAATCAGTTCAGCCTGGACAAKAAATATAGCCAAACTCAGCTGTGTAATATTCAGTTATATGTTCAACATGAACCATGCTTTCAGGACTGTACTGACTACATTTAAGCATATACACACTCTTTGCAAAAGAGAATGGAAAATGCCTGAAGAGTCTTGCCAAAAGAGAGGAGAGGGCAATTTCAGTAAGCAAATAATGACTTTGTTGAGTATACCTTAAGAATTGACCARCTGAGGCACTTGCCTGATAAAGCAGGTTTCTGCAAGATCTGAGGTCAGCAGTCGCTGAGGCACATTTTTTCCTAAAGAGAAAAAAGAAAGAAGAATAAAGAAAGTAGATATTCTACTTCTGCTGATGGAATCATGCTTTTCAAGTTAAAAGTAATGCAGATGCAAATTCCAGATGCAAGGCTATGAGGGAAAACAATTCAAAATTAATATACCACTCTACTGGGAAACAAAATGTCTCCGGTAGTTTTTCTCCTGCGCCTGAAACCATGTGGATGGCTTAAAGCAAAAACACAAATTCAATGGCCTGTTTAGCATTACTATTCTGAAGATCTGCCTGGGTGATGTATGACCTGTGTAAAACAATTCCCAACAAAGTCTTCCATCACTAAGGCTAAAACCTCCCAAAAGGTATAGAGTTCTAAACAGATCAGGGGGTGGAACCAAATTCATACGCAGATAGAAGCATGAAAAAGAGCCTGCCAATGCCATCAGCTTATATACCTGACTTTCCTGGACAGGCAAGAAGAAAAACAAAATATTGTCATTTCAYTACAATAAAGTTTGCTGGAATACGATAATACTTCAGCTAAGAATGGAGAGGCTTCAGATCTCTTTTAGGAAAAGTGCCCAAGAATTCTTTATTGTAGAAAGCACCACTTCCATATACAACCTCATATCTAAAACACATAGCAAGGCAAAAAAGCATTACYGCATTTGCTTGCATCAACAACATACAAGTTACACCTCATGACAACAGGCAAAGCAGAATGGGAAATGAGACWCAAAGGATGATATGGCATAAAACCTTAAACAGTGACATACACCTGTGAAAGCATTGTTTGTCAAAATTACCAAGCATATTGCTTAAAACACACATTAAAACTTGCAATTGAAAGCTGGTAGTTGTGCAGTTTTCTAAGACTTTTTGCCAAAACTCCTTGCCAAACTGAAAGTTACCTTTAAATGATGACAGATTTGATTTATAACTAATACAGCAGCTATACAAAGAGACCAGTGAGAAAGTGCTTTCCCAGGAAATCGTGAACATTTTCATAGCTTCTACAATACTTTGTAGTTTAAAAAATGCTGACGAAAAAGGAGCACTCAGATTTTGTCCATGTTATTAATTTATTTAATGGAAGAACTCTGAGAAAACAGGGGGAAAAGTGATAGTTTCTGCATCTGAAACCCTTCCTTTTTTGGCTGTTTATTCAACCCTTCCCTGTTATCAYTGCACTGTGCCTGCTACTCTATGTTGCAAGTCAGGCCCATTGTTAACTGATAAGGAATTGCAGAATTTATCACGATGCTGCACATTCTCACTGAAAACTTAAACGGGCCAAAATCCAACACACCACTGAGAAAGAGTTACTTGAACTCCTCAGGTGACCACTCTGCAGCATGATGGAGATATCCCTTGGCTGGGGCACAGTGAGGATGCAGGGGCACTCTGGCCATAAACCAGACTCCTCTTTGAGATAAAACATTAATTGAACCACCTGAAGAATCAAACAGAACCAATTAAGTTGCAAAAGACTGCTGAGATCACTGAGTCCAACCTATGACTGAACACCACCCCGTCACCAAGTGCCACATTCAGTCTTTCCTTAAACGCCCCTTGGGACAGTGACTACACCACCTCCGTGGGCAGGCTGTTTCAATGTCTAATCACCTTTTTTCCTAGTCACCACGTGCAGCTAGTGCTAAGCAAGTAACTTATAAAATCGTAGAATGTTAAGGAATCGGAAAGGACCTTAAAGATCATCAAGATGCAACATCCCCTTGTCATGGGCAGGGACAATCTCTCACTAGACCAGGTTGCTCCAGGCTTATCCAAACTGGTTTTGAACAGTGCCACGGTTGAGGCACTGCAATCTCCTTGGTGTTCCAGCACCTCAACCTCCTTCACAGCAAAAAAATTCCTTCTTCTATCTAGCCTAAATTTCCCTTCTTTCGGTTTGAACCCATTACTCCTTGCCACTGCAGTTCCTAATGAAGTCTCTCTCTGGTTTCCCTGCAGGCCCCGCTCAGACTCTAGTAGGTTGTTTGTCCATTACATTTACTACAGCAGAGCTTTGTCGAAAGAAAGCTAACGTCGTTATCTTCGCCAAAACCAGAGGAAAACGTCATCAAAGCTGCTCCATACACAAGAGAAGCCACACGAGATACTAAGACTGTCTTAAGTCTGTGGGTGCAGGGTAATTCCTTACACCAAAAAGAGAGAAAAACCTTGTACGGGCCACTCCATCCAGAAGCCAAGCCACACTGCACACCAACATTGATAACGCCTGTGGTGCAGCATCCTCACAAAGCCTACGCTCCCAAACCTGCCGGACACTCTCCCAACTAGTTCCTCCACGCCAAGACACACGCACAGAGCCGGGGGAAGGGCTGCACACCCCTCCTCCCCGCACCCCTCGGGGGCCCAGCGGCGTATGAGGCGCCTCGGCGGGCCTGCAGCTGAGGGGTCCGCGTCTCCCTCACGCTCCCCCCCGCCCCCGGTCGGCTGCGAGGGGCGGACAGCCCGCTCCGGCCCCGCCCGTCCCCCCGCGGT